>NC_072376.2:166476071-166779642 GCF_028885625.2 Pongo pygmaeus | reverse complement strand
AAAAATTACATGGCCCAAAATGTCAATAATGCTGAGGTTGAGAAACCCTACATAGAGGAAATAGAATAGAAAAGCTTCATCACTCATGTATTTGTCAGAAAAACAGAAATATTTTTACTTCCATGTGGCAAACAGTCCCCAGAATTGAATGACCTTCCTCTCTGGGGTGTTTCCCACATCCAGTACAGGAGACATCTAAGAAGCAAAGTGTGCATGTGTGTCTGGGATTCAGCAAAAGGTCTGCAATGAAATACAAGCTAGGGCACAACAGTGAGGTGATGGCTGAAGCCCTGGGAGTGGATGAGACCATCTCTGAAGGATATGTGAAAAATATAAAAAGATATTTAAAGGCCCAGCATAGAACCCTAGGAAACACCACCATTGAGAAGCTGGCAGAAGAGGAGGCATCAGCAAAGGGAAACAGGAAGGAATACTCAAAGAAGTAAGAGGAGAACAAAAGGGAGAAGGATGCCATAAAAGTCAAGAAAGGAGAAGCTTTCAAAATTGAGTGACAATTACCAAATAATTTGAAAATATATGTTTACACAAAAACATGCACATGAATGTTAATAGCAGCTTTATTCATAATCGCCAAAATGTCCTTCAGCAGATGAGTAGCTAAACAAACTGTGGTGCATACTTACAAGGGAATATTACTCTGTGATAAAAAGAAATGAGCTATCAAGATACAGGCAAATATGGAGGAACCTTAAATGCATATTGCTAAGTGAAAAAAGCCAATCTGAAAAGGCTACATCCTGTATTATTCCAGCTATATGACATTCTGGAAAAGGCAAAACTATGGAGAGAGTAAAACGATCCATGGTTGGGCTTGCAGAAGGGAGGGAGAGAGGGAAGTGAAGCACAGGGGATTTTTAGATTTTTAGATGAGCAGCGAAGCTCATCTGTATGATACTGTAATGGTGGATACATGACATTATGCATTTGTTAAAACCCACAGAATATACAACACAAAGAGTGAACCTGTATGTAAACTATGGACCTAGTTAACAAAAATGTGTCAATATTGACTGATCAGTTATCAGAAATACACCATACTAATGTAAGATGCTAATAATAGAGGAATCTGTGCAGGGAGAAAGGAGGTACATGGGAAATCTCTATATCTTCCCCTCAATTTCCATTCTAAAAAATCAAGTCAATTAATTATTTTTTAAAACATGTTTATGTTGAGTAACTTAAGTTCAATTAACATCTGTGCTAATAATTGAGGGTTAATGTTGAAAAAGAAGCTAGATTTTTACCTTAAATGTTATGAGTTATATTCAAGATCCACCCCAAATTGAGTGAAAAGCTGCCAAATGACATAGAGAAGTCAAATAAGAACCAAAACTGAATCTACTCAACTGATAATTAGGATATCACAGTGACCTTTGACAGCACTGTTAAAATAAAATTATCAAAGCAGAGACTGCAGCTGGCTCAATGTAAATTTGTGGTGAGGAAGTGGAAAAAATAAGTGAAGACTCATTCAAGAAGCTAAGACATGAATAAATGCATAATGAGGGATGCAGAATAGAGTTTTTTTTCTTAATAAGGAGGGACTTGAATATGCTTGTAAACTGCAAGGAAGACTTGTCACAGAAGGAGAGACTGTAAGTATAGTGGACAACAACAAAAAAGATTCCTAAAGGAACACAGTCAATGAAGAAACCGTAGCAGAGAATTTACTCAAGTCTTGGAGGAAAAAAAATTGGTGTTTTTCTTTGATATTTTATTAAAGAGATTTTGAAAAACAAGAGGTAGTGAACAATTATCAAACAGGAGAGGGTAGCAAGACAAGCTTTGTCTTCCTCACCATCCAGCCTGGACCTTAGTCTCCGATTCCTATAGATCAGCATCAGGACCACTCAACAAGCTGACCTACGACAGCTCTGCAATACAGATTGGTAGACTTGAATTGAGAACCAGGAATTCTAGCATCTACTCTCATTCGCTCACTACTACAACCCCTGTCTTCCCCTACACCCACTGCATCTCCGCTCCACCATCAGCATCATTCTTAGTGATTTGGCTAAGTTGCTTGGCCTTCTTGGGGCCTCAGGTACCTCACCTGTAAAACAGCAGAAATGTCTTCCCAGCCTAGGACTGGATCCTGGATCAACTGACCTCTTGGGATTATTTCCCCTGTAAAGCCAGTGATACGGCAGATGGACTGCCACTTTGGCTGAGGAGTTAGCCTTCTGGTCAGAGAGATTTTTCTCCTAACATCATGGAGAAGAAAAATAAGTCAAGCAAGCAGTATTCCCCATGGGAAGTTCCAATATCCATCCTCCCCCAAAGTCAAAGCAACCACAAAAGATAAACTTCCGCCAGGCATGGCGGCTCACCCCTGTAATCCCAGCACTTTGGGAGGCTGAGGTGGAGATCACCTGAGGTCAGGAGTTCAAGACCAGTGTGGCCAACATGGCGAAACCCCGTCTCTACTAAAAATACAAAAATTAGCTGGGTGTGGTAGCTCATGCCTGTAATCCCAGCTACTTGGGAGGCTGAGGCAGGAGAATCGCTTGAACCCAGGAGGCAGAGGTTGCAGTGAGCCGAGATGGTGCCACTGCACTCCAGCCTGGGCAACGACAAAAAAAGCAAGACTCCGTCTCAAAAAAAAAAAAAAAAAAAAAAAGATAAACTTCCACTCTGAGGTCAATATGAATTTCAGTGTGGGCCAATACTAATGTTAACCAACACTGGGATTCATCAATTTTTTTTTTTTTTTTTTTAGTTCCAGGGTACTTGTGCAGGATGTGCAGGATGTGCAGGTTTGTTGCACAGGTAAACATGTGCCATGGTGGTTTGCTGCACCTATCAACCCATCAGCTAACTATTAAGGCCAGCATGCATTAGCTATTTTTCCTGATGCTCTCCCTCCCCCAACCCCACAACAGGCCCCACTCTGTGTTGTTCCCCTCCCTGTATCTATGTGTTCTCATTGTTCAGCTCCCACTTACAAGTGAGAACATGTGGTGTTTGGTTTTCTGTTCCTACGTTAGTATGCTGAAAATAAAGGCTTCCAGCTCCAACCATGTCCCTGCAAAAAACATGATCTCATTCCTTTTTATGGCTACATAGTATTCTGTGGTGTATATGTACCACATTTTCTTTATCCAGTCTATCATTGATGGGCATTTGGGTTGATTTCATGTCTTTGGTATTGTGACTATTGCTGCAATGAACATATGCATGCATGTATCTCTGTAATAGAATGATTTATATTCTTTTGGGTACATACTCAGTAATGGGATTGCTGGGTCAAATGGTATTTCTGGTTCTTGGTCTTTGAGGAATCGTCACACTGTCTTCCACAATGATTTAACTAATTTACATTCCCACCAACAGTGTAAAAATCTTCCTATTTCTCCACAGCCTTGCCAACATCTGTTGTTTCTTGACTTTTTAATAATCACCATTCTAACTGGCATGAGATGGTGTCTCGTTGTTGTGATTTGCATTTCTCTAATTATCCGTGATGTTGAGCTTTTTTTCATGTTTTTTGGCCACATAAATGTCTTCTTTTGAGAAGTGTCTATTCATGTCTTTTGCCCACTTTTTACTGGAGTTGTTTGGTTTTTTTGTGTGTAAATTTGTTTAAGTTCCTTGTAGATTCTGGATATTAGACCTTTGTCAGATGGATAGATTGCAAAAATTTTCTCCTGTTTACTCAAGTCTTGGAGGAAAAAAATAGGTGTTTTTCTTTGATATTTTATTATCAGACAGTCTGTTCACTCTGATGATAGTTTCTTTTGCTGTGCAGAAGCTCTTTAGTTTAATTAGGTCCCATTTGTCAATTTTTGCTTTTGGTATTTTCATCATGAAATCTTTGCCCATGCCTATGTCCTGAATGGTGTTGCCTAGATTTTCTCCTAGGGTTTCTATGGTTTCAGGTTTTACATTTAAGTCTTTAATCCACATGAGTTAATTTTTATATAAGGTGTAAGGAAGGAGTCCAGTCTCAATTTTCTGCATATGGCTAGCCAGTTCTCCCAACACCATTTATTAAATAGGGAATCCTTTCCCCATTGCTTGTTTTTGTCAGGTTTTTGAAGATCAGATGGTTGTACAAGTGTGGTCTTACTTCTGAGTTCTCTATTCTGTTCTATTGGTCTTTGTGTCTGTTTTTGTACCAGTACCATGCTGTTTTGGTTACTGTAGCCTTGGAGTATAGTTTGAAGTCAGGTAGTGTGGTGCCTCCAGCTTTGTTCTTTTTGCTTAAGATTGTCTTGGCTATATGGGCTCTTTTTTGGTTCCATGTTAATTTTAAAGTAGTTTTTTCTAATTCTGTGAAAAATGTCAATGGTAGTTTAATGGGAATAGCATTGAATCTATAAATTACTTTGGGCAGTATGGCCATTTTGATTCTTCCTATCCAGGAGCATGGAATATTTTTCCATTTTTTTGTTTCCTCTCTGATTTCCTTAAGCAGTGGCTTGTAGTTCTCCTTGAAAAGGTCATTTACTTCCCTTGTTAGCTGTATTCCTAGGTATTTTATTCTCTCTGTAGCAATTGTGAATGGGAGTTCATTCATGATTTGGCTCTCTGCTTGTCTGTTGCTGGTGTATAGGAATGCTTGTGATTTTTGAACATTGATTTTGTATCCTGAGACTCTCCTGAATTTGCTTATCAGCTTAAGAAGCCTTTGGCCTGAGATGATGGGGTTTTCTTGACATAGGATCATGCCCTCTGCAAACAGAGGCAGGTTGACTTCCCCTGTTCCTATTTGAATAGCTTTCATTTCTCTCTCTTGCCTGATTGTCCTGGCCAGAACTTCCAATACTATGTTGAATAGGAGTGATGAGAGAGGGCATCCTTGTTTTGTGCTGGTTTTCAAGGGGAATATTTCCAGCTTTTGCCCATTCCATATGATATTGGCTGTGGGCTTGTCATAAATGCCTCTTATTATTTTGAGGTATGTTCTTTCAATACCTAGTTTATTGAGAGTTTTTAATATGAAGGGATGGTGAATTTTATCGAAGGCCTTTTCTGAATCTATTGAGATAATCATGTGGTTTTTGTCTGTAGTTCTATTTATGTGATGAATTGCGTTTATTGTTTTGTGTATGTTGAACCAGGCTTGCATCCCAGTGATGAAGCCAACTTGATCGTGGTGGATAAGCTTTTTGATGTTCTGCTGGATTCAGTTTGCCAGTATATTATTGAGAATTTTTGCATTAATGTTTATTAAGGATATTGACCTGAAGTTTTCTTTTTTTGTTGTATCTCTGCCAGCTTTTGATATCAGGATGATGCTGGCCTCTAAAATGAGTTATGGAAGAATCCCTCCTTTTCAATTGTTTGGAACAGTTTCAGAAGAAATGGTACCAGCTCCCCTTTGTACCTCTGGTAGAATTCAGCTGTAAATCTGTCTGGCCCCGGGCTTTTTTTGGTTGGTAGACTATTTATTACTGCCTCAATTTCAGAACTTGTTATTGATCTATTCAGGGATTCAGCTTCTTGCTGGTTTAATCTTGGGAGGGTGTGTGTGTCCAGGAATTTATCCATTTCTTCTAGATTTTCTAGTTTATTTGCATAAAGGTGTTTATAGTATTCTCTGATGGCTGTTTGTATTTCTGTGGGCTGAGTGGTGATATACCCTTAATCATTTTTTATTGTGTCTACCTGGTTCTTCTCTCTTTTCTTCTTTATTAGTCTAGCTAGTGGTCTATTTTATTAATTTTTTCAAAAAAACAGCCCCTGGATTCATTGATTTTTTAAGGGTTTTTCGTGTCTCTATCTCCTTCAGTTCTGCTCTGATCTTGATTATTTTTTTTTTTGTCTTCTGCTAGCTTTGGGGTTTATTTGCTCTTGGTTCTCTAGTTCTTTTAGTTGTGATGTTATAGTGTTGATCTGAGATCTTTCTAGCTTTTTGATGTGGGCACTCAGTGCTATAAATTTCCCTCAACACTGCTTTAACTGCGTCCCAAAGATTCTGGTACATTGTCTCTTTGTTCTCACTGGTTTCAAAGAACTTCTTGATTTCTACCTTAATTTCATTATTTACCCAGAAGTCATTCAGGAGCAGATTGTTCAATTTCCATGTAGGTGTGTGGTTTTGAGTGAGTTTCTTAATCTTGTGTTCCAATTTGATTGCACTGTGGTCTGCTTCCAAGATGGTATGTTGTTGCTGCATGCTCCAGAGGGAGTAAATGCCGTGTCCTCACATGGAGGAAGGGATAGAAGGTAATGAACCCACTCCCTTAAGCCCATTTGTAAGAGCCTTAATTCCTTCCATGAAGGCTCTACCCTCATAACTTAATTATCTCTTAAATCTTACAAAGATATAATCTGATTTATTGCATTACTGGCCAGTACTATCACATTGGCAATTAAGTCTCAACATATGAATTTTGGGGGAACACATTCAGACCATTGCAAAGAGCAAAAATATTTTGAGCTCTTGAAATATACAAGCAAGGAATTACTCACCATGAGAGATACCAGGATAAAACACACACACACACTCCCAGGAGTTTACATCCTAATCCTGACCCTTGGCTGTAAGCAGGTTTTTTTCCTGCATTCTTGCTGCCTGCTTAGGATGGTAACACAAAATGACAGCAGGCTGCTTATTTCTTTCAAAGCCACATCAATGGAAGAGGGACATCCTGTGTCTATAACAGGTAGATGGAATTGTTTGTTGAAATTTTTTATGGATTGCTTTGTAGCAGAAAACATGCCTTTAGATATCTCATACTACAAAATAGTCCTGATGTAACTGAGCTGAGCCATGTGGCCAGAGTATGTAGTATGAGTATGTCAATATTGGTTATCACTCATACTATCACTCATACTACATACTGACATCTCATACTACAAAATAGTCCTGATGTAACCTTCAGAGCACATAGCATGTGTTCCCAGGAAAAAGTGCTGCACAAAGATGTCCATGTAATACCCAAACTGCCACAATGAATCCCACATGCTTGTAAAAGATTATCTGATAAAACTTGGGGCCAAATGTTGGTACATAAACTATCTCTTACTGTGTTGATGTCTTATTCTTCCTATTACAAATTAAACTCCACATACACAATGTACATGTTCCATCTTCTTCTTTCCCTTCCTCTGTTCAATCCTCCATCACTTCACTAACATACATCCATTACTATAATGTTTTCAGTGATAACAATATTGAACAAATGAAGGAATGAGGTATCAAAGCTATATCAGGTATGCATATTTTTAGCTATAAAAAAATTAAAACCTTCACTGCAAGAAGTTAAAAAGATACAGGTTTATTTTGTTTCTGGCAACAAGAAGTCTAAGGGTAGAAACACGAGGGCTGTCAAAGTAGCTCAGAATTCCACAAGTCACTGTCCTTAGTATCTCACGATGGCCTCTGCACTTCCAGACCCCACATCCAATTTTCAGGAAGGAAGAAGGTGAGAGGGCTAAAGGCCTTTTCCCAGGCAGCTTTTGTCTTTTTGTGTGGAAAGAAATGTTGTCCATTTGCATCACTGGCTAGAGCTGAGCCAAGTGGTCACCTCAGGCAGGAGGTGCCTAAGAAAACGGAGTGTTTCACTTTTAGCCTTTACAAAAGGGGAAGGCAAGGGAAAAGTCAGTTGGGAATGGAGCTGAGTAAGCCAAGTCCTGATGCTATATGCAAACAGCTCTTTTTCCAATAACAAATGGTTTTCACATACATACCACCTTGCACTCCATTGATATTGTTTCATTCAACTGATTTAATTCAGTGTTTTTATTTAGGCTCTCGGAGTTAGTATTATTAAAGGTTCTCTTCATTTCATTCCCATACTTTCAGAGCCCAGTGAAGAACCTCATATTCCACCCCTTCCAACTATTTGAAATTGATGTGGATACGCTATATTTCTATCCCAAACTTTTGCCCAATAATATTTATTTCAGTTCCAACTTTTGCAAATCAATTCATTCTGTTAATATCTTTTTACCCTGCTTGGTTTGTAAATGACAGAGTTGGAACTCAAACTCAATCAGATCTGTATTCCTCATCTCTAGCTGCTTCTGGAACACCCAGACTATAGGGATATGCACACACTCTTTGCCGTTGAGAGGATTTCCATAGTTTTGTTCACTGAAACCTGTATAACTTGCCAGGCATGTGATGCATACATAACAAAAATAAAATAGAAAAAGAATTATTTATGAGCTTAGAGAGTTGGCCAATCTTTTGGGAAAAAAATACTACAAGCCTTCCTCACACCATACACAAAAATCAATTCCAAGCCAAGTAAAGATTTGAATATGAAAAAGCAAAAATTCTGCAAAGAATGGTAGAACACTCTCTTTAGAAAATATGTTAGGAAAGAATTTCTTAAGCAAGTCATACAGAGCATAAACTATAAAGAAAAAGATTGATAATTTTATCTAAATTACAATTACTTCTGGATGAGAGAAAAGACCATAATAACATTTTTAAAAACAAGACTAAGAAGGAGTGGAGATATTTGCAATTCACTTAATAGATTTCTAAAAACCATGACATCAAGAATACGTATTTTTAAAAACATGACATCAAGAATTTATAAAGACCTACAAATCAATAAAGAAAATGACAAAAAATACAAAATAGAGAAAAACAATGTGCTCAAGAAGAAATTGAATGAGCCATAAATATGTGAAAAATATTGCAAGTCTCACCTGTAATGAGGGAACTGAAAAAACGATTATGATATTCATTCACACCTATCAAATTGATAAAAATGTATGTGTCTGCCAATATCAAGTATAAGGATGTGGGAAAATAAGAACTCTCAAACACTGCCAGTGGTAGTTTCAATTGGCACAGGCACTTTAGAGAGCAATTTGGACTATCTAATGCATACCCCATAGCTCAGCACTTCTATTCCTCAGCGTACATCCAGGAAAAAAAATCTCTCAAATGTGCACAAGAAGACAAATACAAAGATGTTCACAAAACAGCTTTGTTTGCAATAAAAATTTGGAAGCAACATAATTGTCTACCAGAAGGGGAATAAGTAAATAAATTGTTATATATTCATCCAATGGAATGCTATAAAAACATTAAAATGAATGGGATAAATCTCCAAAACATGCTGGAGTGAAAAAGTACTACCCTTAATCAAGCTCTCTGCTTTGCCTTCCATTTTTACCTTCGATCTCTTTGAATTCTATTCCTCCTTCAAATCTTCCTGAAGCACTAATCCCTCCAGAAATTTTCTCTGCTGTTTCCAATCTCGATCTTTCCCCCAGGGATTTTTATTTGGATCTCTCTTATGACATTCACTCCAACAGCAGTACAACAAATTGTCCCTAGCATCCTAGTCTCACCAACGGGCTTTTTTAAAAACCTTAGTTAATCTGATGGTGGGGGGGACTTTTTAATGTACATTCATCACATTCATTTGATGACTCCTGAGGTTGAAATTTTTCTATGTGCTAATTCTTCATTTATATTTCTTCTGTCTTACTCATTTACAGCATCCTAGCACATATTAAAAATAGAAAATAAGGCCAGGGTGGTGGCTCACACCTGTAATCCCAGCACTTTGGGAGGCCAAAGAGGGTGGATCGTTGGAGTCTAAGAGTTTGACACCAGCCTGGGCAACATGGTGAGACCACGGTCTCTACCAAAAATACCAAAAAAATTAGCTGGATGTGGTGGCATGCACCTGTAGTCCCAGCTACTTAGGAGGCTAAAACCAAACAAACAAACAAAAGAACACAGAAGGCCAGGTGCATGGCTCACGCCTCTATTCCCAACACTTTGGGAGGCCAAGGCAAGAGGATCACTTGAGCCAGGAGTTCAAGACCAGCCTAGGTGACACAGCAAGACCCTGTCTCAAAAGAGGAAAGAAACAAAAACAAAAAAACAGAAAATAAACTTTTGAACCAAATTAAAATTTATAAATTCAAAGCGAATTAACAAAAACACTCAGACCAAAAAAAAATTACTCCAAAATAGGTAGTGTGCTAACATATAGAAGTATATTACTAACACTACAAACTTACTTGCTAGGACCCTTTCTTGTATCTTTACATAACATGTATGTTTATAGTTTACATGATGCTGAATGGAGGGAGAATCACTTAAGGCTTAAATAGTTTCTACTGGTTTGAGGAACAAAAAGCACTTTGTGCAGACAGAAAGAACACAGAAGCCAAGAGAGTATGTGCCAGAAGCCAATATTCCCTATGAAGACTCTATCTAACATATGAGACAGATACTCATCCCAATAAATCTTGAATTCTGCAAATGTGTAACTTTATTCTCTAATTTTAACACGTGTCTTTTTTAAAGATTCCTATTAAATTTATGATTCTGGGGTTTGCAGCTAATAAGCAGAGTCATAATTGAAACGATTAAATAAATATAGTCATCTATTCTCCAGAAAATGCAAGTTATTTGTACTCTGCAGTTCACATGGCTTTTGGTGGTCCCTAGGTTGTTGTTTTTTGTTTTTTGTTTCTAGTTTTTTGTTTTTGAGACGGAGTCTGTGTCGCCCAGGCTGGAGTGCAGTGGTGTGATCTCCACTCACTGCAACTTCTGCCTCCCGGGTTCAAGCAATTCTCCTGCCTCAGCCTCCTGAGTAGCTGGGACTACAGGCACCTGCCATCATGCCTGACTAATTTTTTGTATTTTTAGTAGAGATGGGGTTTCACCGTGTTAGCCAGGATGCTCTCGATCTCCTGACCTCGTGATCCACCGGCCTTGGCCTCCCAAAATGCTGGGATTACAGGCGTGAGCCACTGCGCCCGGCCAGTCCCTAGGTTTTCTTTTTTTTTTTTTTTTTTTTTTTTGCCGGATTCTTGAGATTCCAAGGATCATTTGCAGGCAGCACAGTTTTTGCTAACAGCTTCCAGCAACTTCTTCTGCCATTCAAATTCAGAGGTTCTAATCGGGAATCAAATGTTCAATATGAAAATGATCTGTATCTAAAAGTAGAGCTATAGAACTGGAATTACCAAGATCATAGCCAGCGACCATCACTGCAATAGTTTCCTCTGTTTTTATTTATGAGTAATTTATCACTCTGTCTGGATTTTGACATGAGCATCAGACAATCCAGATTTTAAAAGAACATTTGGCTCCCAAAATGCTGAACAAACAGAATCTCTTCCTTTGAGGATAGTCAGGACATCATCAGATAGAGCTACTTACGAGATGTACTCCAGAATGCTACTTGCCCAGGCTTTAACCTGGACTAAATCCCAACTGAGTCAGTTGGTTAACTGATTATCAGATTTTATGGTTGTTGCAGGACACAAGAACAGTCAGAATGGGTAAGCATGTTATATTTCCACTACTTTATCTCTTCAGGGGTGCATATTATAAGAAAGTAAAAACATTCCATTAGAATGCAAAACAATGATGATAGCATTGCCCATAAATATTGTGCTTCCTCTGAATATCCTATCCACTTCCAAACTATATTTTCATAAATTTAAGTTTATAAGGAATTTGATCATGTGTCATAAGGTGTTTGAAGTATGTTTCCACTTTTGTTCATCTGGGGTTTTTTGTTTTAGTTTTTAGTGTCATGTAAAATAAATAAGACTTTGTTTTAAATCTGCAATTATCATGAGTAAATACATTTCACAAAGTTTTTTTTTTTTTTTTTTAAATCAGCCTAAACCAGACTTTGGTTTATATTAAAAAGTTCCCCAGGGAACTAGATTTTACATTTGAGATCCTGATTTAGCCAAAATATTTATAAGGGCACATGTAGAAATACAGGTCCCCATTGGGTGATGAACCAGGGCTGAGACATAATTATGATTCTCTCTGCTCTCCATTCCAGTGGAAACTGCTCCCAGGAGCCCAGAGGTGAGTTGGTTGTCAAAGGAGAACATAAATGTTCTATGCAATGTGACCACCTGCATCACCTTCCCAACCTCCAAGGCCAATCTAAAGAACATTAGAAGATGATACACAAATCTTTTCAGATATTAAATTAATGGGAACACTTGCTTCACTTGTAACCAATGCCAGTGATGTTTGAGGACCTTGAAGCCAAATTTAGTTGGATCGACTTGTGCATTATCATTCCAGGCTGTTGCTCAGTTCAGCCTGTCATAAGTGTAGTGGCACTCATAAGCCTAAATGAAAAATTATGCCTCCAAGTAACATCTGTAAAACAGTCCAGGACTGGAAAATTGAATTTTTCCTTGTAAAAAAATAAAATTGCTTAATAACTTGCTGAAATGTCGTAAGAGTGAGGTAACACACTGGGAGGACTGGTCTTGACGGCCTATCCCCTTTGAAAATGTCCCCAAGTCATCACGTTATGGGACAAAGTGGGGGAATTCGCCTATTCACCAGTCCACGGGCGGGCACCACAAGTTTCTTACAAGCCTCGATGGGTGGCAGTGTTGTTGCAGGTGTCTAGGTTGCCATTGTTGCTGCTGTCATTTAGCTATCACAGCAAAAAACTGGGCCATCAAGAAGACTGCTCACAGGAGCCTGTTAATCAACAGCCAGGGTCTCAAGAACTCTAAGGTTGAATGTCAGTCTTCAGTTATATAACAAAAACAGGATTTTGCAGGGAGAATTTCGGAAAGAAAATATCTGTTGATGACATCCTCCCTACGCCTCAACCACATACCCTCTTCTCCACTTAACAGAGAGTTACACAGCTAACTGCAACAGAATCCCAATCTTGCAATAACCATCCTTCACATATGAAAACTACCATGTTATTAGTTCTCACCGAAAGAAATATACACACTTTGCATGCATGTTTTGTACATTCAGAGTTGGTAAAAACATAAAAACTCAGAAATGTGCAAATCTGTACAAGAATATTAGCAAGGTATTGTTCAGGGTATTTCCTGGAAGTCTGACAATCAAGCGATTTCCATATAGAGAAACAATTTTAAGTTTTTTAAACTTTTTTTTTTTTTGAGACAGAGTCTCACTCTGTAGCCCAGGCTGGAGGGTAGTGGTGAGATCATAGCTCACTGTAACCTTGAACTCCTGGGCTCAAGCGATCCTCCTCCCTCAGCCTCCAGAGTAGCTGGGATAACAGGTGCATGCCACTATGTCTGACTAGTTTTTTTTTTTAGAGATGGAAGTCTTACTATGTTGCCCAGGCTAGTCTCAAACTCCTGGCCTCGAATGATCCTTCCACCTCAGTCTCTCAAAATGCTAGGATTAGGCTAGGTGACTAGGAGCCACCATGCCTAGCCTAAATTATTATTTTAATCCTATTCAGTTCTGTTGAATAAAATACTGGTAACATTAATTCTTTATTCCCTAAAGAAATATTATTTACATACTTTTCTAATATTTCTATTGAGTTTTTCCCATTCCTTTGACAAAAGGATTTCATTGTTGTGGGTTTATTAGCATGTCACCATTTTAATTTTTCATAATTATTTTATTCTATTTTATCACACTCAATGTGAGGTTTGTCTCACATTAAAATACACATGGTATTTTAATCTCATAAAATGTTTATGAAAATTAATATCATTTTTTGATATCCCCCACCCCACATCAGGCTTTTCCTACTGTCCATTTTCTAGAAATAGTCTGTTTGCCTGTGGGCCCTTACCTCAGGAACTGGCCAATGGATTTACAGATGTCCCTTGTGGTTCCAGGGATTAGGCAGTCTGATTCATGAACCACAAGCCACATAGGCTATGCTACTGAACCTGCACTATGCCTTTGTGTAAATAACAGGGGAAGTGTCCTGTGACTGCCAGCATTCTCTTGACTGTCAACACAATTTCCTATGGCTTTAAGCAACAGTGCAGCATGTGAACTTATTTATGCTTCATTCTCAGTTCTAGAAGACTACTTCCGTATTCTTCGGTGCATGATATTCAAAGGTCAGGGAGAATAATCACCACTATACTCTGAGCAATATGAACAAATTTTATCCTCCATATTCGCTAACTAGGTCCAAATGAAAAAAAAATGGATAGTGAAGGTGAAAATAATATGTTGGTTTTGAAATATTTATTTTATGGAATTAAAAGTATTTTTTAAGAATTGACTTTTCAAAATTCATAGTAACATGAAAAAAATAGGAATGGACACCAGAACAGAAGCAGAAGCAAATAAAGAAAATGAAAGTGCCCATCACATAAGGGTGTCTGTGACATTAGAAAGGAGAGTACATAACAAGAAACAGGGAAGCCGGATGGATGCAGCCTCCACCAACTGAACAACCAATGATGGCTGAAACCGAGCAGTGCATCATTAGGCAAAGCAGGATGATTCTTCTGCTGCTATAGAAGAACCTATTGCACTGAAGAGTTTGTAGAAGTCATTAAATGAGAAGGGCAAAGAAATAAGCATAATAAAAGAGGATGCCTCATTGAATATAAGTAATCTAGGATATAACAACCTGCTCACAGGTCATAAATAAACGATAATAACATTTGTCTACACAGAATAAAAAAAGCAGTTCACTGAACCATACAGAGCGAATCTGTTGGCTTTATCAATACCTGCAATTATCTCTCCCTAGCTAGTTGGAAATAAGAAATCATCACACTAGAGCTGGCACCCGTTTCCAATATAAATGCCTTTCAGTTGCAATGGAAACTCACTGCATTACTGATTAAGTATGAAATCCCAGAAGACTTGCTTAAAACCTACCTGATGGTATCATGTGCTCAACCACATGGAAAATCAATGGCTCATCTCAATTTCAAGCTGCAAGAGTACTGATGCGCCCAGGCACCATCATGAGGTTGTTTTCTCACTTTCTTCCAACCTTTTTGACCTCTTACTGATTCTCATAGACCATCTAGTGAATAAAGACATGAATTTCAGATCATTTCACTTTGATGCATTTGAGTATAGAATACTTACTCTGTGCTAAACACTTTGCTGGACTCACAGCCTATGATAGAGAAACAGGATACCTGTATTTCATTCACAAATTTTAAAAGCTTTAAGTGATGCCACTTTTTATATACAAAAAAATGTATTTTTAAAAACAGCACAGATAGCCAGGTGCAGTGACTCATGCCTGTAATCCCAGCACTTTGGGAGGCCAAGATGGGTGGATCACTTGAACCCAAGAATTCAAGACCAGCCTGGACAGCATGGCGAAATCCCATCTCAAAAAAAAAAAAAAAAAAAAACACCACACAAAATTTAGCACACGCCTGTAGTCCCAGATATGCAGGAGGTTGAGGTGGGAGGATTGCTTGAGCCCAGGAGATCAAGGCTGCCATGAACCATGATCATGCCACTGCACCCCAGCCTGGGAAACAGAGTGAGACCCTCTCTCAAATAAACAAAGAAAAAAAAAACAAATCGCACAGAGAGAGGGAAGGAAGGAAGGAGGGAGAGAGGGAGGGAAAGAGGAAAGAAGGAAGGAAGGAAGGAAGGAAGGAAGGAAATCCATTTTAAGTTAGATCCTCAGGGCTTTTTAGAGAATGCATTTTTTAAAAACAGAAGAAGGGATAAACTGAAGTCCAAGAGAGGTGACCATGGTTCCTACTTGTCTTTTTTTTTTTCCTGAAGAAAATTATGTCCACTCTAAGGGGGACAGGAAGGTCAGAAACATGGGGATTCCTTGTTATTGCAGTTTCAGTCTTCTATTATTTTCTTTTACTTTCTCCCCTTTTAAATTTGATTCTCTCTTTCTGACTGGCATGATGATGGCCAGAAAGGCTTTAACTCAACACTTTTGTGTACACAACTCAAGGTGAAGTGCAGCTTCAGTAACTATGCAGTCAGCCTGATTAACGCAGACGATCAGAGTGGATTTTTGTTGTGCTATCTAACCCCAGACTACGCCATAAAACATGGCTCACCAAGGCTGTTGAGAATATTTAGCCATGAACCAGGAGTTCTCTCACAAACTCTCTGCATGACTTTGGTCAAGTATTTCAACTTTTCTGAGCCTGAGCTTCCTTTACTGTAAAGTGAAGCGTTATTATAAACAATACCAAAAGCCTTTTCTAGCTTTAAAAAATTATGTGATTCTTCTTTTTGTTTGTTTGTTTGTTTGTTTTTTTGAGACAGAGTCTTGCTCTGTCTCCAGGCTGGAGTGCAGTAGCACAATCTGGGCTCACTGCAACCTCCACCTCCCAGGTTCAAGCCATTCTCCTGCCCCAGCCTCCCGAGTAGCTGGGACTGTAGGCACCCACCACCATACCCAACTAATTTTTGTATTTTTAGTAGAGACGAGGTTTCACATCGTTGGCCAGGATGATCTCAATCTCCTGACCTCGTGATCCACCCACCTCGGCCCCCCAAAGTGCTGGGATTACAGGTTTGAGCCACCGCGCCTGGCCAATTTTTCTTTTTTAAATCTAAATTATATAGTTGTATGTATCCCTAAGAAATTTCACTGCTATTCTGATTTCTATGTATTAGAATTCAGATTTTCATGATCTGGTCTTTGGTTTTCTTGCATAATATGGACCAAGCCATGACCTAAAAAGTATAATTTGTCTTGTGATCCCAAAATGTTCTTAACTTTTTCCTAACTAAACCCTACCTGGTTTAAGTAGGTAGTCTAAATGTCATGTATTCAATATTCATGAATGACTTCTATCCTAAGAAGAGTGGTATCTGGCTCTGAAAGCCCCAGTGGGCTTTACTTTGTACACTGCATGTGAAAAACAAATCTGCCCCATGCTATAGAGGTTCTAAGGACACAGACTCCATAACTTGACAGCACCTGCTAGCTGTGTGACCCTAGGCAAGATCTTTAACATCTTCATGCCTTGCTTCTTCATTCATAAAATGGAGACAATCATACCTACCCCATAGAAGAGCATGAGCTACATAAATAAATGCAAAGGACTTAAACAGGTCCTCGTAGTGTGAGCATTATACAAAGACTTGGTATTATAAGTTAGTTTTTATTTTCAATTAAAATCCTCTACAATGAAATTGTGTCCGAAATTGGTGGGTTCTTGGTCTCACTGATTTCAAGAATGAAGCTGCAGACCCTCGCAGTGTGTGTTACAGTTCTTAAAGACGGTGTGTCTGGATTTTGTTCCTTCTGATGTTCGGACGTGTCAGGAGTTTCTTCCTACTGGTGGGTTCGTGGTCTCGCTGACTTCAGGAGTGAAGCTGCAGACCTTCACTGTGAGTGTTACAGCTCTTACACACGGTGCATCTGAAGTTGCTCGTTCCTTCCAGTGGGTTTGTAGTCTCACTGGCTTTGGGAGTGAAACCGCAGACCTTCCCAATGAGTGTTACATCTTACAAAGGCAGCATAAACCCAAAAGGTGACCAGCAGCAAGATTTATTGCTAAGAGCAAAAGAACAAAGCTTCCACCATTACGAAAGACACCCGAGTGGGCATCCACTGCTGACTCACGTGGCCTACTTTTATTCCTTTATCTGGCCCCACCCACATCCTGCTGATTGGTCCATTTTACCGAGAGCTGATTGGTCTGTTTTACAGAGAGCTGATTGGTCTGTTTTACAGAGAGCTGATTGGTCTGTTTTGACAGAGTGCTGATTGGTGCATTTACAAACCTTTAGCTAGACACAGAGGGCTTAATGGTGCATTTACAATCGTTTAGCTAGACAGAAAAGTTCTCCAAGTCCCCACCCGTGGGAGAAACCCAGCCAGCTTCACCTCTCACTGGTACCCCCGCTGGACTTTGCAGCGCCTATCCCGGACACTCTGGCAGCCCAGAGGGAGCTCATCCCAGACAACCAAGAGGAAAAGAGAGGAAGCGAGAAAGAGATGGAGACCCGCCATCGTGGCCAATGACCCCGCGAAGAGGGAGCGGTGGTCCATGCACAGGACCCAACCTTCGATCAAGCCCAGCAGGTGCCAGCTGGTCGCGCCGAGTGCGGGGCCGCACCCATCTGGAACCCGCGCCTTCCCGGCTCCCGCCCGCGCCTTTCCCTCCACACCTCCCCGCGAGCAGAGGGAGCCGGCTTCGGCCTCGGCCAACCCCAGAGAGGGGACCCCACAGCGCAGCGGAGGGCTGAAGGGCTCCTCGAGCATGGCCAGAGCGGACGCCAAGGCCAAGGAGGCACTGAGAGCGAGCCAGGGCTGTTAGCACGTTGTCACCTCTCAAAATGTACATACACATGAAATAAGTCAACTCAACTTCATAAATGCACAAACATAATTAAGCATTTGTTTCCTATGTGTTTTATTTCATTATACATGATTTTCATTTCACAGAGAAAGAAAGCAAGATAAAGAGGTAAAGTAACTTTCTCAAGGTCACCTGGCTGTCTTCATCTGTACGCTTGAGGAGATATTCCATCTTTTTTCTCCTTCAATTTTCAGGCCACTTAACGTTCCTCAAAGAAATATGGATTGCACCTGAAGTGGCTTTGAAATCCTGCACAAACTGGCACATGGAGACCTATCTTGAATTTTCATGTCTTTCCAGTTGGAGATAACAATTTGGGAAGGAAGAGGGCATAGAAAATGAGCAACTTGCTATGTAAATAATGTCAAAGAATAAGTTCACTTGTCTAGATCCTGGTTTATGATGCCTAAATACTGGACCACTGATAGGTGAAGAGTGGAAAGTCAGGTGGAAATGCACTTCAAAGGCAGCTTCCTCATCGGAAAAAGAGCAAGACATCAAATGAAAATCTGAGAAGGAGGGATGAATCATCCAAATGCAGCCATAATACCAAATTCCATGGTCAAAAAACAATTAAGACAGAAAATATTATCAGCAGCTTCTAACAATTCTTGGGAGTAAATAGAAAAATGTTTGTGAACACTACTTATTACCCGCACACACAAATTGAATAACAAGTTAAGGATGTTTAAAATGATAATTAAAAAGATAAAGGAGGTAAGTACAGTGTCAAACAAAGATAGCATCAAGGCTCATGACTGAAACATGGCAAAGGAAACTGTTAAATTAATCAGATCCTGTAGAAAATGAGAAAAGAGAAAATACTGTGTGTCAAGTATTTCCTGATGGAAAGATGTCAGAAAGTGTGGCTGGGTGGAAGGTCAGCTGCTCAAAAGGTGGCAGTAGTTTCCTGTGTCACCATAGACCAGAGCATGGTCTTCAGTATTGCAGATCCAGAAACACAATCTGTCAGTGCATAGAGAATTGATCGGAGGCTTATCACGTACTAAAGAAATTGATAATAAGCCTAAAGGATAGTATGTGAGGAGAAATAAAGCTGGACAACCCTGAAGGCTCACTTCTTCCAACGTTTGTTAGCTTAGAAGCTGACTCAGCAAATCTGAGTTAGCTCAGAGGAATCCAGGCTGACAGCAGCTGCTGAGCCTCAAAGACTTTCTTTCCTAATGAGGCCACTTCCTCCACCAGAGGCTTCCATTAATGCTTTCTGCTCATATGTCCCTATGCTCAAAGGACAGACTGGAACTGTTTGATACTGGCCTGAAAGTTGTATCACACTGTAAATCAACACACTACTCTCTTCATCAAGGAAGCCTTGCTATAAGAAAATAAAATGCCTGCTGAACTACACATTGTGCTTAGGGACATAGTAGATTTACATACTGGTGCCATCTCCTTGTGTCCCTCATGGACTGGCAACTAACTGCCAGCCAATGGAGTACACCGTGAGCAGCACTGACATAGAGCATTGTACAGGTGTGCTATGGTTTGAATGTGTGCCCCCAAGCCCACTTCTGGAAACTGTAATCCCCAATGCAATAGTGTTAAGAACTGGGACCTTTAAAGGGTGATTAGGTCCTGAGGGTTCTGTTCTCATGAATAGATTAATGCTGCTATCGCAGGAATGGACTTATTATTGCAAGAGTGAGTTTTTTATCAATGGAGTTCAGCCCTCTCTTGCTTGCCTTCTTCCCCTTTCTCCCTCTCTCATCCTCCACCTTGGGATGACACAGCAAGAAGACCCTTGCCAGGTGCCACCATCTTGATATTGGACTTCCCAGCCTCCAGAACTATAAGGAATAAGCTTCTTTTCTTTATAAACTACCCAGTCTGTGGTATACTGGTATAGTGATACAAATGGACTAAGACAGGGTGGGTCCATTCATGATACAACCATTCCAGCTGGGCCTAGCCTAAGTGTGTCTCTATGTGGGATCATGAGAGCTTGGAGGTTCCTGTGCACTTCTCTGCTTTAAGTTTTCTCCTCCAAATAAATCCTATCTTACATTCACACTGCATAACAGTGGTGATGAGTGTTCATGTCCACTTTGCGAGACAACATATTAATTTAGAATAATAAACATAATCTTTCTAGTTACTGGAATATATGGGTCTTCCACCAGTGCTTCACAATATTTTTTGCATTGTGCTACTAATAGAAACGTTGATCTTTTTTTTTTTTTTTTTTAATTTATGAAGAATTTATTGATCATTCTTGGGTGTTTCTCGGAGAGGGGGATGTGGCAGGGTCATAGGATAATAGTGGAGAGAAGGTCAGGAGATAAACACATGAACAAAGGTCTCTGGTTTTCCTAGGCAGAGGACCCTGCGGCCTTCTGCAGTGTTTGTGCCCCTGAGTACTTGAGATTAGGGAGTGGTGATGACTCTTAAAGAGCATGCTGCCTTCAAGCATCTGTTTAACAAAGCACATCTTGCACCGCCCTTAATCCATTTAACCCTGAGTTGACACAGCATATGTTTCAGAGAGCATGGGGCTGGGGGAAAGGCCATAGATCAACAGCATCCCAAGGCAGAAGAATTTCTCCTAGTCAGAACAAAATGGAGTCTCCTGTGCCCACCCCTTTCTACACAGACACAGCAACAATCTGATCTCTCCTTCCTTTCCCCACACTTCCGCCTCTTCTCTTCAACAAAACCGCCATCGTCCTCATGGCCCGCTCCCGATGGTCGCTGTCTCTTCGGAGCTGTTGGGTACACCTCCCAGACAGGGCAGCCGGGCAGAGGCGCTCCTCACCTCCCAGACAGGGCGGCCGGGCAGAGGCGCTCCTCGCTTCCCAGACGGGGCCGCCCGGGCAGAGGCGCTCCTCGCTTCCCAGACGGGGCCGCCCGGGCAGAGGCGCTCCTCGCTTCCCAGACGGGGCCGCCCGGGCAGAGGCGCTCCTCGCTTCCCAGACGGGGCGGCCGGGCAGAGGCGCTCCTCACTTCCTCCCAGACGGGGTGGCAGCCAGGCAGAGGCGCTCCTCACTTCCCAGACGGGGTGGCGGCCAGGCTGAGGCGCTCCTCACTTCCCAGATGGGGCAGCCGGGCAGAGGCGCTCCTCACTTCCTCCCAGACGGGGTGGCGGCCAGGCAGAGGCACTCCTCACCTCCCAGACGGGGCGGCCGGGCAGAGGTGCTCCTCATCTCCCAGACGGGGCAGCCGGGCATAGGTGCTCCTCACTTCCTCCCAGACGGGGTGGCAGCCGGGCAGAGGCACTCCTCACCTCCCAGATGGGGCGGCCGGGCAGAGGCGCTCCTCACTTCCCATACGGGGTGGCGGCCGGGCAGAGGCGCTCCTCACTTCCTCCCAGACGGGGTGGCGGCCAGACAGAGGCGCTCCTCACTTCCCAGACGGGGTGGCCAGGCAGAGGCGCTCCTCACCTCCCAGACGGGGCGGCCGGGCAGAGGCGCTCCTCACTTCCCATACGGGGTGGCAGCCGGGCAGAGGCGCTCCTCACTTCCCAGATGGGGCAGCCGGGCAGAGGCGCTCCTCACTTCCTCCCAGACGGGGTGGCGGCCAGGCAGAGGCGCTCCTCACTTCCCAGACGGGGCGGCCGGGCAGAGGTGCTCCTCAGTTCCTCCCAGACGGGGTGGCGGCCGGGCAGAGGCGCTCCTCACCTCCCAGACGGGGCGGCCGGGCAGAGGCGCTCCTCCCTTCCCAGACGGAGTGGCCAGGCAGAGGCGCTCCTCACCTCCCAGACGGGGCGGCCGGGCAGAGGCGTTCCTCACTTCCCAGAGTGGGCGGCCGGGCAGAGGCGCTCCTCACTTCCCATAGGGGGTGGCAGCCGGGCAGAGGTGCTCCTCACTTCCCAGATGGGGCAGCTGGGCAGAGGTGCTCCTCACTTCCTCCCAGACGGGGTGGCGGCCAGGCAGAGGCGCTCCTCACCTCCCAGACGATGGGCGGCCGGGCAGAGATGCTCCTCACTGATTGTCAAGGAAAGGCTTTCTGGAGGGAGAGATGTTGAAGCTACTTCTTCTTGAAAGAGGAGTACATGTTCATGAAGCCGACTGAGTTAGGGGTGGGGAAGGGATAAGCGTGGAGAAAAGAAGAGGGACCGAGAAAGACAAAAGCCATAGAGAGTAGAGACATCTTGGTGTGGTCTGGAGGTTCCCAAGCAGTCCTTCTATTTCATGAGCATGAGGGTGAGGCGAGTCACGGGGAGGGAAAGTCAGAGCAGCCTCTAGAGAAAGCCTTGGAGGCCAAGCAGAGCCCGAAACGTTGATCTTTGAAAGACACACTGGAGTAAAATTTGGCAGCTCCTCTTGGTGCCCAGTAGCCCCTCACCCTAAACAGCCACCTCAAAGACTAAAGGAATCGATACCACAGCACATCTGTAAGATTTCTGTGGCTCACTGGAGTGCCCTGGTATGACTCCATCCAGAGCATCTCTTAGGGGCTGAAATGTGTCCTCTACCTCCCAAAATTTGTATATTGAAATCCCAACTCCCAGTACCTCAGAATGTAACCATGTTTGAAGATAAACTCTTTCAGGAGGTGATTAAATTAAAATTAGGTCATTGAGGTTGGGTCCTAATCCAATATGACTGGTGTGCTAATAAGAGGGAGAGACACCAGGGATGTGCTTATACAGAGGAACAACCCTGTGATGAGGCAACAAGAGGCAGCCATCTGCAAGCCAAGGAGAAAGGACTCAGAAGAAACTAACCCTGCCAGCACTCTGATCTTGGACTTCTACCCTTAAGATTTGTGAGAAAATTAATTTCTGCTGTTTAAGCCATGCTGTCTGTAGTATTTTCTTATGGCAGCCTTAGCAAATTAATACAGTATCTTTCCCTAGATCAGGGTTGCTTGGTGAATGCAGGAGACAGTGAAGGGAGTTAGGTAATCTTGAGAATAGCTCAAGAGGGAGCTCCCCATCCCTGTGTGTGTCCAGGAGAAATTTGGATTCCCCATCAGGGACATAACACTGGGTGGAGAATAGACCAGCTGGCTTCCAACATTTCGATTCTATCATTTTTCTCTACAAACTTTGATTTCTCCACGGAAGAGAATTATCACTTCCATCATCAAATATACTCTCCTATCTAGAAATTAAAATGAAAACAAAAGCACATTTAAAGACTTTCACTTGACTCCCTCTCTCCCCTCCTTCCTTTGGCTCCTAAATTTCTCAAGCGCATTCTCTCTTACTGCTGCCATCATCTTTGCCCTACTTTTTGGACACAAATGTTTGGAATAGGCGTTAAAGCACAGATTGGCTCTTACCAAATGAGAGAAAAAGGACTGAGGACTGTCTTTCCAGGTAGGAAGGAAGGTGATGTCGCCCTGTCTCTACCGTCAGAGTCACGGAAAGGTGAGGTGGTCTTTCAAAAACTGCAGTTACCACAGGAAAACAGTATTCCAGAATTTTCCACCTGGCTTAAAGTTCTACAGATCTGCTTCTGTGTTCATTCTAAAGAGTCACTCAGCTTAGAGAGCTGTGATCTCCGTGAAGTTATTAGAAAGTCTAACCAATTCTGTTGAGAGAAAAGAATAGCAAGAATAATGGCTATGGTTGGCTTCAGGGATGCTACATGGCTCTTGCACATTTTACTCTTCTGCTTTATGAAGTTTGAGTTGTATTTGTGCATCTTAAAGTAGATTAAGGCTTGAGGCTGGGCTTTCGGTTTTTTTGTTTGTTTGTTTGTTTTTAATGTACTTAAACCTGCTTGCTTCCTACCACAGATTCTTTATTTTCCCAAACACTACAAAAAAACTTTTAAAACTTTGCCGTTTCATCTGTTTACACTCTTTGCCACTGATTAGCAGTATTTAAATCTTGCAAGAATATTTTGTGCTTCCTTTAGAAACACAAGAGTATAGATTTTTCTCACTGAAAAGTGGGAGCTACGCATTGCAGCCATGAAGGGATGCTAGGATCAATTATGGCAGTACCTTTTTTCCCCTCCTGTTCTTGAGCCAGTTGCCTCTTTTGTTTTGGGTCCCACTTAGGATTAATGGATGTAAGGTATTTTTCCTGTGCCTTTATTTTGTGTCATTCTATTGGAAGGAGGTGTAATGGCAGAATAGCATAGTGTTGGGGGTTTTCCTTCAAACACTGCAAGTGGTATTGCCACCATGTGAACCTCAAATATGCGATCCAGTTGTGTTGGTTTCTCGGTGACTTAGAGTGTTCATCTCTTCATGAATTGTGAGCACTGACCATGTTCTTCAGTTCTTATTTATGGTGAGTTGACAAATACCAACTACTGCTTTTCTTTAGGCGGCTATAAGTTTCTTATTGTCAGGGGGAAATGACACTATATTCTGTTCCACTGAGCGTCAGAGGTCAGCAGGCACTGTACTGGATAGAGAAGTGCCTATATTTCTCTACCTAAGAGGGCAGGAGGGAAACCCTACAGCTCCTTGTGAGCCTATATATTAGTATATCGGCCTGGAGAGGACAAGGGAATAAGACGACTCATAGTGAGGCTGGCCAAGCTGCACTGGTTGGACCAGGCAGTGGCTGACCTAAGGAAGACAACTTGCTTTGCTTAAAAGTAGATTTTTTAAGCAATGCTTAACACAGGCAGTATTAACTTCACCTTTTGTTCAGGCCATCAACATGTATTGTTAAAACTACTGCACATCCCCCTCAGATATCAAGTATACACAGTTCATGTTGGGGGGTGTGTGTGTGTGTATGCGTGTGTGTATGTATGCACGCATGTGTCCCAAATCTTGTTTTAATTTTTTTTTTCTGAATGTGATCATGTTTTGGATGATACCTGAGCAGGGTTGCCTTTTTTTATTTATTACCATTATATATTATATTATATCATATTATATTATATTATATTATATATTTTTTGCTTTCTTATAACTTTGGAGGAAAGTCAAATCTTGGTATTATTAAAATTGTTTTAAAAAGGAGTAAATTTTCCAGTTGATAAGTGAAAATCACTGGTCTATCTTTAAAATAATGAGTTGTTCTTTAACTACTGTGGAATAACGTGCCAGCTATCATCAACACAATGATTTTGCACATAGGGTAGGGAAGCAGTGATGCTCTCAATGGGAAGATGTGCAACACAAATTAAGGGGAACTCCGTGTATTTTACTTACCTCAGCAGTGGAACTGCAACTTGGGGCATTGTGAATAAAATTTAGCTGCTTTGTAAAGAGAATATGTGATCTGTGAAAGAATTATAGTTTTTTTAGAAGAAAAATCTGCAAAAGATCTTTCCAAAGACAATGTGCCACAGATCTTTTGTTCTCAGTAATGAGGATTAATTGCTGTTTAAACAAAAATGTAATTATTCATCTTTAAATTCTTTCCTTTTCATAAGAGGATCAAGCTGTAAAAAAACAAAAAATTAATAAAAATTTCGAGAAATCAAAAAAAAAAGAATAATGGCTATGGCTAACACAACATTTCTGCTTTAGTCAATAAATTCTAATTCCTACTCCACCAACTCATTTTACAATAAGCTGCTGCTGAGAGAACTCATGTGATGAGGGTGTCCCTGCTCTGCTCTTCTGTGCCAGGTTTTCCTTTGGTAAAACTGTTAATGAGTAGTAAATGCCCCAAAATGTGAATAATATTTTGATTTTTAAAGTGGACACATATACTTAATGCCACTGAACTGTACACTTTAAAATGATTAAAATGGGGCCAGGCACAATGGCTTATGCCTGTAATCCCAGCACTTTGGAAGGCTGAGGCAAGAGGATCCCCTGAGCCCAGAAGTTTTAGGCTGCAGTGAGCTATGATCATGCCACTGCACTCCAGCCTGGGTGACAGAGCAAGACCCTGTCTCTTTAAAAAATTAAAAATTAAAAAAAATTTTTAAAAGGTTAAAATGGTAAATTTTATGTTAACATACAGTGTATTTTACCACAATAAAAAAAAAGTAACACAAAGTCTGAATCACATAAGAGAGCACCTGTAAGCATGCCAGCCTTCTAAGAGAGTAGGAAGGGGCATGGTTAATAAAACCATGTTGGTCAGCAAAGTAGAGCAGGTAGGAATGGGAAGCTGAGAATTATATCATCTGCACCCAAAGCACAGAAGCCTCCTCTGATAACTTATCAAGTAAAGACTGTAAATGCCTTCATGCTAAGAATGATACTCAGTATGAACTTATCTGCAAAACACCAGTCATGTTGCCCTCGTGGATTTTACAAGGTTGCATCTTTTTGCTGATTAAATCATTTTTTACAAGCACTATTTATCACTGTTTCTGACTGAGAAGGTCAAGGCCTGGGGTGGAGGGCCAGCCTGCAGATGTTGTGGCTCACACTGTCAGAACCAAATCACTCTTTCCACATAGATGGTCTCTCAACAACAGCACGTGATTGGAAAAGAGAATAGCTCCATTCCAGGAAAAGCGTTCTGTTCTGTGTTTGCCTTAAGGGTATGATGTTATGTTTAGCCCTCAGTGCAAAGTAGTAACAAACTTCATTGATTATACACTTGCTGTATGCAAAGCATACTACTCAGTCTTGGGGCTATGGCAGTACAAAAAAATATACTCCTACCATCACCAGGCTTAAAGTCTGGATG
Organism: Pongo pygmaeus; assembly: GCF_028885625.2. NCBI lineage: Eukaryota > Metazoa > Chordata > Mammalia > Primates > Hominidae > Pongo > Pongo pygmaeus. Next base: position 166,753,130 of record NC_072376.2, on the reverse strand, counting down.
GGTTGACAAAACATGTTTCTAATTAGCAATGGTTAGCCTGAGGAGATTACCAGTGAAGATTAATTACAAGGGTTTTTCTTGGAGTGCCAAAACTGTTTCCCTCAGTTAATATTTCAACTACTTGTCATCTATTTTGCAATATAATTTTGATTTCAAATTCAAATTCCAACAACAGTAACAACATTTTTTAAATAATTAGATCTCTTTTTAATTTAGTGAGCCTGATTTTCTTTTGAACATGCAACAAAATGTGAGTCAAATTTGTTTTCCCTGCCTGGGATGATGCTGTGGAGTTCATTCCCAGCCCCATCCTTAACATCCTTCCCTGCCTGGGATGATACTGGGAGTTCATTCCCAGCCCCAACCTTAACAGCAGAGCAGCACTCCAACTCTGCTAATGATTTGGGACTTTATTTATGACCTGGGTAAGTCTCCTAACACCTCATTACATCTGCACAATAAGTTCCCAGAGGAAGCTTCTGTGGGTGGAGTTGGCTACACTACTGTATACCTGATGAAATAAAAATAACACACACAGAAAACACTATGTATTTCTTCTAAGTGCTTTTTCTTTTTTAATCCTCACTAGGTGCTATTATTAACCCCATTTTATAGATGAGGAAACTGAGGCATGAAGAGTTTACATGATTTGTTCAGGATCTCACAGCTGGAAAGTAGTGAAACGAGATTTGAACACAAATTGAGTTCTTCCTATCAGTCTGTCCCAGATATCAGCCTAGGAGACACTGATAAGTCCCAGCACCAAATATATATCTGAAATTAAACCACAGGATTTGCTTTCTTTGGTTGTAACAATGCTGAAGAAGAGAATTTAAGAAAACATCTGCAATCCTCATTTCCCCCTCTCTGACGATAAGACTCTGACTCCCCTCCCCTGGGGAGTGTTGAAGCATGTTCTTCCTCTTTTTGCCATTCCTTGTTCCACAGAAAACAAGAGCATCAAAATATCTTGGAGGGTTCCTTTATCTTCCTTCCTTCAATCTATGGTATTTATCTAATCTCCTGGCAGTTTACATTTCATGAACATATTTTCATAGCTGGATCACCTCGAAATGCAAAAAGAAAATTTAATTCATGAGGACCAGTAATGCATGCTATACAAATATATCATAAATGTGTATCCCTAGCTACAGCCCCATAACATTTCAGTTGGCTCAAGGATTTTATTTGATTAAAGAAAGTTATTTCAGAAAGTACTTTTCTTTCTTAAAAGTGCTTTACTCCCCCAGGTTACATTTTTGTAAGCACTCTCTTTCTCAGATCCATAATATAAGAAGATTTTTAAAGCACATTTTCTGTGCTATGTCTTCTTGGTAATGCTTTGATTTCCTATAGTTGTTCCTATGGGAAACTCCTATAGGAGTTAATTAAAATTATCCATTAGAAATGTAGGAAAACTTTCATAGGACCATCAGCATAGGCATGCTAGTTCTAGGGAGTTACATTATATTTCTGTAGCTCTCCTAACAGTAGCCTATTTTTATTTCTTCATGTCAGTTGACATTGCCAGTTACAAATGCAGTGGAACTGGATCATAACCTATAGATTCTGCTCTGATAGAAACCAAAGCATAACCATAGAAAAAGTTTCATGTAATATTTCCCAACTGTCAGTCTGTTCACTAGCCCCAACTTTTCAGCACGTCAATCTATAAATCTCAACAATGTTTATTCATCACTTGACAGGTACTGATCAATAGTGTCTTAAGCGCTATTCAAAGCAATACATATGAAATGTGAACATATATGTGGTAAGCATCAGTCCCTAATAGCCAGTTCTTCTCCACTTCTAGCCACTGGCAGGACTACATGTTCTACCCTTCTGAAGCTAGGGCTGGCCTTCTTACTGATTTGGCTAATAGAATATGAGTGAAAGTGATGTGTCACTTCTGAAGGAAACTATTTAACTTCCAGTGATGGATTCACCAGCCTTCTCTTTGCCTATTCAGTGATTACAGGAGCATATCTTGATATGGGAGTACCACGATATCAAGCAGCTAAGAATGCTGAACTGGGAAAACCGCTGCCCTAGAAGGCCCCTCTCCTCCACAGAAAACTGCATTAGTGAGAGACAAACTTTAGTTGTTTGGTGGTGATTATAATACAGTACTGTGTGTGTTCCATGATTTGCATCACACTGAAGCCCAGAGCCATAGGTACAATTTCTGAGTAAACTAGTCAACTTGCTCTATAAATGGCCAAACATCATTTTAACCCTACTGCATTAAAAAAATGAGTACTAATGTGTGCTTCTAAGGAGAATTGGGAAAGATGATTTGCATCAATCAGTATACATTTTCTTTACTTCTATAAAAACAAGTAATGGCATATATCTTAGTGATCAATGTTCACAGGACCTTCCTTGTGCATAAAGGATAGCCCTGTATATCTTGTAAATCAAAAATCTATTTGAGCTAAATTAATTCTGAAAAACTATAGATAGACACAACATAAAAATCAGTTACCAGCTATTTCATGCCAACATAAAGATCCTTATTAGAGGACTTGTAGGCACACACTCTGTAAACAAAAGGAGCACCACTCCTGTGAGTGTCAGATCTATTCTGACACTGTCCCCTTCCAAAGCTACACTTAACAGTGAACACCTTCGTCTCCCAGACTACATTGCCTCAACTTCCCCCCACCTTCCCTGTCAATCACCCTCATGGAAGGCAGAATTGGGCCTTCCAAGCCTGTTCTCCAGGAACCAGAAAATTCTGATTCCCAAAGTACATTCTCTGCACAAAGCAATATTTGAAATACATGGATGGGAAAAATTGATTCAGAAAAGTAAGAGCTAACCCTTCTCAAATTCTAACCACGTCATTTTTGAGGTTAACAGAACAGCTCTTTTTTTCCTTGCAAATCTAAAATTCCTGTTTTCAAATAAGTTGATACAGGAAATACCATATTGAAAAGTACAAGAAAAACAGTTTCTGAGTTCTGGCCAATCTGCCCAAGTGTCAGAGGTATTATAATCAGACTTGCATATTGGCAGAAATCTGGACAGTAAGATGCTCACCCAGAGCCATCCTGATCACAATGCATAATTCAGCTACTGTGCAAGCAGCGCCACCTGAGAACGGGAGGAAACTAGAGAGGAGCCATCAATAATACGCATCCACTCCCGAAACTGAATATGACTTGAATAGTATATTCAAAGGTAACTTATTAGAGCTTAGATCTCCATTTTGACACGTGGAAAGTTGTTACAAATAGTATGTGCCATGTTACTGCATTTTTATACAGCTTCATGTATGTTTATTTTCTTAAGTTAAAAGAATATAACTTTTTTGTGTGGATCCAGGCAGTGACATTAGAGATTTCCACTTTTCTCTTGATAACTTTCTGTCTTGTCTGAAATTTTTACATGGAGTTGTATAACTTTTATACACAAAAAGAAGCATTTGGGGTGGGGGAAGCAAGCTGTGAGTGAAAAGCTTCATATTAACTCAGTTTAATTTTAAATTCATTCCTGTTGATTTGGGAAACACAATATGACTATCAGCATATTTCTCAGCTGTTTTTTGGGGAAATGCAATTGTTCAAGATCCATCATTCATCCTGTAGGTCATGAGAACTTCCTATGTATCTACTACAATTTAGGGTTTTTAAGATGGAATGTAATTCTCTGAAAGTAAATTTATAAACTGAACAGAGTATAATCTCCCTTTGTTCATTTAAGCTGGTCTTATAGAAGAGCAAGGAACAAATTTCTCAAGATCTTTTCCAGAATTTTTCTCTAGTAGTCTGCTTTCTAATAAAGCTTATTCGATCACAATTCAAAAAGCAACTGAAGTCCTCAGACATGACCAGCAAATGAATTGTTAGCCTTTGCTTGGTTACTCCTTTACTGAGCAACACTGATTATTTCACAGTATGAGGTTCTTCATAAGCCTTCACCCTTTATCCAAGTATACTGGGAACAAGGCTTTACTCTCAGAAATATGTGCCTTTTTCACCTTTAAGCTAAATTCAGACAAGCAGAAATTTTACTTTTACCTGCAAATACTAAGACAAATCCCTCAAAGGCATAGATCTTTTTTATTACCCTCATAGCACATGGTAGAGGCCCAACAGTCTTTTGACTGGATTAATGAAATTAAACCCCAAAGAACTTGGGGAATTCCATCTTTAAGGTTTCAGGTTGCTAATTATATCAGCTATGGTTAAAGAGAAGAGCAGAGCAGAATACTTGTCTTGCCTGTGGTGATATGGTGACATCCCATGAAAATCATTCCAGTGACTACCTATGGAATCATTCAGACACCATGGGAATATCCTGAGGAATAATGTACCCTTTCCCAAAAAAATTCAAAATGCAAGGAATCTGATTTTGAAGCTGGGTACAAGCAAGAGTGACTCCCTCCTTCTTCTTCCCTACCCCATCCCCACTACCCTTAATTCCTCTGAATGGAACAATAACTAGCATAACAAGCAAAGGGTTTCAACTTATTAATACCAATGGAAAGGAATTAAAGACAGGTTTTCAGTATGTGTTCCAGACAAGAATTGGTAATAGAAAAACCTCAGATAATCTTGCTCATCTTCAAACTCTAGACAAACTGGGACATAAAGAATAATAACAAATCAACTATACTCACAAAAGCACTCTCTTATTTTCTTCCACAGCAGAACTTAATCATAAATTTCTTTAATTCATTAAGTTTCCAGGAAACTAAGGCAAAACAGCAAAACTCTGGACAACATAGCCAAGATGATCACTAGACATTTCACAGACTACCAAGGAACCTAATCCACCAGGAACCAAATTTAACATTTGGAAATATTATTTCTATATAATATGTCACTCCCCATTGTACCACCAGAGATTTACAAACTATTCGGAAATATTAGGCCTACTAATGAAACTTGGTTGGTAGTGCCAATAAATTCAGTCAGAGTGCTAAATCTGCATATGCTGGATACTATGGTTTGAAATTACAGATTACACACTTAGCTCTAAATCAGCCAAAAACACATGCTTTTCTGATTAACAGATTTAATTGTGTTGCTGTGAATCCTGTGACTTACTAAAGCTGAGTATATGTCATAAAAGGATAAATTGCTTTAATGATTCTGACAAATGTCTCAGTTTAGGCAGCATAAAAACCTATCATTATAGAGAAAGACCCAAACAGACACACACAGGTAGGGTATGGAAAAGTGTTCCTAAAAGTCACTTCAGTAAGAATGACAAAGGGCTTTTTATTCTGGGATTTGTCTCTGGAAAGATCATACATGTGTGCAGGAACTCAGATTCCATCTGTTGCTTTAGAGCCTACAGGCTTTATTGTCTTGACTTTGTGCTCTTATCTGATGGCAATAAATTCTCACCAGAGTGAAACACCAGCTTAGCCAGTGACCCCTGCTGTTCAAATCAGACAATGGAACGGGTCTTTTTGGAGACACTCTGTGGTTTGTGGACCACCCTGCATGAATGGCCTTGGGTTTTTGCTGTTTCCATTCAGGATTTCCTAACGTGAACAATTAAGAGATACTTCATTTCAAGGGTCTCATCAGTAGTTGCAACACATCAGTGAGCAATAACCTACTAGGACCCCCAAAAGAGACAGGGAAAGTTGGGAAGAAAGGGACAGGGGAGAGAAAAGAAGTGCCAATAAATATTTCAGTATTTAAGATTGCAAAATAGATGTACACCGTTAACATAAATTTCAAATTTTGGAATGCAAAGACCAAAGAATTTCTACTGGTCCAGCAAATTTGAGACCTTATGCTATAAATAAAAGGCTAGAGTAAGGACGTATGCACTAAACAGAAATGGAATTTCCTTCCCACAAGTCGAACTCTCCGAACTGCCCTCGAGGTTTTTTGTGTTTTTTTTTTTAATCAGAAGCAGCCCAAAGATACAAAAAAGACATGCCATGCCTTCGCCCCATTCCTTCTCCCAAAATTTCTAGGGCTATTTTCTTATTGAAGGAACAACAGAAGAAACAGAAACTGGTCTCTCCCAAGGCACCAACCCACAGCCAGCCTCCATGATGTGCCTCTATCTTCCCGAGAGAAGCGTGGTGCAAAATAGCGTTCAGTCTATTCCCGGTCAGCTGTGGACTAAAACACTCATGGGGTGGGGAAATACTAGAAAATGTTCTGTTGCAGGAGATTATCCTTGTAGGTGTACTTGTTTTTATCATTTTGGAGTTTGGACTGTTTTTTAGTCATTTTCTACTGAGCTTCAAAACTTCGCTGTACTTGGGGCAAAGAGGTCTCGGGAACGTGGGGTTCACACTGGCTTTGAACCCACAGACCAGATTGCTTACACAGACCTGGGCAATTACAGTTCTCTCCAGGGCGGAATCCCTCGGGGCGAGGAGGGGTAGGCCCCAGGCTGGCTCCTGCTTTGCCCCCAAGGAACTGCCTTCTGCGTCTCCGCCGCGCCCTTCCTCCTCCAGCGCGCCCCTTCAGGCAAGAAGGGGGCGCTGAGCCCCGCGTCGGCCTCGGCCTCCCTGGACGCTTCGTTTGCTTTCCGAGCACCGATCTGGGGCCCAGACCCTTGAAATATTTAAGGAGATACGCGCAAGAGCTCGGGGTAGGAGTTGGCAAACTGTTTGTTCTCAGACTAGACTCTTCCTAAGATGAGGGGCAAAGGCTCTCCAGACGCTGACTCTGGTCTCGTTCTCGGAAATCCGCGTCTGAACCGATGGGGTCCGAGGAGCAGAAGCGTACACGGAGGTGCACGGCCACGGGCACAGGTCCCCCCGCGTGGCGAGAGGAAGCGGCCCAGCCAGCGGCGGGGGCGTCCTCGTTGTGGGGCCGGGTAGAGGGAGGGTCAAAGGCGAAGGAATGAGGTCATCCCCCCACCCCTCGAAAAAACCTTCCTACAAGTAAAAATGTAAAGGATCTCAGCGTAAAGGAACCTGACTTGCAACCACAAAGGGACAATCTCTGTTTTGGGAAATGGCGCCCCCAGATGGCTGAATCCCATGAAAAAATACTCACCCGGAGCAGGGAAGGCCTGGGTGCACTGACCCGGGGAGAGGTGACGTCACCTGCCCGGCTGGCCAGCGCAAGGCTGAAAGCCAGGCGGCAACGCGGTTGGAGACACCCGACAAGTCGCGACAGGTCCCCAAGGCTAGCCCGGTAGTCACTTCACCTCACCGAGGCACATGTAACGTCAGCAGCTGTACCACTTACGGTGTGGCCCGGTTCGTTACTTAACTTCTCCGTGCATCAGTTTCCTAGTGACTGCTTCTGTGCAAAATGATCATCCGGGAGCCGGTGCTGGATTGTGTGAATTAAGGAACTAGCATATTACACGCATCGTTCTTCTCGCTTTCACTCCTCAGAAATAAGGGTCCATCCGCTTTCATTTTACGACTCGCGAGTGGGGGTGGGAGGCTCGCTTTTCCCAGCTCTTCGTGGAGGCCAAGCGGACTCCCCGACAGGACAGAATCTGAACGTGAGAGTGAAGCTCTTGCCTGTCCAGAAATTCTTGTAGCCAGCACAGGTTTAAACAAGAAGCCAAACTGTTCTGGAGAGATTGCTGGGGGCTTTCTTTGTGCCTCAAGCTTCTTCAGTGCTCTGAGCACAGGAAACACTCAAGCAGAGAAGCAGAGCCAAACCCAGGACACGGGAGGTCGAGGCTCTTCCGTAGGCCTGCAGCGTTGGGGTGGGATGATGTTCATTCTGTGTGTGGTCTGGACCAAGCCCCTCTCCAGGGACCTATGGGCAGGCCCCTTTAAGCAAGATGCCCGGTGGAGTGGGCATCCACCATCACTTACCCTGGGCTTGGGCGAATAGATTTTCCATGCCTAAAACGGGCAGGGACTAAATGGGCAGGGAGGGGGTAAACATGGACGGTCCATTGGTACAAATAAAAGCCTTTGGTGGGTTTTGATCAATTGCAAGGATCGAAGGAGACCTGTGGAACTGAGGTCAACTGGCAGCAGAGAAGAGTCCGGGTTCGTGAAGGCGCCGCCGCGGGGCCGTGCCACGTGTGAGCATCTCAGGGACCAGTCTGGGGAGGCGCGCTGGGATGGTCACCCAGTGTCCCAGTCCGTGCACTGCTCATATGGGCGCGTCCCAGCCTCCGCGGGAGGTTAGTGCCCTGTTCCCCAGTGATGAACTGGACCGGTCTTGGCCCAAAAGCAGAAGGAAGGGAGTGGGGAGCGCGACTTGAGGTGGGAAAGGCAAGCAGCAGCGAGTGCAGGGGTCGGGAAGAGAATAAGTGGCGCGGGTTCCGGGAGGAGCAGCGATGGACCGCAGGGGACGCCGCGGGCTGGGCAAACAAGCTGGCCAGAGGTGGACACTGCGCACGGCAGGGATGGAGACTCAGGCGCGACTCCCAGCGCCTCCTGGCGGTGAGCCGTGCAGCGAGGGCTCCCAAAACAATGCAGCAGGCGCGCGGAGCGCTGGCAGGGGGTGGGGGGTGCCCAGCCACTCCCGGGCGTGCGGTAGCGCGGGGCTCAAACCAGCCAGACCCACTTCGGGCTCCTTGAACTCCCAGCAAGGGGCTCTGCGGGGAGGAGGTGACCCCAGCGGGGGGCGTTGGGGATTTAGGGGTTGGCCGGGGCCGGCGGGGGGTGGGGGGGACGTGAAAGCGAGAGGGCCCTTGTCCCACTCCCAGGCCCAAGTTGTAGCACCTCTCAGAGCTCAGGCTCTTTATTAGCTCTTTCGTTTGGTGTGCTTCTGTTTCCTTTGTGGTTTCATTGCAAAGTAGTTTATGTTGGGAAGGGGCTTTTAGGCCTCTTGGTGCTTTCGTTAGAGACGAAAAGGCCCTGGACCAATTTGGGGAAAGAGGCCTTTTGCAGCTACCCCGGGCCCTTCCCCAACAGAGCACCCGGAAGCTGGGCTCTTGGGGACGCAGATGCTTGGAGTTCAGAATGTGCATTCTCTCTAGATGGCGATTTTCCTGGCGTGTTTACGGTCAGCAGATAACACTGAGTGGGCTTTTGCCACCCACTCATTCATTACCTGGCTCATCTAAGCAGCTGGACCACAAAGCGTGCCTGATAACTTGGGCCTGGGAGCCGCCAAGGCCAATGCATCTTCCGGAAGGAGGGAAATTAGGAAGCCGGGATCTGAGCCTGTGAATGGCTCTTAAGCGGTCGGGAAGTAATAACAAGGCGCCCACCTTACATATGAAAGAACTTCGCCCTCCGGAGATTATCTCTTTGGATCTTCACAGCTACCCGGAGACAGAGGCTGAGGAGAGCGAAGGCCTCCTGTCCCCATAGGGAGACTAGGGACTATCAGGCAAAAGGAGCCCACCCCCACAACCCAGAGCGAGCGCGCGTGCACACACACACACACGTTCACTTTGCCTTTCCTGGCACCTTATTCCTGGTTTACAGCTGTACACACACACACACACACACACACACACACACACACACACACACACACACACACGTTCACTTTGCCTTTCCTGGCACCTTATTCCTGGTTTACAGCTGTGAACTTACTGTTTGCAGTCAGAGACACTAGATCCCAGGCTCCCGGCCTGTTTATTTCTGCACATCCAGCGCCCAGCATGGTGCCCCCTGGTACGTAGGGGATGAATGAGCTAATTCTAGCCCTCGTGGATCTCTAGGCAGGACTCCTTCCTCTACCTCGCTCCCTCCCTCCCTCCCAGCCTGCCCATCTTTTGTGCCCGTCTTTAGTGCCGGCCACCAGTCTTTACAAACAGTGCCCTGGGGGCCCATACTCCAGCTTTCCAGAGCGCACAGCTGCAAGGGCGGCTGTGTGTTAGAGCCCGTGATGCCTTCGAGTATTGAGTCATGCCATTCATTTAAGAAGGAAAAATCTCTTCTCCAAAACGGGGAAATGGTGGGCAGTCCTGTGTGACTGGTGAGACTCTTGTAGGGGCGTTTCTACAAAGACAAAACCCTTCCTAGGCACTCACCCCAACAAAATAACAAGCCCATTTTATTAGTATTTTGTTTTCCATGTAAAGTTCTGCTCATACGAATATATTTATAATTCTGATTTTTTTTTTTAGGGCATTGGGGAGCACACCAACAGGCTGCTGAACGGTGGCTGGAGATTCGAGGGAAAACGAAGTTCGCCGAGGCGGCCTCGGGCGGGCAGGTCCCGGGCTCAACCACAGGGCACAAAGAGCCCAGGGGCTGCCGGCTCCGCGGCTACCAAGGACGCAGCCCCCCAACCCCCAACACACACACACACACACACACACACACACACACACACACTCTCCCACTCATGCCTGGCAACCCAGCAGCAACTTCGGACTGGGGCAAAACAAGCCCGGGCCCCTGCGGCACGCGGGGCGAGGAAGCGAGGCCGCTCGCGGGGTGCCTTGCGTGCCCCCCACTCCCGCAGCCCACGCCCTGCTTGCTCACTGTGGGGGCGCAGCGGCCAGGCTTCTCTGTTTGTTGTTTAAAGAAATCCTAGGGCGGGCGCGCGGTGGCATCTGGGGTGGAGGGGGGGGCACAGCCAGAATTCCCTTCCAGCAAGCGCATGAGGGGCATTCTCAACGCAAAACCAGACCCAGAAAGTAGTGACCAGCCCTCCTCGGATTACCCTTCATTGGCTCCTCCCTTGCTCCCCCCCTCCAGATTTGCATAAAAAAGGCCAAGAAAACTCTGGCTGTGCCCCAGCAGCGGCTCATTCTGCTCCCCCGGGTCGGAGCCCCCCGGAGCTGCTCGCGGTCTTGCAGCGTCTCGCCCGCGCGGTCCTCCCGGTGTCCCGCTTCTCTGCGCCCCGGCCGCCGGCTGCCAGCTTTACGGGCCCCCGGAGTCACACCCAGCGAAGAGAGCGGGCCCGGGACAAGCTCGAACTCCGGCCGCCTTGCCCTTCCCCGGCTCCGCTCCCTCTGCCCCCTCGGGGTCGCGCGCCCACGATGCTGCAGGGCCCTGGCTCGCTGCTGCTGCTCTTCCTCGCCTCGCACTGCTGCCTGGGCTCGGCACGCGGGCTCTTCCTCTTCGGCCAGCCAGACTTCTCCTACAAGCGCAGCAATTGCAAGCCCATCCCGGCCAACCTGCAGCTGTGCCACGGCATCGAATACCAGAACATGCGGCTGCCCAACCTGCTGGGCCACGAGACCATGAAGGAGGTGCTGGAGCAGGCCGGCGCTTGGATCCCGCTGGTCATGAAGCAGTGCCACCCGGACACCAAGAAGTTCCTGTGCTCGCTCTTCGCCCCCGTCTGCCTCGATGACCTAGACGAGACCATCCAGCCGTGCCACTCGCTCTGCGTGCAGGTGAAGGACCGCTGCGCCCCGGTCATGTCCGCCTTCGGCTTCCCCTGGCCCGACATGCTTGAGTGCGACCGTTTCCCCCAGGACAACGACCTCTGCATCCCCCTCGCTAGCAGCGACCACATCCTGCCGGCCACCGAGGAAGGTAAGCCTTCCCTCTTGCTTCCCCACTCCCTGCTCGGCTGAGACGCTCCAGGAGATCCCGCCCCTGCCACGCATCCCAGTGCATCCCTGCTTGGGGTGCCAGTAGCGGGAAGGGCAGAAGTTCTTCCTGACCTGGTCTGTCATCACGACAAGCCTGTATCAAATTTGAGGCACCCCTCCCACGCCGCCCAAGTCTCGCATTCTCCTCCCGAGTTGTACTAGTTATACTTAAGGGTAGTTTAAAAAATAAAATAAAATAAATAAAAAAGAAGAACTGAACGGCGGTTTAAAAAAAAAATAGATACACAATTATTGTTAAAAGATGCTAGCACTGGAGCCGCGCAGAGCGTTGGAAGTGGTGTTTGGTGGAGGAGTTGGTGGTGAGCATTCTGGCCAGAGGCCCCTCGCTCAGCCTCATTCTGCACCTTCCTACCACTGGACAGGATTCTAGTCACAGGAACATTTCCTGTACAGGAAGGAAAACCAGGATGCACAAGTAGATAACCTTTTAAGGGTCTTTTTGTCCTTTGTCAATTTAGATTTTGGAAATAAAACCGGGACTGACACGGAGTGTGTGGAAAATTGAGCATTGGTTGTAACTGCTCAGATACTTGAGGAAGAGGGCATAAAGGGAATCTCTGGAAATCACTTTTCTATTGCTATCAGTTTTTAACTTAGGAGTGGTTTTGATTAGCTGGAGAAAATCATGCAAAAGAGATTCCCAAGTTTTTAGAAAACGGAGGGAGAGTTCCTGTGCAAAAACCATCAAAGCAATGAAAACCTCATGGGCTTTCGATATTTTTTCTGAAAGGAAAACATATACAATGCCTCTGAGCTGATTTGGGTCCCCTGGGTTGGAAAAGGGAGCTTCCTAATCCCTTTCAGGGCTTCAGCAGCCTCTTCCTTTCAATCTCTAGTAGTTTTCCTACAGACATCATTAGTTAAAGCAAATGCAAAGTTCTTTAGCAATCTTTCCTGGCAGGGACCATGAGTTTGCAATCATCTTATTGGTTAGATTTCTAATTTATTGCAAATGTTTGGCATTTTTCAAACATTTGTCCAACATGTACCATAGACCAACCAATACAGGTTAGTAACATTTTATATACATTCTCAGAGCTCCAAATTGGAAATGTTTGATTTTGTTTGGGTGAGGGGACTTAAGGGCAGTTTTATGTATGTTGCTTTTATTTCTTCCCACTATCAGCAGCAACATTATGCATCTTACATTTCTCCAAAAAGCCACTTTTCTCCTTCAAAATAAAAGTTTATGTTCTTCAAAATTCCATCTTTGTGATTTTTCTAATTTGACAAATAACACTTCTATTAAGTCACATAGTTTTCTATGAACATTAAATTTCACATTAGTGAAAATCTAATTTCACCTAAATTTTAAAGACGTAATTAACACATTTATAAATGAGAGAAGGGCAATATAATTGTTCTTTTTTTACTTTTCCCAAGAAATCAGACTCTTAGAAGAGCTTTTAGCAGGTCTTCTGATAATTGTGCTAGTATACAATCCCTAGGTTTGATCAGACCACTAAACCATTTTGCTTCATCTTTGATTAGCTTCAGAAACAGGTTTGTTTGTTTATTTGTTTGTTTGAGAGTTTGAAACAGGCACAGAAGGCCAAGAAGAACCTGTACCAGGGAGCTTGCAGATAACAATGAAATGAATGCTGCCTAACTCAAGCACAATCTCGGCAGAAGGCACAAGGTGACACAGAACCACTTAGAGCAGGCTGTTGTAATTAGTGAGATGTGTTTTCAAGGTGGAAACAGCCCATATGTGGAACGCTAGCCAGTCACCCCTCCCAGTCTACATTTGGCCCCCCTGAGATACAGAGCTCTGCCAAGTAGAGCCAGCTACACTGGTGTCCTGTGGCTGAGAAAGACAATCTTTTGTTTATATTTTCTAGTTACCAGTTTTCCCAAACCCCTCAAGGATCTTTGGTTCTTTGGGTGCTTTCTCCTTCAAAAGGCCTTGGGAATAACTTTTTCAGACTGAATTTCCCAGAGGTTGGGAGGATGAGCCGAAAAGCTGCACCGTGTCTCAGTTAACTATAACTACATACACTTGTATACTCTGCCCACAACTCCCTTTTTATTTGAGAGTCATACTTTATTAAACACAACAACATATAGGCATTCTCATTTTGCTCCCACCACCGCCCCCCCAAAAAAATTGGGAAGCATGGGAGAACTTTCTTAGGAATGAGTGTTCCTGCTTTTATAGAGGCGGCAGAAGCTGAGGTTAAATAGGACAATTGCTACTTTTGCCTGGATAAGTCCCTTTGAGTTGTTTACAAACGCCACCTGCTGTTCTCTTTTAAGCAAACTTACTAAAGACTGTTTTTCACATTTCTAGCTCCAAAGGTATGTGAAGCCTGCAAAAATAAAAATGATGATGACAACGACATAATGGAAACACTTTGTAAAAATGATTTTGGTAAGTAATACAATAACAACAACAGATTTCACATTCAGAAGTTTTATTTACCAGTAAAATTTCAAGGTACAAATCATTATGATGTTGCTGGATAAAGGTTGGGTAAAACACCATTATAGCTCATGTATCCCAAAATCATCTAACTTGATCTATCCTAGTTTCCTCCTTATGTAACTGTCTAGCATTGAGTTGTATCTTGTTAGGTGAGACTCATTGTTCTGTTAAGCCAATAATCAAATAATGAAAATTATTCAGATTATCAATTTCCGATGGCACATTTTAAATCCTTTTTTTTTTTTTTTTTTTTTTTGCTGACAGGCATAATCCCAAGTTCTATTTTCTTTTGATTACTTAACATGTGCACCAGGGATGGAAGTGTAAATATTAGCCCCAGCCAAACAGATTCAAGGCATTAAATTGGCCACAAATAAAAATATTTTTACTTTATAACCCATAATGATTTGCTCCTCTGTGTTCTACCATTAGTGAATATATCCAAGGCACTGATTAATAATTTGTCGAGGAGGGGTTCCTTAAATTGAAAAAGAAGAGTGGCTTACTGAGAAGACACCTAACATGGAACACCTAACAACCTTAAAACACCATCTTAAAATCCCTTTTAAAAGGTTTTTGTAAATTTTGTATGACTAAGTCTAGACACATTTGCCACAGTTTTGAAAATAGTTTTAAAAAGAAAAAAAAAGCTTAGAAATTTACTTTAGCAAGATACATGATAGATGACATGGTATTTGGGGACAATAAAAAACATGTGTGATAGGTTCCATAAGTTGCAAGTCACTCCCCTGAAGACAGGATTATAAGGGGAAAGAGAGTGGGATTTTGTCTACATAGAACTCCACCAGCACCTCATCTGCTGACTTCAGGGCTCTCAGGTCAGAAGAGGAGCCCAGCTAGACACAGGATCAATGCTAAATTCAGAGTTGGGAACGACCAGGAACTTCACCCAGAGGTATTCTTGCTTTTATCCTTTTCCAAGGGCAGGTACCTTTTGGAGTGTTGGAATTATTGGTACCTTTTTAAAAAGTATTTATTCAGGCACAAGGCTGAACTTACTCATAAGCAGGTATGTTCCCTGATCTGTCAATCAATAATGGAGTCTACTAGACCCATATTAACACTTCTACATATTCAACATAGTCCTCAAGACTGAGGGAAATCACTCCAGCTCTCACTGTCCTTATCTTGCCATCCCAGAAATCTCAGGCCTGGTCAGGTCCCTAAAACTCTGGAACCATCCAATCCCTGCTCTTTGACAGCTCCAGGTCTCTTCCAGAAAGTGTCCTGGGTTTAACTCTGACTGGTCCCAGAACTATCATAGTCCCAGTGTTGGGAAAGGCTTCACACTGCTGAGGAAGGAGAAAGAAGGGAGGTAGCTCAAAGTCCTTAGCAACTTTTCCCCTCAGGTGGAGCCACAAATGGGGCTGACGGGGTTTCATATGCCTGTTTTCAAATGTATACAACGCTCAAACTGGCTGAGGGCCAGGCATGTTAGCAGCAGATAATTCCAAATCACCAGAGCCTTACCAAAACACAGTTCTCAGCCCCCATGCTACATTATTTCATTAAGGGCAAGATAGAAAAATATCATTTTATAAAATTTCTATTAAAAAGCCTATAAAATATATTCTTCTGGCAGTTTATATCCTTTGCACTGCACATAAAACAGATCCTTCCTGACTTCCATGAAAAGTTGATTGTTACACTGTGGAGCTCCATAACAATTGGCTTTGGGAAACACACACACACACCTATTACTTGCTTGCTTTGTGGCTGACCTTACAGAAGACCCCCTTTCTAAGGATGCCCTATCAAGACATGAGCCAAAACATGGATGCCTGTGTGCCTTAGTGTGCTCTCTCCTTACAGAGAGAAAGCCTTTCAAAACAACACAGAAGTTATCACACTTCAGGTATCACATGCATAGATACCTCACAAGCTTTGTTTTCTATTTCTTCACTCTTTTTGACCCATAGAGGGATAATGAAGCAGGATTTTAAGAACTGCATCATAAGATTGTTGGTTTATAAGCACTATTCCATCTTGCCTCTGTTCTTTGTGAATAACGGAAGAGTAGGAGGAACAAGCATAGAAATCTGATTTATTTGACTTGACTACTCTGGGAAGGCATCACCTCTTCCCTACTGTGCTCCTGAAGTACAAGGGAAATTCAGTGGTGAAAGTACTGGTGAATAAAAAATGGTTCAGAACTACCTTCCTATATATACAACCCATTGTAGGACCAGAAAGTATCATCACCTCTGCCTCCTATCACATTCTGCATCCTCAGTCACATCCTCCAGGACAGGAAAGGTTATGTGGGGGATTCAATTCTCTCTGTTTGGGCCTAGCTGAAAATCCAAGGAGAAAATCCCTAATGTTTTCTCATGATAAACATTTGCAAAATTAGTTATTTTAGACCTAGACAAAGATGACCAATAAATCTTCCTCCTGGTTAAAAGTGATGGTTTTTTTCTGATGTTTGGAGCTTGAGAATGTTTCATTTGGCCAGGTGAAATCTTATATATGCCCTATCTGTACTACAGACAAGGCTCCCAGGTAAAGTGTAATCAGTCCATTTCTCCCATCATGGTGAGGTCTATCCAACACCCTACTCCCAATGCAGAGGACACAAGAGCATGAAACATTTCCACAAGTATGGCTTATTCCACGACTTGAGTCTCAAAAACTGAGAACTCAGTACCACAGTTCAGATGCATATCATACTAGACAAAACCATGGTTGGCCAAGTCATAGTATCTTTGATTTACCTGATAGAGCTTCTATAATTTCCTGGTTGACTAGAAAGCCATACTCAGTCAAATTCCCATTCTGATATTTAAAAAAAGAAAAAGAAAATCTCAAAAACAGTTGTACGCAACACAGGAAAATCTTCCTCTATTACTAATTTAAACATAGATTAAACTCCATCAAAGTCAGGAAGTCATACTTACACATCATTTATACAGAATAGCTGTCAGGGGCACCCAGGGTCTTAGGACACATTGCAGCTGGTCAAGTTTATGCTGCAACCACTACAAAAACATTGAGATTGCCTCAAGACACCACAGTGGTATTACAGGAGGAGGTTTGGCAACCGGAGTTCTAGCAGACAACCTAAACTGGGTGACCTCATGCAAGTCACTAAACTTCTCTGGATTTAAGATTCTTTGTGTATTAACAAGCGATTTTAATGGGATGATCCCTTCTAACCTTAAAATTCTATTCTTTTCCTGCTTTCATGGAGTCTTGAAATTTAATTCCAGCATACACGTTTGTAGGGCTTTCTTTCCCAGAGCATACTGTTCATGACTATAAAACGTGTCCTTTATAGTAAACCACTTACTTTTGGTCTTCGCATTCTAACGAGTCTACATATACATTTTGGAAACCGTACATACATGATCTGTAAACGCCTTGGCCTTGGACAGGCAAATGAGAGCATATAAGGATGAGGTCTTCAGAAAAACACTTTTATGACTAAACATGTGCTGTTAAAAAGAGACTTGCATATTTTTCTCCTACTTTACCAAATCAAATGCAGCTGTAAGATCAATTCTCCTTCCCTGTAATCTGTTCTTTAGAAAACAATGACTGTGTGACACAGTTTCCTCACAGGTTTGTCCAAAAACCTCCTGCATAATAAATTGAGTTTAAATTTTACAGCCACAGAGGGATCATATTTCACCTAAAAGTCAGGCATTTCTTTTCGTGCTTAAGTTTCCAACAGAGGAAGTCATTTGTTGGGGAGAGCAGGCACCACATGCAACTTTCTTACAAACACAAGGGTGGGTGAGGAAAGGAGAAGAAAAGTTAATTGAGTCCCGCAAAGAGAAAGAGTTTTGAAAAAATGGCTGATTGGAAACAAAGTGCCTGGCAAATGCTTTGAGGCTTTAGCAGTGGAGCCACCTGCTGTCCCTAGCTCCCAACCCCCGATCTGCAGCCTCTGAGGGTCCCATTAGCTCTAGGAACCTCTCTTTCCTCATCCAGGCCAAGTCACACGAGTAGGCAGAATGGGGGGAGGTATACTGTATTCCCTCATTATAACCGGCACGATTCTTTCTGCCCTCTCTCATAGCACTAAAAATAAAAGTGAAGGAGATAACCTACATCAACCGAGATACCAAAATCATCCTGGAGACCAAGAGCAAGACCATTTACAAGCTGAACGGTGTGTCCGAAAGGGACCTGAAGAAATCGGTGCTGTGGCTCAAAGACAGCTTGCAGTGCACCTGTGAGGAGATGAACGACATCAACGCGCCCTATCTGGTCATGGGACAGAAACAGGGTGGGGAGCTGGTGATCACCTCGGTGAAGCGGTGGCAGAAGGGGCAGAGAGAGTTCAAGCGCATCTCCCGCAGCATCCGCAAGCTGCAGTGCTAGTCCCGGCATCCTGATGGCTCCGACAGGCCTGCTCCAGAGCACGGCTGACCATTTCTGCTCCGGGATCTCAGCTCCCGTTTCCCAAGCACACTCCCAGCTGCTCCAGCCTCAGCCTGGGCAGCTTCCCCCTGCCTTTTGCACGTTTGCATCCCCAGCATTTCCTGAGTTAATAAGGCCCCAGGAGGCCACAGGAGTGGATAGCTGTTTTCACATAAAGGAAAAGCCCACCCGAATCTTGTAGAAATATTCAAACTAATAAAATCATGAATATTTTTATGAAGTTTAAAAATAGCTCACTTTAAAGCTAGTTTTGAATAGGTGCAACTGTGACTTGGGTCTGGTTGTTTGTTGTTGTTTGTTGTTTTGAGTCAGCTGATTTTCACTTCCCACTGAGGTCACAACATGCAAATTGCTTCAATTTGCTCTGTGGCCCAAACTTGTGGGTCACAAACCCTGTTGAGATAAAGCTGGCTGTTATCTCAACATTTTCATCAGCTCCAGACTGAGACTCAGTGTCTAAGTCTTACAACAATTCATCATTTTATACCTTCAATGGGAACTTAAACTGTTACATGTATTACATTCCAGCTACAGTGCTTCCATTTATTAAAAGCACATTAACCATTTCTATAGCATGATTTCTTCAAGTAAAAGGCAAAAGATACAAATTTTATAATTGACTTGAGTACTTTAAGCCTTGTTTAAAACATTTCTTACTTAACTTTTGCAAATTAAACCCATTGTAGCTTACCTGTAATATACATAGTAGTTTACCTTTAAAAGTTGTAAAAATATTGCTTTAACCAACACTGTAAATATTTCAGATAAACATTATATTCTTGTATATAAACTTTACATCCTGT
Organism: Pongo pygmaeus; assembly: GCF_028885625.2. Lineage (NCBI taxonomy): Eukaryota > Metazoa > Chordata > Mammalia > Primates > Hominidae > Pongo > Pongo pygmaeus. The sequence goes on along the minus strand of NC_072376.2, from coordinate 166,734,071 downwards.
TTTACCTATTCTTTGTCTTCTGTCTTGTCTTAGTAAAAGGAACTGGGAATGGAGCTATGCATGGGTGGTCACTTCCTTCCATGAGCCCAGCCCTCCAGCAGTTTAAAGAGATCTACTTCTCAAGTGACTCAGAAAGTGTCTCCCCCTCCACCACCATGCCCCACATCTCACAGATTTCACCACTGCTGACCCTGCAGAAGCAGCGACTTGCAGCCTCTAGAAAGGGATTGCCTTCTTTTGACCCTTCTGAGCAGTCCAGCTGCAGCTATGTGGAAACAGTACCCTAAACTTAAGGTTTATGAGCTTTACAGTTGTGCTTTTCATTTCCTGAGATTTTTCATACCAAAAAAGAATCACCACTGCAAAAATGTTAATTCCTTCCCCGACTCAAATCTAACCCTCAGATAGAGAGAGCCATGATTTAGAGAGTATCCACTGGAATGCAAGGAGGAGGAAGGAGATGGTGAAAACTTGAATTAGGGTAAAAAGGGAGAGACAGACATCTGTCCATTAAATGTCTCTTAGTCCTTTCCGACTGCTATAACAAAATACTATATACTGGGTAGTTTATAAACAACAGAAATTTACTTCTCACAGTTCCAGAGGCTGCAAAGTCCAACATCAAGGTGGCAGCAGATTTTGGTGTCTAATGAGGGCTCTCTGCTTCACAGATGGTGCCTTCTTGCTGTGTCCTCACGTGGCAGAAGGGGTGAACAAGCTCCCTCTAGCCTATTTTAAAAGGGTACTAATGCTATTCATGGGGCTCAACCTTTGGTCATGTTTTGAGGAGTTAGCAGCTCTGGCATCACCCAAATGTCTGCCTCTTGTCATATATAAGAACTTAAGAACAGGGGAGTGTTCTGAGAAACACATTGTGAAACCATTTTGTCATTGAGTGAACACTGTAGAGTGTACACACACAGTCCTAGATGGTATAGCCTACTACACATCTAGGCTATATGGTAGAGCCTATTGCTCCTAGGCTACAGACCTGTACAGCATGTTACTGTACTTAATACTGTAGTCAACTGTAACACAATGGTAAGTACTTGTGTTTCTAAACATATCTAAATATAGAAAAGGTACGGAAAAATATGGTATAAAAGATAAAATATGGTACACCTGTATAGGGCAGCTCCATTATAATTTTAAGGGACCACTACTGTATACACAGTCTATCATTGACCAAAATGTTATTAGTGGTGCATGACTATATGTCTCTCCATACACTTTCCAAGTCTTCTACCTCGTGCCTCTTGTTCCTGTCTTTGACGAGGGCACAAGCCAATGAGACATGCTCATTGGGGCAGAGCAAGTAGGTTTTTGTTTGATCATGATTATATTATATCAATAATCATGATTATATTCTTACATTTTCAACTATCAGATTTCTTTTGTGGGCAGATGAAAACATGAATGTCCAACCACTATTGGAAGAAGACAGCAAGTAATCAAGGATATTGGATTTCTGAGTTTCCTAAGATGACTCATGACCCATTAATAAACTTAAAATGCCCAAAGTGGGGATTAGCCTAAATAGCCAGGTATAGTGGCTCATATCTGTAATCCCAGCTACATGGGAGGCCGATGTAAGAGGATCGTTTGAGGCCAGGAGTTTGAGACCAGCCTGGGCAACATAGCAAGACCCTGTCTCTCAAAAAAAGTTTTTTTAAAACTACATATCTGCTATGCATTTAATTCCCCTTCCCTTTAATAACTAGCTTGAGAAATGAGTTGTTCTATAAGAGATATTTATAAAAGGTTTTAGGGCCGCATTTTCTAAGTGAACAAAAGATGAAAGCAGTGTCTACATGCACAAACCAGTATATTGAAATTCACAGGATTAAGAAAGATCAGTTCTGTCTAAAAACACCCTCCATTTCTGTCTTAGTTTGTTTTCTGCTGCTGTAACAAAATATCACAGACTGGGTAATTTACAAACAATAAAAATTTATGTGCCTCATGGTTCTGGAGGTCGGGAAGTTCAAGAGTTCAAGAGCATGGTGCTGGCATCCAATAAAGGCCTTCATGCTGTGTCATCCCGTAGTAAAAGGAGAAAGAGTAAGAGAGTGTGCAAGACACAGAATGGAAAGGGACTAAACTTATTCTTTTTATCAGGAACCCACTTCCACAATAAACCCACATCTGCAATAATGGCATTCATTTATTCACAGGGCAGAATCGTCATGACTTAATCACCTCTTAAAGATCTCACCTCTCAACACTGTTGCACTGGAGATTAACTTCCCAACACATGAATTTTAGGGTATACATTCAAACTATAGCAATTCCTGATTCCCTATTCTCTCATTAGATGACAATTTGGCTGGCCTTTTTATCTTTCAACTCTTATTTACTATCAAGTTTTCAATGCTCTTAATGGATGGGGTTACCTTGAAAAGCAAATCCTGGCATATGTATCCTCATGTAGTCACTGAATCTGGATTATTGAACAGTTTGATTTTTGCCTATGAAACACATTGCACAAATACAAATTAATTTATTAACTCAGCAACTACTTATTGAGCACAAACTATTGACATTGGCTTATTCATTCAATAAATATGCATTGAGTGCTTACCACATGCCAGACACTGGTCTGGATGGTGGGTACACAATGATTCTGCCATCCTTCAGCTTGTACTCCACAGGGATTGTGTTAGGCACTGGTAATACAGCAATAAATTGTTCCCAAAAGGAACTCATAATCCAGTAAGGAAGAGAGGCATGCAAACAAATAACTCCAATGCTCTATGTTAAGAGGCAGATGTGTACGCGCACCAGGGATGACTTAGAAGAGAGAGTGGTTCACTTGAGTTGAAAATAGAATGTTGGGTTTAAGTGGAGATTAGGATCTGGGTAAATGTACTTATAAGAAGAGAATTTTTAATAAGTTGAACCAGAATATCTTCTATTAAGACAGAGCCTTAGAAATTAAGTATCATCAGTTTTACATATTGACAAATCAACAATGATATTGTGCAATATTATGCTGAAGCTATTGCCCTAGATGCTACAAATAAATCTAGCATAAGACCCACAGATTTTAGAGTCAATAACATTAAAAAATTCTCAACTTGCAAAATGATTACATACCTTATTGCTCAGAAACAAATAATAACTAAACATAATAAAATAAAATACTTTAAAATGCACTCCATTACTGTCCAGAGAGTGATACAGATAGGTAAGTGCTAAAAAGTTCAATTAATAAAGGTATCAGTTAATCAGTTAATCAGAAGGACAAATCAAAGAATCTGTCTCAAGATGTTCCAATTCAGAGTAGTAATAACCATTAATTTATCATTTTATGTTATGAAATGAGAAAAGCACTAGAGCTTGGTGTCAGTAACTGGTACAAAATTTTCTACAGCTGTATCATCTAAAGTATATCAAGATAAACCACTTAACAGACTAGAAGCTGCAGTAAAAGTGTCAAGTTCATTGGTGTAGCTTTCGAAATTCAGAGAGACCTAGGTAAGTCAATAGTTTCTTCAAGCCTCAGTCTTCTCATCTATAAATAATTAAGAACAATTACTCAGTAAGTTATGCCTAAGCTTGATACATTCTCATCTCCTTTCCATCTTCTATGTTGAAGCATAATTCTCAGAGCTTGTTTCTGTGTTTGAAGACACCCACAGCAGGAAGGGGCGCTAGTCTGCATCTGTTCTTCCCCACCACCAGTGCTCCACACACCGGCTTCTTGGTACACTGGGTTGTTCAAGGCCTGAATGGTAGCAGTTCAAGCAGGCAAGAGGAAGAATGAGATCACAAATATTATCTACTTCTCTCTTCTTCCAAAGAGACTTTTCCACCCCTAAAATAAGACTCAGGCATTTTTGTGCTGCCTTCTTCTCCCTTGGCTTCCCTAAGAAGCATCAGGGTTCTAGTCTGCAACAATCAAAGTGCTGATAGTCAGTTCCATTACTCAGCAACCTTACACTGAGTACTCAGTATGTGCAAGGCACTGTCCTAGGTGCTGGGATTCCAATGATGACCAACACACCATGGCTAGCCTTCAAGAAGCTCATGATCTAATGTAACAAACACATGTGATGGACAATAGTAACTGAGACCCAAACCTCCCCAGATGCCCCTAAACACAGTCTTCCTGGGCCCCATTTGTTCTTATGGGTACCAATAAGTTCACATTAAAATAACACTAAAAACCAAAATCTCCAAGCCCAGAAAGTTTCACTGGAGAATTTTACCAAACATTTAAAAAACAACTAATGACAATTTTACACAATCTCTTCCAGAAAACAGAAGAGGAAGGGATGCCTCCCAACTCGTCTTATAAGACTAGTATTGCCCTAACACTTAAACCAGACAAAGACAGCACACACAAAAAAGAAAACTACAAATCAGTGTCTCCTGTTAACTTAGACATGAAAATCTTCAACAAAATGTTAGCAAACCAAATCCAGCAATACATAAAAAGAACAATATACTATAACCATGCTGGTTTATTTAAGGTATGCAAGCCTGGTACAATATTCAAAAATTAATTCATGTAATCTATTATATCAACAGGCTAAAGAAAAAAATCATGATCATATCAACTGATGTGATAAAAAAAAGCTTATAAAATTCAATATTCATTCATGATAAAATCTGTCAGCAAACTAAGAATACAGGGGAACTTCCTTAACCTCAAAGAGCATCTACCAACAATCCTACAGTTAATATCGTACTTAATGGTAAATGACTGAGTGATTTCATTCTAAGATCAAGAACAAGGCAAGGATGTCCACTCTCTCCATTCTTATTCAACATCATATTGGAAGTTCTAGGCAGTCAAATGAGGCAAGGACATACAAACTGACATACAAACTGGGTTTTAAAAAAAAAAAACGTTGTCTATTTACAAATACAATTATCTACATTTTAAAAATCCCAAGGAATCTACAAAACACTCTGAGAACTAATAAGTGAGTTGGGTAAGGTCACAGGATACAAGATTGACACACAAAAGTGACTGAATTTATACATACCAACAAGTTGTTTTGTTGTTAGTGTAAAACACTATAACCATTTAGAATTGCTCCAAAGAAAATAAAATACTTAGGTATAAATCTAACAGTGTATGTACAGGTTCTATGTTTTTATAAATCCAAAATGCTGATGAAAGACATCAAGGACGACCTACATAATTGGAGAGATATGCTATCTTCATAGATTTGAAGACTTAATATAGTAAAGATATCAATTCTCCCCAAACTGACTGACAGATTTAAAGCAATTCCTATCAAAATCTCAGCAAGCTTTTTGTAAACATGGGTAATCTTATTGTAAAATATATGTTAAAACAAAAATGCTCTAAACTAGCCAAAATTATTTTGAAAAATAATATAGTGGGAGAAATCATTCTTCCCATGTTAAGGCTTCCTATATATCTACAGTAATCAGGACAGTGTGGGGGACAGACACAGATCAGTGGAATAGAACAGAGAATCCAGAAATGAATCCAGACAAATATACTCAATTAACTTTTGACAAAGATGTGAATGTAATTCAATGGAGTAGAAATCGTCTTTTCAACAAATGGTGCTGGAGCAATTGGCTATTCCATAGGCAAATAAAAAAATTAAAAATCTAAGTCTAACATTGCATACAAAAGTTAACTCAAATGAACTATTAACTTAAGTGTAAAATAGAAAACTATAAAAGTTTTTGAAAAATGAGACAAATTTATCTTTTTAAGACCTAGAACGTGGCAAAGAGTTCTTAGATTTGATACCAAAAGTACAATCCACAAAAGGAAAAATGAATAAATTGAACCTCATAAAAAGGTAAAACTTTGGCTATGTAAAAGGCCCTGTTAAGAGGGTAAAAAAACAAATTACAGATTAGGAATAAAAGACTTGTATCTAGAATATATAAAGAACCCACAAAACTTAACAGTAAAAAAATCAAACGAAGCACTTAGAAAATGAGCAAAGCATGTACAGACATTTCATGGAAGAGGATGTACGTATGGTTGTGATGGTGTCTGCCACAGGCATGGGAGGAGGGAGTGGTAGCTATATCCTGGATACTTGCCATCCAGGTCCTATGGGACAAAGGAGGTTTTCTTATAGTGCCTCCATAATGGACAAAGCTTTGTGTTTAGGGTGCCAATAAAGTGAGAATTCCAAAAGCAGGAAAAGAAAAAAGCACTTAATTTTTTCTTTTTTCAAAAAAATCATCAAAATAGTCATCATGAGAGAAAACCAGATAATTGTATACTTATTTATATTTTTAAAAATAAGTTAATGGGTTTTGGTGTTTTTGTTTATGGAATAAAAATATGGGAATGGTGCGGGGAGGTCATAATAATCTTCTAAATGTTTTCAACTTCTAACAATTTTAACACTCATTGATGAAAGTGAAAAGCAGGGCAGGGCTCCGAGTAAAGCATGGTCTCTATTACATTTCCTGGTCTAATACCACTAAACACTTGTCCTACAGAGGATTAGAATGTGTGCACTGGCTCACAGCAATGCAAGGCTAGAAAAGAAAAATTAAACAAAACCATCCCCAAACCAGTAAAGTTACCCTCTGCCCAACAAAGCCAGACAGATGACCAATATGAATCCTTTATGATATAAGGAGTTATGTGGGCAAAGAAGAAGGTAGGATGGATGTGCTGATAAAAGACAAAGTAGAGAAAATAGACAATTCAACAATAATAGCTGGAGACTTCAAAACCATACTTTCAATAATGGAATGAACAAATAAGAACAGAAGATCAATGAGGAAATAGAAGACTTGAATGATACTATCAGCCAACTTTTCTCAAGTTGTTACATAAATGGGCCAAAGATGGTCTCTGTATATTGGCCCTCATGTTGTTTACTTCTTCACAAGAGGCTGGGACCATAGTTGAAAGCCCACCAGGACCACACTAAATTCTTACATCTAATTGCCTTAAATATATCCTAAATAAGTATATTTTTGTCATTTACTGCCTATCCTGTTTTGCATGCCCTGCAGTTTTGCAAAACAGGATAGGCTCTAAATGTAGTCCCATATCTGCTTGTCATAGATAAGACAAACTCTGTGGCTAGAACACACCCCACCCAATACTGCCCTTCAAAGCCATCTGATCCCGAAACTCTCCACCTTGCTGCTGAGTGACATCACCTAGACACATGAGCCCCACCTCCAATTCCCCTCTCCTCTAGGAGTTCCCTTACCCTTTTCCCCTTTTGGACAGTGGCCCTATCTCTGGAAGGTCTCCTGCTGTGAGAGACTTCCCCTCTCCTGCAACCCTGTTCAAATACCACCAAAAAAGCTTATTGTACAACACTGCCATCTTGTGCTCCTGTCTTTCCTTGATTAGCCCCCAAATCCTTGAACTTACCACACAAGTACAACTGGAGCATTCCCCAGGATACACCACATTAGGCTGTATAACAAGCCTCAATAAACTTAGAAGGACCTTATAAACCCACACAAAGTATGCTCTCCAACCACAATGAAATGGAATTAGAAATAAATAACAGAAGGAAATTTGAAGAACTCACAAAGATACAGAAATTAAACAACACATTCCTAAATGTGTTTGACATTTAGGTGAATGAAAACAAAAACCCAACAAAGCCAAAATGTATAGGATGCAGCTAAAGCAATGCTCAGAGGGAAATAGCTGCAAATGCCTATATTTAAAAAGAAAAAAGATCTTAAAGCAATAATCTAACCTGCTACCTTAAAAAATAAGAGTAAACTAAGCCCAAAGCAAGCAGGGGAAATGAAATTGTAAAGATTATAACAGATGTAAATAAAATTGAGAATAGGAAAATAATAGACAAAATCAATGAAAAGTTTATTCTTTTAAAAGATCAATAAAATTGACAAAACTTCAGCTAGTCTGACCAAAATAAAAAGAGAAAAAACCTAAATTACTAAAATCAGGGATGAAAGTGGACTATTACTACCAACCTTTCAGAAATAAAAGAGATTATAAGACAATAAAATGAACAATTATATGCCAAAAAATTGGATAACCTAGACAAAATTGACAAATTCTTAGAAAGACACAAAATTTCAAAACTGACTCAAGAGCAAGTAGAAAATCTTTATAGATCTACAACAAGGAAAGAGATTGAATCAGTAATCAAAAAAACTTCCCACAAAGAAAAGTTCAGGGCCAGATGGTTTCACTGGTGAATTCCAAACATTTAAGGAAGAATTAACATCAGTCATTCACAAACTTTTCCAAAAAAAAAAAAAAAAAACAGAAGAGGAGGGAACACTTCCCAAGTTATTCTATGAGGCCAACGTTAACCTGATACCAAAACCAGACAAAGAAATCACAAGGAAGGAAAACTGTAGACCAATATTCCTTATGAACATAGATGCAAATATCCTTAACAATGAAGCCGTATATTAAAAGAATTATACAACATGATCAAGTGGCATTCATCCCAGGAATGCCAGGTTGATTTATCATATAAAGAACAATAAATGTAAGAGACTATATTCATGGAATAAGAGAGAAAAGTCACATGACTGTATCAATGGATGCTGAAAAGCACTTGAAAAAATCCAATATCTTTTCAGATAATAACACTCAGTAAACTAGCAATAAAAAGGAAATTCCTCAACCTGATAAAGCCATCTACATAAATCTCATGGTTAACATCATACTTAATGGTGAATGGCTGAATACTTTCCCTTTAAGATCAGGAAAATACAAGTATGGTACACTCTCACCACTCTTATTCAGTATAGTACTAGAATTTCTAGGCAACACAAAATGGAAAAAAGAGAAAAGAAAAAAATGAAAGAAGAAGGCAGAAGAGAGGAAAGAGAGAGAGCATGAGAATCCAGATTGGAAAGGAAGAAGTAAAACAACTACTTCTATTCACAGAAAACATGATTTATATATAAAAAATTCTAAGGAAGCCACTGAAAAACTACTACAACTAATAGGAGTTCAGCAAGTTTACAGGATACATAATCAATATGCAAAAATCAAATGTATTTCTATAGCAATCAACAATACAAAAATAAAATTAAGAAAACAACTCTAGCATTAAAAAGAATAAAATAATTAGTAATAAGTTTAACAAATGAAAAGTGTAAACTTGTAAACTGAAAACTACAAAACATAATTGAAATAAATTTTAAAACTAAATAAATAGAAAAGCATCCCACATTCCTGAATTGGAAGACTTAGTATTAATACGGTGATATTCCCAAATTGGTCTATAGATTCAATATAATCTTGTCAATATTCTAGCTGCCTTTTTGGCAGAAACTGACAAACTGATTCTAAAATTCTTATGATAATGCAAGGCACCAAGAATAGCTAAGAAAATCTTGCAAAAGAAGAACACAGTTGGTGGGAGGGAGGAGAAAGAGCAAAGTTGGATGACTCACACTTTCCTTTCTTAACACTTAATACAAAGCCACAATAATCAACACACTGTGGTACTGACATAAGGATTGGCATATAAACTGATAAAATTGAATTGAGAGTTCCAAAATAAACCATTATATTATGATCAATTGATTTTTCACAAGGGTGCCAAGACAGGAATTCAATGGGAAAAGAATAGTCTTTACAACAAATAACAAATGGTGCCAGGACAACTGGATAGCCACATGAGGAAAAAAAAAATGAAAGAAGAAACTAAAATGAACTTGGACCCCTACCTCACACCAAATATAAAAATTGATTCAAACTCGGCCAGGCACGGTGACTCACGCCTGTAATCCCAGCACTTTGGGAGGCTAAGGTGAGTGGATCACCTGAGGTCAGCAGATCGAGACCATCCTGGCCAAGATGGTGAAACTCCATCGCTACTAAAAAAAATACAAAAATGAGCTGGGCGTCATGGCAGCTGCCTGTAATCCTAGCTACTCAGGAGGCTGAGGCATAAGAACCCCTTGAACCCAGGAGGCAGAGGTTGCAGTGAGCTGAGATCATGCCACTGCACTCCAGCCTGCGCGACAGAGTGAGACTTTGTCTCAAAAAAAAAGAAAAAAAATTGATTCAAACTCAATCAAAGACCTAAATCTAAGAACTAAAATTATAAACTCTTAGAAGAAACATAGGAATAATTCTTCTTGACCCCGGATTAGGCAATGGTTTTTTAGATATGACACCAAAAGAACACATGAGTAAATTTCAAATTTTCATGTTTTGAAAGTTTTATCAAAAAAATGAAAAGACAACCCAAAGAATGAGAAAAAAATTTGCAAAGCATATATCTAATAAAAGACTGTCACATAGAATATATAAAGAACACTTAAAATTCAACAATAAAGTAACTAATAACTCAATTTAAAAATGGACAAAGGAACTGAATAGACTCTTCTCCAGAGATATTCAAATGGTCAACCTGGGCAACACAGCAAGACCTTGTCTCTATAAAAAAACTAAAAATTAGCCAGGCACGGTGGCACGTGCCTGTAGTCCTAGCTACTGGGGAGGCTGAGGCAAGAGAAATCACTGTCACACCCTGCACTCCAGCCCAGGCAACAAAGTGAGACCTTGTCTCAAAAAAAAAAAAAAAAAAAAAGACATTCAAATGGCCAATAATCACACAAAAAGATGCTTGGTATTATTAGTCTCTAGGAAAATATTTAATACAAATCAAAGCCACAATGAGATATGACTTTATACCCACCAGAAGGGCCAGAGTCAAAAAGTCAGATCATAACTGTTGGTGAGAATGTGAAGTAATCAGAACCCACATACACTGCTAATGGGTTTGTGAAATGATGCAGCTACACCAGAAAACAGTTTAGCAGTTCTTCAAAATCTTAAATGTAGAGTTACCATATGAACCAACGGCTGCACTTGTAGAGATATACTCAAGAGAATTAAAAACATATATTCACCAAACATTTGTATATGTATTTTCATAGCATCATTATTCATAATAACCAAAAAGTGGAAAAAACTGAAAAGTCTATCAATTGATGAGTGGATAGATAGAATGTAGTATATCTATGTAATGAAATATTATTCAATTATAAAAAGGAATGAAGTACTGATACATACTACAACATGGAGGAACCTTGAAATAATTATGCTATGAAGCCAAGCACAAAGGCTTCTTGTATGATGCTATTTATACATAATGTTTATTACAAACCATAGAGACAGAAAGTAGACTCGTGGCTGCCAGGGGATAGAAGAAGGGGGAAATGGGGAGTGACTGCTAATGAATATAAGGTTTCTTTTTGGGGTAATAAAAATGTTCTGGAATTAGATAGTGGTGATAGTCATTTTGTGAATATACTAAAAAAACATAGAATCAAACTGTTTTTAAAAGGCTGAATCATAAAGTATAAAAATTATACCTCAAGCCTGTTTTTTTTTTCCAAAGGCAAATGTTCCAAGATTACAGAGTTAGAGTATATTATAATTAACACTTGAGGCCAAATATGTTTGATCCTAAATCCCACTGTCTTAACCACCAACTATATTCCTGGACCTCCTTCCTTTCTCACATTATAGACTTCCTAGGAAATGTCATTCACTCCTGGAAAGTTTGCCACTGTCGAAAACTAAATCTCTAATCTCTAACCTTTCTCCTGACTTCAGTTTGTCTTCTGTGGACAACTATGTCTGTGTAGCCTGGAGGTGTCTCAAAATCAATATACATTAAACCAAACTTAACTTCACTTTACACAACCTTTTCTTCCTTTTCTGGATAGTCTTATCGGTAGTTAATTCCTTATTGGCTGGGGCGACCTTTCCAGTGCTCAGGCCATTCAGAAAGCAAAGATAATTACCTCACCCTAAGTTCAGTAAATGATCAAGTTTTTCATGCTTAGGCTACCAGTTCTGACCATGTTATTTGGCGATTCTTCACGCAAACGACGTATTACTAAGAGAATTTTTCCATTTCATTTCACTGCTAATAATGCCTTAATATACTTACAGTACAGACACAAATTAACCAAGAGGAAAAAATAGAGACCCTCTCTCCAAAACAGTCCAGAGAGCAAGTAGGAGAGGGAGGGCTCTTATTCAAGTCTTGTAGTGAGTGTGTGGACCCAGACACTGTCCTCCTCCCACATTTATCACAGGCTAAAGCTTCCTTTGAGTTGTTCACTTAAAGTCATCACCAAAACCATGGCCACTTTAAAGGATATCTGTAAGATCGTCAGAAAAATCTTACACTAGTAAAGCCTAACTATTCCTTAGATTACCTACTAACCATCACATCCAGGATGGTTTCTAAAATTTTCCTTCTTTCAAAGCCCCATAGAATGTTTTTACTACAAAAATTGAACATATTAAGCAATTTTATATCAACATATTAAATTTTTAAAACACTCAAATTTAGGCCGGTGGCAGTAGCTCATGCCTGTAATCCCAGCACTTTGGGAGGCCGAGGTGGGTGGATCACCTGAGGTCAGGAGTTTGAGACCAGGCTGGCCAACATGGTGAAACCTGGTCTCTACTAAAAACACAAAAATTAGCTGGGCGTGGTGGCAGGTGCCTGTAATCCCAGGTACTCAGGAGGCTGAGGCTGGAGAATTGCTTGAACCCGGGAGGAGGAGGTTGTAGTGAGCAGAGATCATGCCACAGCACTTCAGCCTGGGTGACAGAATGAGATCCCGTCTCAAAAAAAAAAAAAAAAAAAAGAAAGAAAGGAAAAGAAAAAGAAAAATACTCCTATTTAGATAACATGCCGAGAACAAAATTTTTGTTTATAACCACTTAGTAACTTGGAATATTTGAAATCCTTTCCACAGAAAAGGCAAAACCAACAACAACAAAAACCCAAAACACTGATATTCTATTTCCGATACTCCCAAATAATGTAAATATGTGTTTTATTTCCCTGTGTGCACTATTCCAGCTATTCTGCAAAGTGCTAGGATTACTGCATTTATAGGATAAATTTAAAAAGCAACTGTATCGCCAACACTAACTTGTGCCACATATTTTTAGCAGTTACATGGCTAAATACCAAAATTTATGTTCATTCAATACAAGGCTAAGAGAACAGGTAGAATTGAGCAGACCCAGGCCTTATCCTTCGCACTGCTTGCCTTCTCCCATCCACATCTTGGCATCTCTAAGTGATAGCAAAAATATATCCCATTTTGAGTAATAAATAAGAAGTAGTAGTTGCTTATAAGAATATATTATAAAATACGAGTATTATAAGAATATATATATATATAAGTATAAACTCATTATAAAATAAGGAGTATACACTCTGCAGTGCATGGAATAATGTTAAGAGCACATTTTTAAAAAAATTTTATAGGTTTTTGGGGAACAGGTAGTATTTGGTTTCTATGAGTAAATTCTTCAGTGGTGATTTGTGAAATTATGGCGCACCCAGCACCCAAGCAGAGTATACTCTGAACACAATTTGTATCCTTTTATCCCTCAACCCCTTCCCACCCTCTCTCCTTGAGTCCTCAAAGTCCATTGTATCATTCTTATGCCTTTTCATCCTCATAGCTTAGCTCCCACTTATAAGCGAGGACATACGATGTTTGGTTTTCCATTCCTGAGTTACTTTACTTAGAATAATAATCTCCAGTCCCATCCAGGTTGCTGCAAGTGCCATTGATTCATTCCTTTTTATGGCTGAGTAGTATTCCATCGTGTACGTATATACCACAGTTTCTTTATCCACTCATTGATTGATAAGCATTTGGGCTGGTTCCATATTTTTGCAATTGCGAATTGAAAAGAACATTTTATGTCTCTTATCTTATTTAAAGTCTGTATCCTGTGCCAAGTTCTCAACGGTCCTGTAATGGGTAGATAAGGAAAGGCTGTGGCCACACTGACAACGACCCCCTCTCCTTCCTGGAGGAACTTCTGCAGGTGATGAGCTAAAGAAAGCCACCTGTCCTCACTCTCCCTGCATAAGCCAGTGAGGGGCCTGGGGGCAGTTGATTTGGCTCCAGGCCAGGCATTTACTAGCTGTAGGGGTGCAATGAAGATTAATGAAAGATGGTCTCTGCTCTCCATGCGTTGCAGTGGGTGGCTGACAAAGACGTACTTACAAGCACCTTTAAAACAAAGCAGTCTGGAATAGAGGCTGATGCAAAAAGCTGGGAGCAAAGGGCTGAGAGATGTATTGCCACTGGGTTCTGGGAAAGCCTGGGGAGGGAACAGGGGAGGGGTGGGACCTCGGCAGATTTAAATAAGGAAACGAAAGGGCTTCACAAGCATAGGGGATGGCCCAGAAGTCCTTATTCATCTTTATTTGTAAAATGAGGATTATAATAATAACCTACCTGGTACCGAGTGGAAGGAAGGTTCTAATCATGAGTTGTCCTGGTTCTTTATGCGTTGAACAAAGAATTGAACAGCACCCGCAAGCAAGCAATGAAAGCCTAGATTTACTGAAGCGGAAGGCAATAGGAGCGAAAGTACACTCCACAGAACGGGAGAAGCCCCAGCAAGTGGCTCAACAGCCCCGGTAGCAAAGTCTTCTGGGGTTTCAGTACTCTGCAGAGGTCTCTCATTGGTTACACCATACGTAAATGAAGGGCTAGCTCACCGCCAATTAGAGGCCAAAGTGAACTGGGCTGCAGCCAATCCACGAATGGTATGATTGGCACCCTATGCAAATGAAAGTCCTAGAATGGACCACTCATAGGCCAGAGTGCAGGTTTGGCCCATAGCCAATCAGATGCTGGCGTGGACTGGTGCCTTATGCAAATAAAGGTCCTAGAATGGACCAACAGTAGGCCAGAGTGCAGGTTCTTCCTTTTAATTTAGTTCCAGGAAATTTGCGTGAATTGGCCTTACGTTCCCTGCCTTCAGACCCTATTCTCCCTCCTCAATAGTGTTGTTTTAGGATTAAATATATGTAAAGCACCTGGCACTATTCAGGAGTATAAAATGTTTTAGCTATTGTCGTGGGTAGAAAGCAGAGTAAGAGGTAAGAGGTCACACTTCAGGCCTCCAGGCCAGCAGTGTGCACTGGAGGGTAAAAATAACTGTGTGCTCTTGGTGCTTCTATAACTGATTGTTTCAAGCCCCTAGGGAAGACAAATATCTAAAGTCAAGAGAAAATAAGAATATTATTACTTTTCTTTCACCAGAATGTGACTTTTTGGGACAGAGGTGCACATGATCTTGCACCTCTGGCAATTAATCTGAAGTATAGGAATTATGAGGGCAAGTTCTTGGTCTTAACTAGAAATGAAAAAAAAACACAGGACACGGTATCAGGACAAGGTTTCCTGGGGGCACCTCCAGTGAAACAATGGGCCTCCCCACACAACCTAGGGGTTAGGCCACTGGAACAGCAGTGGTTGCTGCTACACATTCTTAGATAAAGCAATTCATCTCTTTTGACTTAAATGTCTTCATCTGTAAACTGTGGATGGTGATACCTATCACTGGGAGTCCTTTTGAGGATTAAATGATAACAGACATATATCACACTTAGCCAGTGCCTTGGCACACTGTTGGTGTTTGATAAATATTGACTCTTTTTATAGCTAGCACAGTGGAGACTAGCTTGCCTGGGACGGGCTGTTTGGCTTCTAACTTAGTAAAGAAGAAACTTCTGAGAAGAGGCACTGGGGAAAGGAAGACAAGGAGAAAGGAGGAGAAGGAGCCCCATCAAGGATTTAAATGTGGTTTTCCCTCCTGCTGAGAGGGGCCCTGGACTCAATAAACTGGAATGACCCTAGCTGAACTTCCAGGCTTGAAAGTATAGTTGTTTTTTAAAAGGAGTTCTTCTTTTTCAAGATCAATTGTTCAACAGAACTGAAAAGCTTGCCCTCGGAAGAGGTGACTCCTAAAACCTGCAGGGTAAACCATTAAAAGAAAGAATGTGCCATTACTCGATAAGAAGCAGGGAGCACCATGCATACACTGTCTGAATGCTGCAACTCTGCTGCCTCTTCTATTCGAAATTAACCAGAAATCCGAGAACCTGAAAGCTGAGTCCTAGCTAACATTATTTAAATGAACCGGCTGTTACACGAACCTTAAACCACATGTCATTTGGTTGTGGGGCTGCCATGGGCCAAGAGACATTAATACTGATGGTTCCCAGCTCACAAATGAACTGTGTTCGTGTGTTTGGAAGGCTGTGGTTTGAAAGGCAGAATGCACTTTCCCATAGAAGCAATGTTATAAATGGCAATTAGGGCTACAAGCCAGCTCACAAAAAGCCATGTAACCATAATATAGCTAAACACCATACATTTTAGCCCAAAAGAGTGGAAACCAATAGTGTTACAATACTAATAACTAAAGGATGAGATAAAAAAATCTTTCATTTGTTCTGAGTACTAGTGCTTAGGCAAAAACAGATTTAATTAAAGGAAGATGAAAATGTCCATCCAGTTAGGCAGAGGGACCAAGGAAAACTGGGACTGTAAGTCGGGAACCCGGACAGCTGGGAATCAGACCAACTTGCAGGATTTCTGTCAGTTCTAAGGAACTAGTGTCTGCATGTGAAGACCAACCTAGCACCCAGAAAGGAGTTTGGGGAGGGGGTGGAATGGAGGGTTAGGATGATTGAAAAGAAGTTAGCCTAGTCATTCCTATGCAGCTATTTCATCAGCCAAGATGGGACCTGGCTTCAGCGTTCCTCCCCTCTTGGGTGATCATTCCTATTTATAACAAAGCCAACCCTGGCCCCAAGAACCACTGGAGTCCAGAAAGTTTGGTGTCTTTTTCATACTGATTTCTGAGATCAGACAAGCTCTTGGATATTCACACAGCCTGGATGGATTTTTACCTCCCTGCCCTGCCCGCATGTAGACGAACCTGCTCTTGCTATCCCCTTCACAGAGGAGAAGTTCTGCCAGTTGCCTGGAGTCTCCCTCTGCCATCCTACTGCACATGTGACCAGCACTGCACCTGGCTGGAGACATTCTGAATCATTTATTCTAGCTTAATGCTAGGGGTCAAATACACATTTTATCTGGGAATATGAAAAAGACATGAGATATCTGTATATGGTATATGAAATATGAAAAAGAGGAGAAATGAGGAAAGGAGTAAATTGAAAATGGAAGTTACTTGAAAAAGAGCATTTGTAAAGCAATACAATGGAATTCTGCAAGATCTAACCATTAGGTGGCACCATTGGCCCAAGGAAGTTTGGTGGCCCCAAGAAAGTGGAGGAAAAATGGGGAAAATTGCTGAGTGGTCTGTGGGTAGGAAGGCTGAAGGGAGCCACAGCAGAACAAGCAACTGAACATATACAAGCATTCCTGTGAAGTGTGTACTCTGAATTAATCCACTTATTCATAAATTCAATCATTAATTCCCTTAAAATTATTTTTAAAGTCTCACAATTTTATTTATACAAATTGATTTATATCCCTTGCCCATTTCTATTGATCTATGCTTTTTAAAAATTAATTTCTAGCAGTTTTACTTATTCTGAGTACTAGTCCTTTGTCAATGAGATATATACAAATATATTCTGGTTCATGGCTTGCCTCTTTTTTAACAGCAAGTTTCTGTTGTACAGAAATTTTTCATTTTAATACAGGCAAACTTTTTTCTTTGCTATTTGTTCTTTGTGAGTCTTGTTTAATATATCTTTTCTTATCTTGAGACCATAAAAACATTCTTTTAGATAAACTTTTGCTTTCTAACCACGAGTTTTGTGTTGGTATGGTATAACTTTTTTTTTCTTATGGATAAACCAATTACTAAATAATCTATTTTTTTCTGTTGATTTGCTACTCCTCTCATAAAACTAGTTTTCCATAAATGTATGTGCCCATTCTGTTCCTTGAGTCTGTTGATTCCTGCACCAAATATGACAATCAACTGACTAGTGATTCTTGACCCCAGCTTGTTTCTCAAACACATTTACCACATTAGCTAATTTCTTCCATTACATCATTACAACCACCTCAGGACTCTAGATTGCAGGACATGAAGGAGGATGCACAGACTACAGCTAAAATGCTGAAGAGATTAGTGTTAAGCAGCAGAATACAGTTCATTTATTCCAGGACAGAAGACGAAGTCAGCCGCCAACCATTTGATTTGGAAAACAAAATTTCAAATTAATTAACCTTGTTTCAGTGAGCTACTCCAGAAGCATTGCCTAACTTACTGGGAAATTAAATCTTCGTTCTGAATATCTGCAATTTGATCATAGAAGAAACCAGGTATAAGAGGAGGATAGATTAGAGCAAAGCCATCGTTACTGATGGGAAAGAAATGCACTTTTTGAGTTTTATTCTGATATGATTGCTGAGCTGAAGCCAGAAGGAAGATGATACCTTTGTGCATACATGGGTCTCCAGGGAAGTATGTGGGTCTTTTTGGTGCCAATCAACCAGGAGAGAGAGTTTCAAATCAGGGACCTAAGACTTATATAACAATAACAGGTCAGAATTTTATAGAAAGGGAATATCCATCTCCATATGGACTATTTTCATTTTATTATTTTGCTGCCTTGGGAGAATCTAGATGAATGTGAGGATATCCTGGGCTGGAGAGAAAAAACGGCTCTTGCCACATGAAGGCAGGCCACAAGATAGGTAGAGATGTAACATGTCCAAATGAACCCACTATTTTTGTGTCCCCAAATCTGCTGCTCTTTCAATGTTCCCATTCTCAGCAATGGCAGCACTGTCTGCCCAAATGCTACACTGCCCAAGCCACACGCCTGGGCACCATCCTTAGAGATGAGTCAAGTACAGTAGATTCTATTACCTAGATCTCCCATCCCCAAACACATCTCTCCATCTCCCCTCCACTCTGTCCCTGCACACACTCACTCTCACCACCAAGGCCACTGTCATCCTTAGAGCTGAAACTACAGCAACAGCTTTCTGGCTGGTCTCTCTGTCTTGAGTCATAGTCATAGCCCTCTTCCCCACTCTTGAAGCCAAAAGGCAAGTCGGGTAATGTCATTTTCTTGCTTAAAACTCAGTAATGGCTTCTCATTCTCCTGAGGCTACAGTCCAAACTGTTTAATATGATTTACATGGATCTGGCCCTTGCTGACCTTCGCAGCTACTTCCTTGAGAGATTAAGAACCCAGACCATGAAGTCAGTTTTCTCTGGGTTCAAATTCCCACTGCCCCACCTATTAGCTTCAAAACTTGAACAAACTTCTGGACTTCTCTGTGCTTCAGTGTTCTCCCGTGTAAAACACAGACAGTCACAATGCCCACCTCAGAGGATTGTCAGGAAGACTGAATGAGCTAACACAGGTAGAGTGCTCAGGACGGCACCTGGCACACAGTAAGCATTCTATCAGTGTTAACCATGATTTTTCTTTCTCCAATTCATTATGCCTTCTCCAGCCTCCTGGCCCTTGCATCCGCTGTTCTCTCCATCTCAGACACTCTTTCCAACACACTCTGATCATGCTACAAGGCAGTCTTCAGATGTGGGTAACAGCCCCAAAGGCACCTGAAAATTTGTTTAAAAGACAAATGCTCAGGCCCCACCCTAGACCTACTATATTAAAAACTCTAGGGCTCAACTCCAGCAATCTGAAGATTTTTGTTTTGTTTTTTGATAGAGTCTTGCTCTGTTGTCCAGGCAGAAGTGCAGTGGTTCCATCACGGCTCACTGCAGCCTGAACCTCCCGGGCTCCGGCGATCCTCCAGCCTCAACCTCCTGAGTAGCTGGGACTACAGGTGTACCACGCCCAGCTCACTTTTGTATATTTTATAGAGATGGGGTTTCGCCATGTTGCCTAGGCTGGTCTCAAACTCCTAGGTTCAAGCAATCCGCCCGCCCTGTCCTCCCAAAGTGCTGGGATTAAAGGCATCAGCCACTGTGCTTGGCCAGCACTCTTGAGTTTTAACAAACTCAGCAATCCTCCATAGGATTCTGATGCCCAGTTAAGGCTGGAAAACCAAGGAACCATCCGTGATAAATTGTACTGAGATGCTTATTTTTCTCTATCCCCTGTTAGGCTCTACGTTCCACAATGGCAGAGAAATGTCCATCTTGGTCCGTTCATCTCCTTTGTAGGTGTTGACAAATACGAGCCATCACAAACTGGAAAGGGGTAAGCCATATTTCGTAGGACACATCATCTAATTCTGTGCTCCTCTTTTCTGTTTCCCCATATCAACACCCACGTATTTCTAAAGGCTTGTCTAAACGTTCCAGCTTGTTCTCAACCTTGAAGCCAGGCTTAGGCCTAAGCTGTAAAGGGGGGAGGGGAGACCCTGGAGGTAGAGGGGCAAAGGCAAGATGCTTGCGTCCCAGGAGCCCTGCATGGCCTGGAGCAGCATAGGGGCCAAGAGGGTCCGCGCTCTCCCTAGACTGGAGTTTCTCTCCTTCATTATCTTTGGAGGAAGCACAGATAACTGAGGAAAGTCTATCTGCACAGCCACCCGATCTCCTGCCTCCTAATAAACACCTCTGAGGGAGAGGAAACACTCTCTCTCTTTCTCTCTCTCTCTCCTCTTCCTCCCCAGCACCCCTCGCCCCCCCCCACCCCCACCGCCATTTCTCACTCCTCTACTCCCCTCTCTCTCCCTACCCACCTCTGACCCCTCCTCCAGTCCTGCCGCCCGGTAACAAAACCGGGGTTCCCGCCACACGCACCCGGTAGGACTCAGGACGCTTTACTGGCGACAATGGCTGGCTGAATGGGAGGCCTGAGGTCCTGAAGGAACCGGGGGTGCTGGCGACCGGGACCTGGAGGCCGCTGCTGGGGAGGACGCTGGCCAGCGTGCAGGGGGCGGAGGTGGGGCGCGCCGGGAGGTTCCCGTCTCCCGCCCCGCACAACCCGGGCGGGGCCGCCGCTCCGCCGCCGCCGCCGCAGATCCGGCTCCCACCCTCGGCTCCCGAGGCCCCGCGGCGCCTCCTTCTGCGGACTCTGCGGGACCCTCCCCCGCAGGCGCTGTGCCCTGGAGAAGGCACAGCGGCGCAGGCATGGCCGCGGGGGCGGCGGCGCGGAAGACAGCGCCGGTGCTGGAGGCGCCCCTGCAGCAGGAGCAGGTACTGGCGCGGGGGCGCGGGGTCGCGGGCGGGGGGGACGCCAGGCCGGGGTCCCGGGGCTCACACTGGTGCCGGGCAGGCTGCACAGACTGGTCTCCAAGACCCTGGGCCCCACCGGGGAGAACCGGCCCTGGAAAGACGTGGGGACGGACGGATGACCTTCTGGAAGATGCCACCGTGAGGGGTGCCAGTCCCTCCTCCACTCCCTCCCTCCCCACTTCTGTGCCCTCCCCGCTACCTTCCTTTCCTCTTTCTGATCCTCTTCCTTCGCTCCATCCCTCTTCTCGCATCCTCGCACTTTCTCTTCCAGAATCACCCCTTCCACTCCCGCCCTCCTTAGTGACCGCCTGTGCCCTCCTCCCTCCTCGGCGGAAGCCCCCAGGGCCCACGGTCAAGGTCGTAAGCTGCGAGGGAGGGGAAAGGGTGTACTGCAGGCTCTTGGCTAGACTGCCCTGGTTCTCAAACTCGAGTGTCATCAGAATCACTCGAAGGGCCTGTTAACACGCAGACTGCTGGTCTGTCC
This sequence comes from Pongo pygmaeus, assembly GCF_028885625.2. Lineage (NCBI taxonomy): Eukaryota > Metazoa > Chordata > Mammalia > Primates > Hominidae > Pongo > Pongo pygmaeus. The sequence goes on along the minus strand of NC_072376.2, from coordinate 166,712,673 downwards.
CCAGGGTTTCTGATTCAAGATGTGTACTCTGATCGTCAGCTTGTCTTGCCTGGTGCTCAACCTAGCCCATTTCTGCTTCTGCTGGCGTCCATTGCAAACCCAATCTTAATTTATTCTTCATTCATAGGACAATTCTTCTTAGGCTACATCCAGGTACCAGGAGGATTTGGGGGTGGAGGAGGGTAGGTCTTACCTGGAGGAACCCAAATGCCATCTGTAAAACGAGGGAAAAATAACTCTTAAGGGCAAAGATAACCCTTAAACAACAACAAAAATCACTCATAGAGCGGGTAGGAAGAGATTAGTGTCCCAAAATAGGTTCAGGCAAAGAGCTGTAGGATTTCTGAGAAGGGCTTGCTCCTGACTTCCCCCCTTCTCCTCCAACCCGTGAGGGCGTGGTGTTCGAGCTGGGTGTTGGTGAATGGACAGGATCTGACCTCATGGGCGGGAGAATTCTAGATGGAGGGAACAGCAGTACCAAATGGCTTGGAGATTTTTTTTTTAATGTTGGGATGGATGGCCATGGGACAAGGCAGAGAGAGGGGACTGTCCACTCTGACTGGCAGAAACCTAGGGGTCAGGAATGCTTATAGCAAAAAATAAGAGTGGGCTAGGCTGTGGAGGGGCTTGTGTACCACCAAATGGGGAAACTTAAAATGAAACTCCATGACTTTCTTGCTGGTTTCAAACCCAGATTATCGAAAGGGAGGTTCTGAATTGATGAATGCGTGCCAGGAGTGTCAGAGGATCTAGTACTGGTGGATTTGCTGCTGATCTTTGCTCTTCCTTAAGGCTGGCATCACTGCCTAGTCTGCTGCCCTCAGGAGGTATGGCCTCTCTGTTGAGGCTGCCCTAGGAGGGACTCCCAGCTTTTTCCTTAATCCCATATGTCAAGACAGTGTGGTCCAGGACCCAGCAGCCAAGGAGTTACCTGGGAGCCTGTTAAAAATGCAGAGTCTCATTTCCCACGCCAGACCCACTGAACTGAAATCCGCATTTTAACCAGATCCCAGGGTGATTTATTTGCACATCAAAGTTCAAGAAGTGCTGGTTTCTTGATGTTACTAGAGCTAGGGATAAGAAAGGGAAAATAGAGATAGTTACTGACCAGCCTATTATCTGATAGCTTCCCTTTAGTTTGAACCTCACCCTATTTTATTTTCCTTCATCACCCTTATCACTACCTGAAGTATGTCTATGTGTGTATTTGATTGTCTAAGAACCTCCTTCAGCATGAAAGCTCCAGCAGAGAAGCCATGTGGTCTGCCTTGCTCGCTCCTGTATTTCCAGGACCTAGAACAGTCTCAGCAAATGGCAGGGCCTCAATAAATATTTATTGAATGAATAAATGAACAGTAACATGCAATCTTATGATGTGAGACCCTAACTCCAGCATACCTTACTGGACAAACACCATCTCCCTATTCCCCATCCTCCACCTCCCCAGCTACAACCCCTGGGGTCTTTTGAGCCTGCAACTGGTTAGGTATGTTTGAAACTCCTTAAATTTGGAGTGTAAGAGAGCAGAGACCATGGGTTTAGGAGTTCCCTCTTCTGCTTGTCTAAGGCTTGCTTTCCAGGCTTGGATTTCTCCTGAGAGCTGAGAGGACCCACCACTTCCTCAAAACTGCTCTCTGCCTTGGGGTAGGCCATACACAGCCCCTCCTCTCCACCCACAGGCATGCAGCCTTGCCTTGTGACATGAATTCCTTACCAATGAATACAGCCCTCTAAACCTAACATTCCTACCTGGCACTCACATGTGGTCCAGGGTCATCACTAGTTTCTAAGTTCATTGTTCTGGCTTTGCCACTTGGTTTAGAAAGATTTTTCTAACAGGTGGGTTTTGTGAGGGAAGAGTTGAAAGTGACCAAATCAGTTTGGAGGCAGCAGTTCAGGTGAGAGATAATGAAAGCCAATTCCAGGGGCGGGGTGGCAGTCTCCAAACACATTGAGTGTGCCATGCGCCAGACATGAGGATTAAGTGGGGGAATGAGGCCAGCACTGGCCCCCTACAGATTCAGGTAAGTAAATAAGTCATCAACAATGCAGTCTGGTAACAATGTTCAAGGTCAGTAGATATCCTGGGAGGGGCCTCACTGAAAGGGTGTCCTGGAGTAAGTGGGATCCAAGGGTGAGCAGAAATGAGGCAACCCAGCATGGAGGCTGGGAGTGGAGGGAGAGCATTCAGGGACAGGAAAGCTCTGCTTGGCTGGAGCAGAGGATGTACAGGGGCAGTGGAGAGAGGGGAGGCTGAAATGGGATACAAGGCCTTGTGACCCATGTTGGATTTCAGGCAGGAAGACAATAGGATCAGTCTACCTTTAATGGGAGCACTCTTACTGTTTGGAGAGGGAAGAGTGAAGGCAAGGGCCTCAGAGGAGGGGGACACCTTGCATGCTGGCCTTCGGCTCATCCTCCCCTAGCCACCCTATCTAAAGAGTGACAGCCCTTGCCCACTGCTGGTTATTCTTTATCACACATTTTATTTTCTTCATATCATTTACTTCATTAGGCAGTTGTTTTGTTTGCGTGTTTATTGTGCATCATTTCCTCTAGAACACAAGGTCCTGTTCATGAGAACAGGCACCTTGTCTGTCTTTCTCACCCTTCAATGCCAGCTCTTAACCCAGCGGCTGGCACACAGGAGGCACCACTCCATATTTGCTAAATGAATGACAAAATGAATGGCATAGCAGCCATGGGGTGGAGAGAAGGGGGCGTGTTTGTGAGGCATTTATAGGTAGGGTCAACAGGAGCGTAGTGGGTTGGAGGTACTGTGCTGGTTAGGGGCAAGGATGATGTCCCAGGCTTTTCTGCTTTGAGCAATTGGATAGATAGGACAGGATGCTATTAACTGAGATGGCGGAGAGGGGACACCGAAGTGGGAGCAGCTTGTGGGGAAACAAGTATGTTCACTTTAGGGCAGGTTAATTCACATATCTGAGAGAGAGAGTCCCAAGTGGGGCTATGTAGGAGGCATTCAGAAGCATCTGGAGCTCACCCAGATTTAGCTAGCCAAAAGAAAGATATGAGAGATCCATACAAATACTGTGCTGGAACAGGGAAAAAAAGGACATGGCAACTGATCAGACACGGAAAGGGATAAAAGACAGGACAGAGGCAAGCTTACTTTTGTATTGTACTTTTTAGTGACATATGTTCATGTAGAATACACTTAATATAAAGAAGTATAAAAAAGAAGGTAAATGCCCAGGATGTATCACCATCCATGGAGCATTCCTGTTAATGTCTTGGGAGCCATTCTTCTGGGCTTTTTTATTACAGGTGTCTCTTTATGTAACTATACATTTATATACATAAGCTCAGATTATACACAACTGTTTTGAAGCATGCTTTTTCTGTTAAGAATATGTCATGAAAATATTTCTGTCAGTAAATATGAATCTGTGTTATCATTTTGTAGATCTTACAGATTCTTTTATGTAGATATACAAAAATATGGGTCTTTTTCATCCATCAGCCTGGGTACTTGGTGAGCATTTCATTTTTAAAACAGGTATCTTTCAGTCCTTGGAAATTTTCTTGTATAATTTCTTTTAAACTTCCTGCAATCTGTTATCTTCTTCTCTGGTTCTAGAACTCTTTTTTTTTTTTTTTTTTTTTTTTGGATGTGAGGAGATTTCCTAGCCCAATTTGCTAATATTCTTATATTTTCTCTTCTGTTTTCCATCTCTTTGAGTTTTTTTTTAATTCTTTCTGAGTTCTTCAATTTATCTTCAATTCTTCATTTGAGTTTTTATTTCTGTATTCCTGTTTTTAATTTCTAAGAGCTTTTGGTTGTTTTTCTATATTCTTTAAAGCACAGTGTTCTTGTCATCATGGGTGCAGAACTCTTTCCTGTCTCAAACGTCTTGTGATGTTTGATTGTTCACTTGTATCTAAGGTGAGACAGTACAGCACTGTTAAGCTCTTGCTAGCAGGGAAAGCTTGTTGACAGGCAGGCTTCAGTGGAGGGTGACCTGGCTGGGCCTTTTCGTAGGGAGAACAAGGACTGTCCATATCTATAGGTCTTTTCTCTTGGCTTAGATTGATTCATTCCGTGTGTAAGGAGTATGTCTGGCTGCCAGCCAAGTGGGCAAGCCTATGTCTAACATGCCTAGGCCAAGAGCACAAGTGGAGGCCCTCGTGCCACATGTCTAAGTATTATCAACTGATCTGTTCTCACAGCCCTGCCTACAGGTCCACCTGTGGCCCATGTAGCCGCACTCTCCCTACCTGCACTGCTGGCTGCAGGCTTGAATGGTAGCAACGATCTACTGGGACAGGGAAGATGGAAGTTTCAATGTACCTGTACTAGTTTCCTAGGGCTGCCATAACAACAAAAAATGTATTATCTCACAGTTCTGGAGGCCAGGAGTTCAAAATCTAGGTGTCAACAGAGTCATGCTCCCTCCAAAGACTCTAGGGGAGACTTCTTACTTGCCCCTTTCAGTCTCTGGTGACTCCAGGTGTTCCTGGCTTGTGGCTGCATCACTCTGGTTCCTGCTTCTGTCTTCACACGGCCATCATCTACTCTGCCTTGCTACTCTGTGTCTGTCTCTGGATGTCAAATCTTCCGTTCTTTTCTCTTGTAAGGACACTAGTCATTGGATTTAGCACTTGCCCTAAATCCAGATGGTCTTATTCTGAGGTCCTCAATTACATCTGCAAATACCCTATTGCCAAATAAGATCACATTCACAGGTACTGGGGGTTAGGACTCAAACATATCTTTTGGGATGACACCATTCAACCCATTACAGTGCCTAAACCAGGGATGCAGACTGACCCCACTGACTCCCAAGGAAGCTGTGGTAGATAGGATCTCCCACCACACATCTCACTTTTCAGACTCGGGATTTCCAAGCAGTTCCAAGCTGCTCCCAGACTACCTCACTGCGGTTAATTGAGGAGCCTGGTCAGCCAAGATCCCACTTAGATGGTTTGGGATGGGCAAATTTCAAAACTTTTATCTCCAGTTTCCCAGAGCACAGGCTATTCTTTTTCTTCTCACCAACCTGCCAGCCCCCTGGGGTGTCAGCCCTACATCATCTCTCTCCAGTCAAGGTCTACTCACTCAATCAGTTACCAGACTTTCATAATATTTTCTTTTTTTTTTTTTTTTTTTTTTTTTGAGACGGAGTCTCGCTCTGTCGCCCAGGCTGGAGTGCAGTGGCACGATCTTGGCTCACTGCAAGCTCCGCCTCCCGGGTTCACAGCATTCTCCTGCCTCAGTCTCCTGAGTAGCTGAGACTACAGGCGCCCGCAACCACACCCGGCTAATTTTTTGTATTTTTAGTAGAGACAGGGTTTAACCGTGTTAGCCAGGATGGTCTCGATCTCCTGACCTCGTGATCCTCCAGCCTCCGCCTCCCAAAATGCTGGGATTACAGGCGTGAGCCACCGCGCCCGGACTCAAAATATTTTCTTAAGAGACAGAAAAGACACCGGGCACAGTTGCTCATGCCTGTAATCCCAGCACTTTGAGAGACCGAGGTGGGCGGATCACCTGAAGTCAGGAGTTCGAGACCAGCCTGGCCAACACGGCAAAACCCCATCTTTACTAAAAATAGAAAAATTTAGCCGGGCATGGTGGTAGGTGCCTGTAGTCCCAGCTACTCAAGAGGCTAATGCAGGAGAATCACTTGAACCTGGGAGGTGGAAGTTGCAGTGAGCTGAGATCGCACCATTGCACTCTAGCCTGGGCGACAAAAGCAAGACTCCACCTCAGAAAAAAAAGAAAAAAAAAAAGAGAGAGAGAGAAAAGATAAAAACACAGTTATTTTGTGTTTCAGGGTTTGAGATGTCTGGGGTCCTCTAAAGCAAGGCAGGGCCCCTGCAGTCTGATCTAGAGGTGATGCTGCCAGGGAGGATGGTGCTAGGGCTCTCTAGACTCAGATGAGGGCTGCCAGTGTCCTCTGCTCTCCCTCCACATGCCTGGTGCCTCTCAGCCTGTGCCTCTGGTTTAACCACTAGTATTCTGCTAGTGTGGGGGCTTCCAAACCTTAAACTGACTTTCAGTGAACCTTCTGTTACTAATCCCGGTTGCATCCCCCACTTCTAGATGCCCTAGGACCCTGCAATCCACAGCCCTCCTGAGGGTCTTAGCACACACATTCTGCTCTGCACTGCCTGCATGCTGGTGGGCTTCGGTGTCTTTTGCCCTATGGTGTCCCAGTGTCCCTTTCTGCTGGCCCATCTGCTGGTCAGTTTCAGAATTGGCTGCTCTGGACTCCTCTCATTCTCCTTGGACTTGGAGGCTTATGTCCTTTTGCTATTGTTCTAGTGGTGTTTGGGGAGGGAGAGGAGGTAAGTGCACTTTTTTTATTTACCATGTTTCAATAGAAGTCCTCGTTTTTACTTTTTTTTTAAACACAGTTATTACTAGTGAGTTTGAACACCTTTCCATAAATTTGTTGGTCATTTGTATATCTCAATTCGTGAATTTCTCATTCATGTACTTTGCCCTTTTGGACTGTCTCTTTTTGATTAAATTATAAAAGCCCTTTTTACATATGCTTATTAGTTTTTTGCCCCTCACATGTTATGCTTTCCCCAGTTCAATTTGCCTTTCAAATATTGAGGACTATAATGTATTTTATTTTAAATGTCCTCAAAATCTGTCATTTTTTTAACTTTATAATTTCTGGGCTCTACATTATACTTAAAAATGCCTTTTCCACTGCAGAATTATAAACATGTTTACCCATGTTTTCTTCCAGTACTTTTAAGGTTTTCTTTCTCATGTTTAAGAGAGAACAAGGCTTTGGATGAAATAGAAAAGTACAAGTTTAGGCAATATTTGCACAATGCCAGGACCTTTCTGGGTGATGCCAGGAAAGAAGAAGTGGGTGGCACAGGGGGTAATACTGGCAACTTCTCCATGGCTCCCTGCCCCCAGGTGATCCCACCAGGTGGGTCCCTAATGTTCAAATGGAAGTCACAACAGCTGGGCTCAAGTGTTGAGTTCCAGGAGTGAAGCAAGCCTCAGGTAGTCAAGGTGCATGAGTCTCCTCCTTTGTTCCACAGGTCCCTTTCTGCTAACTTCTGCTTTGGGGGCAAAAACATTGGTTGTCTATGCTCTTCTGTGCTCTCCACCAAAGTTACATGATTATGTCTTTCCAATGATTGGCCTTAAAGGTTTCAAATGACCAAATGTAGTGGGTTAGCAATAATCTAGAAAAGGTAGTTCATGGGTGGACTCTGCAGGTCATCCAAAAAGCATGGTTCTGGAGATGATCTCTGTGCTTTCCAGCAATTTGTAAGGGCACAAGCCCAGATTACTCCCTTCCCAGGGGTCAGTAATGATGCCTTCTTAACAGGAGCGTACAAGAATGCTCCAAATCAATGGAGCCTCTGGTCAGCTCTGTCTCTGAAACTTTGAACTTGGAAATGATATTTACTCACTGAGATTGGAGATATTTACTCACTGCAATCATTTAAGATACCAGCAAAACAGATGTTTTTTCGGGATGCTCAGACTCATACTTCATATCCTAGAAGCCAGAGTAGCATGGACTATTGGGAGACCACTCTCTGTAACTTTGACTGATTTGCCAAAAAAAACCACTGAAATGGAGCCTCATCTGATTCTCTGATCCAGGAACAGGATCAAATATTTACTAATAGTGACCTGATTACTCTTTTTTTGTTTGTGTTGTTTTAGTTCTGTAAGCAAATTATTTTACTAGGACTTTTATCCCAAATTATTCAAATACTATGTGGCATTGTTATTTTTCATGGTCTGGGTTTCCCATATATTGCTTTCACAGAAAAACCAAGAAAATAAGGACATTTTTTGATAAGGGCCCTTTTTATGTTTTTCAGCTCTCTCATACAAAGCTTTCTGCAGAAGACGCATGGAAGTAAGTAATTAGTATTTTTTAAGAGTTGTTTTGCTAAAAATTAGATTTTTATCTTAACAGTTGACAAAATGAATGAAGTCATCATTTTATTTGTAAATTTTCCAGGATAGAGAAGATGGGGTAGGATACACAAATACTATAGACCAAAATGCATGGATTTCATCTGTTTTCTACAGCATGATCTGTAGGAAAAGATCATGCAGTCCCACAAAGGTGGATTAATATATCCTTCAAAATATGGCTGTGTCAAGTTACTATTTATTTTAGGCACAAGATACACTGGTTTTTTTCCTATACCATTGCCCCTGTGTTCTGGTGCATACTGTACGGCCATTGGGCCCTGTGAGCACCACATGAAGTGAAATAAGAATGAAAAGCTCCTCCTTTTTTGTATTACAGGAGTCAATTTTGGATGTATTCCTACTCAAAAAAGAAAATGCTTACTACATTTGTACACCAATATATACTTTTCAAAGTACTTCAACATAGGCTAACCAATTTGAGATGCATTTTTATTATAGATTAGTCTGATATAATAGATTAATAGATTAATCTCATAAAGCATATTTTATTTTATATCTATGCAAGTCCTATTTTAGACTGATGATGAAGTCACTCTTTTATCTATATGCCCTAAGTTCAAAGTCTATTAATTATATAGAATATTAAATAGCTATTTTAGATTTGGAGCTGTATAAACCACAACTAAGCACTTGTACTCTTTTCATTTTTCTTCCCATATCTTCAGGGGAACAAGTTTGTTTTTTGCTTGTTTGTTTGTTTATTTGTTTAAATGAGCTTCCAGAAATCATTCCTGTCTCCTGAGCTCAACTTCCAATAGAGAGACTAAGAGCCATGTAATTTTATTCAAGTTGCTTACCTGATATGGATTTCAGCTTCGTCATTTGATAAATGAGGGAGATTGATTCCACCTATGGTAACTTCCAGCACTGACATTCTGAGAATCCCTTTCAAAGAAACTGAATTTGAGCAGGAGTATTTACTGGGCTCTGTGGGCTGATTTCTACACCTTTTCCAGCAGGGGGCACCCTTGGGATTTGGATGAGACCCTTTTCTGAGGCATTCACCGCTCTTTGGAGTAGCTGTAGAAATGCTGGCAGAGGGAGAGAACCCAACCCACATACCCATCAAGTGCCTTTAAAAGGTCACTGTCTCACGGCACAGACTGTTAACTTGTGGTGTTTTCTGGGTGGTGCACTAGCTAACTGCATACTGTAACCAGACGTAAGTGGAAACTTAACTTTAAGAGATTTTGTGACTGATGGTGCCACACTAGGGATGAAAGATAATGATAACCAGTATGTAGAAAGTAATTGACGGCATTCATAATTTTTCCCCATGTTCACTCATCTTGACCCTGGGCCTCTTTCTCTTCTGCTAGGCTCGTGGTTCTCAATCTTGGCTGCCCCTTAAAATCACATGGGACGCCTGAAAAATTCCTGATGTCACATCCCATTCTGCAAATCTGTATTAATTTGCTAGGAATACCATAACAAAATACCACAGAATAGGTGGCTTAAAAATCAGAAATTTATTTTCTCGCAGTTCTGGAGGCTGAAAGTCCAAGATTAAGGTGCTGGCAGGTTTTGGTTGGCATGTTGAAGTACAGGGGATTAGGACGTTGGTGTATGAATTTTCAGAGGGTGCAATTCAGCCCCCAACACCCAGAAATGGTCATCTAATTGATCTGGTTATGGGGGGTTAAGGTTTTTTTAAAGCTTCCCAGTGATTCCTACCTTACAGACAAGGTCGAGAACCACTGCTCTAGGTTTTCATCAAGGCTACCCCAGAACATCAAACCAGATGACAAACTATTTTGTTGATTTTCTCTATAATTGTGCAAAACTAAGCATCCAACTAAAAAGGGAACATTCAGCCATCATGGGAATGTTTGTGAATGTCTAAGATAATACTTAAGCCTATTCTTTCTCTCTATAATAGTCCTGTAACAATTTACACAACTCATTCAGAAGCTTTCCATTGCCCCGTGGATAATATTCTCTCCTCTGGCATAAGCACCATCTGCAGGGTTTCCTTTTACTTGAAATAGTAGCAAATGATTTAAAATTACCAACGTTTGACTGTTTTTGACTTTCAAAAATTGAAGTTTCATACGATGCAGCTCAATAATAATTATTCCTCATATAGACACAAATAAAATAACATGTGCTTTATAGTCTTAAAACACCCTTGTCAGTTACAGAAGGATGGTTATTTGAAATTTGCAAATGAGGAAACTGAGGCTCAGAGAGGATAAATGACTTCCCCAAGGTTGTGAGGCAATGAAGTGGCAGATCAGGGACTGGACCCCAGGTCCTCCTGGGATCATTAGTTTTTTTAGCCCCATCACTTAACTTAAAAGACAAGGCAGAGGCCAACCACATGGGAAAGCAAAGGAACTGGTTTTGCTAAGAGAGTCAGGCACCTCCTCCCAGCTGCTCCTTCTCCAGATCTAGCGAAAGGGAAGAAACCAAGAAAAACTTAGAAAAACTTTACAATCAAAGCTTACCAACCCTTATATTTGAAATCCCCTGTTGCTTTTTGTAAGCCAAACTTGTTAATTTTTTTTTTTTTTTTTTTTTTTTGCTAAATGCACAAGGTTGAGGGCTTTTTCAGATGACCTCATTTTGCTGGTTCCAGCCTGCAGCAGGAGAGGATGTACAAGATGCACCGGGGCCACGATTCCATGCACGTGGAAATGATCTTGATCTTCCTCTGCGTTCTGGTCATTGCCCAGATAGTGCTGGTTCAGTGGAGACAGAGGCATGGCCGATCCTACAATGTGAGTCACCCCCGTGGCTGCTGGGAGCCTGCTCCAGCTTGTATCAGCTTGATTGTTTTTTTCCAGGACATGTTCTCCCTTGGTTAGCACTTTGAAGGAACTGCCTTGGTTTAAGTCAGTGGTCCTCAACCAAGTGCAATTTCACTCCCAGGAGACATTTGGCAATGTCTGGAAACATTTTTGACTGTCAAGACTTGTGGGGGGTGAAAAGGGGAGGGAAGTTGCAACTGGCACCTGGTGGATAGAGGCCAGGGATGCTGGTAAACATCCTCCAATGCAGAACAGCTCCCCACAACAAAAATTATCTGGCCTAAAATGTCAATGGTCCCAAGACTGAAAAACCCTGGTTTAAGTAAACCAGTTTTCCTTTCATGCATGAACAACTTCTGCCAACAGTCCAGGAAAAGGAGGATTAGGAATAGCCAAAAGAAATGGTTTAGGCTGTCTGCTATGGTTTGAATGTATCCCGCAAAGTTCTTGTGTTGGAGATTTAATCCCCAATGCAACAGTGCTGGGAGGTGGGGCCTAATAAGAGGCGATTTGGCCTTAAGGGCTCTGCCCCTGTGAATGGATTAATGCCATTAATTATTGTGGGAGTGGGTTTATTATAAAAACATGAATGTGGGCCCATTTTCTCTCTCATTCTCTCTTGCCTTCTCACCTTCTGCCATGAGATGACACAGCAAGAAGGCCCTTGCAAGATGCAAATCCCTCTGTCTTGTACTTTCCAGCCTCGACCATGAGGCAATACATTGCTGTTTATTATTTATTACCCAGTCTGTGGTATTCTGTTATAACAGCAGAAAACAGACTAAGAAAGAAAATTGATACCAAAAAGTGGGGCTATTACTATAACAAATGCCTGAAAATGGGGAAGCAGCTTTGGAACTGTGTAATTGGGCAGAGGCTGGAAGAGTCTGAAGGAGCAGGCTAGAAACAGCTGGTCTTGCTGTAATGGAGTATTAAAGGCAAGTCTGGTGAGGGCTCAGAAGAAGAAAAGAACTATAGAGAAAGGCTGAAACTTTTTATCGATCACTTAAGTGGTCATGGTCCGAATGTTGGTAGAAATATGAACAGTAGAAGCCATTCTCCTGAAGTCTCAGACAGAAAATGAGGAACAACGTATTGGAAACTGAAGTAATGGCCATCCTTATTATAAAGTCACAAAGAACTTGGCTTAACTGTGTCCATGCTGCAGGGCTTTATGGAAGGCAGATTTAAGAGCAATGAACCAGGGTATCTGGTGAAAGAAATTTCTAAGCAATATACTGAAGGACCTGCATGGCTTCTTTTAACTGCATATAGTAAAATGAAAGAAGAGATAAATGATTTAAAGATGGAATTTATAAGTAAAAGAGAAACAATATAAAATTTGGAAAACTCACAGCCTGGCTACGTAAAGAATAAAAAGGCTTGCAAGGGTACAGCCAAGTGACCCTTTGATAAAGGGGATTAACACAGCTAGAAGGAAGCCAGGTGCAAGTAATCAAGACAACAGGAAAATGACCCTGAAGGCATTTCAGTGACCTTCAAGGATGCCCCTCCCATCACAAGCCCAGAGCTCTAGGAGAGCAGAATGGTTTGGGGTGACTCCCCATTGTGCCCTACACAGGACCAGTGAGCAGGGCCAGCTCAGGACTCTGCTCCTTGAATTCCAGCATCATTCTCCTTGGCTGCTTCAGCTGTGGCTCCAGGGAGCCCAGGTGCAGCTCAACCTGTGGCTCTGGAATGTACAAGCTATAAACTTTGGTGGCGCTAATTCTATAGGCACATGCTGTGAGGCCATGGCAGCCTCCACTTAGATTTCAAAGGATGTTGCAGACAACCAGAGGGCCTAGGCAAAGACGTCTTGGGGCAGAGCTGCCACAGAGAGTGCCTAGGAGGACAATGCCCAGCAGAAGTGTGGAGTCACAGCCATAGCAGAGAGTCCTCACTAGGCCTAGGGGAGCCCTTCGGGGTGGGGATGCCCCCAAGTCCCAGAACTATACAACTACCAGCATGCAACTCCAGCCTAGGAGAGCTATGGGCATGCAGCATGCAACTCCAGCCTAGGAGAGCTATGGACATGAGATTCCAACCTGTGAGAGCTGTGTGGGCTAAGCCTAGCAAAGCCATGGGGGCAAGGCTGTTCCTGAGGCCTCAAGGTTCCAAACCCTAACTCACTATGCCCAGAAAGTAGGACATGGAGTCAAAGAAGATTATCCTCAAGTCTTAGGATTTAGTATTGTTTATCTTGTTAAGTTTTAGACTTGCTTGGGGCCTGTTACTCCTTTCTTCTTGCCTATTTCTCCCTTTTGGAATGGGAATGTCTATCCTCTGCCTGACCTGTCATTCTATTTTGGAAGAAGAGAACTTGTTAATTTCACAGGCTCAAAGCTAGAGGGGAATTTGCCTCAGGATGAATTGTGCCTTGAGTCTCATCCATATCTGATTTAGATGAGACACTGGACTTTTACCAGAACAAGTTAAGACTTTGGGGCAATTGGGATGAAATGAATACATTTTATGTGTGAGAAAAACATGAATTTGGAGCCAGAGCAGAATGCTGTGGTTTGAGAGTGTCCCCCAAAGTTCATGTGTTGGAAACATAATACTCAATGCAACAGTGTTGGGAGGTGGGGCCTAATGAGAAGCAATTAGGTCATGAGGGCTCTGCCTTCATGAATGGACTAATGCCTTTATTGCAGGAGTAGGTTCCTTATAAAAGGATGAGTTCAGCCACCTTTTCTCTCTCTCATTTTCTGGCCCTCTTGTCTTATGCCATGAGATGATGCAGCAAGATGGCCCTTACCAGATGCTAGCCATTCAATCTTGGACTTCTGAGCCTCCAGAACTGTGAGAAATAAATTTCTTTTCATTGTAAATTACCCAATCTGTTATATTCTAGTATAGCAGCACAAAATGGACTAAGACACTGTCTAATGTTGTTTCATTAGCAGTAAACTATCTTGGCATTAATGGTTTGCATATCCATGGAAATGTGTTCATGCACACACTGCACTGACCTCAGCAACATGGAACAAGATTTCGTTTTCACAGACCAATCTCATTCAAGCATGTTCACCACCAGAGCCAGAGTCATACTGTGGGCCTTGTTGGGCCTGAGACCTTGCCATCATAATGTTTAGAGTAGTATTTCTCAATGGTTAGAGCAGGGTGCATCAGAATCATCTAGAGAGCTTGTTAAATCAAGTTCCCAGGTCCTGTCCGTAGAGTTTCCGATTCAATAGGGACCCAAGAATTTGCATGTCTAACAAGTTCCCTCATGGTGCTGGTAATGTTGAGGCTGCCGGTCCTGGAACCACACTTTAAAATCCTCTGGTTTAGATTCAAACATGGATTAAATGGAGAAGTGTTGCCAAGGGAAAAGGTCCTCAGTTAACACTCTACATGGTTCTGGGTCTTGGAATGGCCATTATAGAGACTGAGGGACTCAACTTGCCTGCAACATATGAAGTGTTGACTTAGACCAATATATTATTTTATTATTACCTGTCATAGAATTTATTTCCTATATAGTACAGGGTCTAAAGGAATTCTTTTGAGTTCTCTATTATATTGAAGTTTAGGCAATTTTGAACATTTTCTTTAGAAAGGGGAATCTCATTTTATTGTTTTAAAGCAAATGTATCCATTTTCTGCCATGTCACCGTTGTCTTATCAATTATAATAAACATGCTTTATATTGCACTTGGATAATGTTTTTAAGTGAATGAAACTAGAATCAAACCTCACTAGTTCTTCACTCATATCAAAGAAAAGTTCTTTAAATATATCTTAACTATGGTTTCCTTATCTGCAAAATGGAAGTATCTAAGATAAAATTTCTAGAGTCCTCATGTAGGAAGAAACCTGGATTCATAAGGAATCAGTTCATAGCCTTATGCATTCTTTCTTTATAATTAATCATTATCTCTAAATTGATGTAGAAAAAAATGTTCTTTTTCCATAGTAACACAGGTGTGGATTTTGCATAGGAAGCCCCCTGACCTTGAAAGGAAACAATGCTCCAGGAGACCTTGACTCGCACTGTGTCGCACCACTCCTGCAACATTTTCGTTTGATGATTTTTTTTTTCTTTGAGATGGAGTTTTGCTCTTGTTGCCCAGGCTGGAGTGCAATGGCGCGATCTCGGCTCACTGCAACCTCCATCTCCCGGGTTCAAGCAATTCTCCAGCCTCAGCCTCCCGAGTAGCTGAGATTACAGGCGCCCACCACCACACCTGGCTAATTTTGTATTTTTTAGTAGAGATGGGGTTTCACCATGTTGGCCAGGCTGGTCTCAAACTCCTAACCTCAGGTGATCCACCCACCTTGGCCTCCCAAAGTGCTGGGATTACAGGTATGAGCCACTGCACCTGGCCAGATTTGATGATTTTTGAGGTGGCATATGCACAAAGACCATCCTTGTCTTATATTTGAAGCAGCTGCTCTTGTGTCAACTCTTGGAGGGTGTGTGTCACTGCACCAGTAAGTGTAAGTGTGGCACTTACACACTGGCTCTACCTGGCCAAAGACAGACCTGCCTATGCCTCAGAATCCCCTTTAAGGACTTGTGGCCATTGAAGGGTCTGACCTTAGATGACTCAGGCTACACTGGACTAAGTGGACACCCTGGACCCTGACCTCTGTTGGTTAGCTGGAGTCATCTGAGTTGTTTCCTGTTGCTAACTGCACAAGTTGTGCTACCTGCAGTGCCTCTCCAGGGACTTGCTTTTGACTGCCACCTCCCCCTGACTCCTTTAGTCACCCCACTTTTGCTCTCTAAGGTTGCTATGTCTATGTCCCTCTGTCACACAGCTCCTATGTTTTATGGCTACCCAGTGGGGCTCTGTAGTCCTAAGGATCACCTTGGAGGTGACCAGGTGCCTGTTATCATGCCTCTCATGATGATAATGATCATGGTGATCCTGTCTAGCACTTGGACAAAGCCAGGAGCCTGCATAAAGTTGCCCCCACCATAGTCAAGGACAGATTCAGGTCTCGTGGTGCCTTGAGACACTGCTGGGTTAGCTCATAGACTTTGTTGGTCTCTGGAATATATTCTACTTCTTTGCACATCAATCCATCTAATTATTGGTATTGTCCCAAAGGAACAGGCTGAGTAGCCCCATTCCCCTGCATGTCTCTATTGAGGGACTACTCAATCTGTGGCTCAAGATGAGAGGCCAGGTTTTCCCATGCTGCAGTCTTGACTTTGCCCCATGCTTTGCATTCCTTCTTGGGGATTCACCTCCAGAGTGGTCATCAGAGCACAGCCATTTCAGGCACTCTTGGTGATGTCTGCAACTATTTGAGCTTGAAATTGTTCCTAGAGTACCACTAGCTTATTCTAACACTGGTTTCCAGCTTTCTTATACTTGGGTGAACAATATCCCAAAAAACCACGGCCTAATACACTACTGAATTTAAAGTCCTTGGGATGGAATTTGACAGACATGTGTCCACAAATGCTGACCTAAATTGCCCTATCCAGAGAGAAGCTAGCTTTTAATTGTTTTTCTTGGCATATATAAGACTAGCTACTGAGAGCTTTGAACATGTTTATAAGATTCACAATATTGCTGGCTCTTTTCTACAAGGAGCTACATAGTGAAATTTATCTCCATGACTTGATATTGTAACCTCTATCAATATTAGTAACATATTAATATATATTATAATTACTATAATATTCAAAATAATTATACATAAAATTACTATATATAAATTTATATATAAATTACTATTATTATTACAGCTGTGATAAGTGCTTTCTGTACATTACTTCAGTTACCTTGAGAGGTAATTATTTTTTATCCCCTTTGTGAAATATAGTTCAGAGAAATTAAAAACCTTGGCCAAGGGCATATAACTAACTAGTTGCAGAGAGGCTAGAATCCAACCTCACTAGTTACTTGCTCTCATATCAAGAACAAGCTCATTAAATATCTCTGAATTTCTAGTACAGTGGCTGATCCATAGTAAGTGTTCAGTACTATTAGTTGACTCCGAAAGCATCCAAGAGATACTGTTTGTATATAACATTTGTGCAAACGTAATCATATGCTGTAAAAGCAGTTTGATAATAAAAGAATCCTTTTCTGGACACTTTTGTAAAGCTAGAGAGAATGCTCAACCATTGCTTTACATCCTCTATGAGGAGATAATGAATTGTTGTTTTTCAAAACAGTACATCTGCTTATCTTGCCTTGCCACCCCCTTCTATTCTGCCTCAATTTTTTTTTTTTTTTTTGAACAGAATCTTACTCTGTCACCCAGGTGGAGTGCAGTGGCATGATCTCGGCTCACTGCAACCTCTGCCTCCCAGGTTCAAGAGATTCTCCTGCCTCAGCCTCCTGAGTAGCTGGGATTACAGGTGCCTGACACTGCGCCCAGCTAATTTTTTTATTTTAGTAGAGATAAGGTTTCACTATGTTGGCCAGGCTGCTTTCAAACTCCTGACCTCAGGTGATCCGCCTGCCTCGGCTGGCCTCCCAAAGTGCTGGGATTACAGGCGTGAGCCTCCATGCCCAGCTATTCAGTCTCATGCTTTTTCTGAGGACATTTTCCTGGGCTGATTTTGTGAGATATAGTAGGATGGTGCAAAAGTGATTGTGGTTTTTCCCATTACTTTTAATAGCAAAAACAGCAATTACTTTTGCACCAACCTAATGTGGCAGGATGGTGAAAGGAAAGAGTACTGGCTTAGAAGTGGGAAGATTCTAGCTACTCATTTAACCACGAGGAGCCTTTGTTTCCTAATATTTAAAATGATGAAATTTTAAAAAATAGGAAGGACTTCTGGTTTCAGCTCCAACATATAAAAAGCTTGGAAGTCAGCACTTTTATCTTACAACAAGAAAAAAACGGGCCAAACTGATTATCAATGGCTTTTCTTGGACCTGTCAGAGAATTAAGGTCACAGGGAAAACCACCACCTCAAAATCTAGAGAGACAGGTGAATGCAGGAAATCACAGCTGAGATTTCCTCCCTGAAAGCAGAAGCGACAATGCCATATCAAATGTAGTAACTCTGAAGGATTGCTGGAAGCAGTGCATAGAGTAGTGTGAGAGTGAGAAACTCCTGGGAGCCACAGTCAGGGACCCCAAATTTTGTTTAGGTTTTACCTCCAGCTACTCCACCAGGGTCTTACGATAAAAACCCAAGAAGTGCTCTCATGCTTCCAGCAGGGGAGGGAAAAAGTGACCACTTTGAAGCAGATCCAGAATGTTCTCCAAAACAAGGCCTACCACAGCAAGGGAAAAGATTGATCAGAGCCTCATCCAATATAAGGGGAGAGAAATAACCCAACTCCAGCTCCCTCTAGCCTTCCTGTGTCACCTAAGGGGAAACAAAATAGTTGAGAAACACTTGTAAAGGCCACCCCAGGGACACAGGCCTAAAAGAGACTTGACCATATGATAACAGAATGCTCCCACTAGCATTACACCCTGCCACCACATCAACAGGTGTCCAGTGTAATAGCCAAAAGTTAGAGCTGAAAGAGCTGCAAGGCTTAGACTCTATATAAGAAGGAATGTTTAGGGAAACCCAAAGACAACAGCAGAGACAGAAACAAGGACACTAGTGGAAATTGAAGCCTTTGACACCTACAACTACAGCAAACATTAAACACAGCCCAACTCCTAGCCAAATTAATACAAAACCTCACACTAAAGGCCTGTTTATCTCAGCTTCTGTTACTCAATACATCATGTCTGCTTTTCAACCAAATATTACAAGTCATGCTAGAAGGAGAAAAAAAACACAGTCTGAAGAGACAAAGAACCAGACTCAGATATGGCAGATATTTTGGAATTATCAGACCAGGAATTTAAAATAATTATGATTAAAAAGTCAAACTCACAGAAGTAGAGTAGAATGGTGGCTACCAGAGGCCATGGGGGGTGGGTAGATGGGGAAAGGGGAGATATTGGTAAACAAGTACAAAGTTTCAGTTAGATATGAGGAATAAATTCTGGTATTCTATTGCACAGCATGGTGACTGTAGTTAACATAAATGTATTGAATGTCCCAAAATAGCTAAGAGAGGATTTTTAAATCTGCAAAAAAATTAATTTTAAATTAAATTTAAATTTTAAATTTAAATTAAATTAAAATTAAAATTAAATTTTAAATTAAATTTAAAACTGCAAAAAAAGATAAATATTTGAGGTGATAGATATGCTAATTAGCCCAATTTGATCATTTCATAATGTATACATGTACAGAAACATCACATTGTACTTCATAAATATATACAATTATTATTTTTCAATTAAAAATAAAATAAAACTTAAAATAATTATGGCTAATATGCTAAGATCTCTAATGGAAAAAGTAGACAACATCCAAGTATAGATAGGTAATGTAATCAGAGAAGTGGAAACTTACAAAGAACCTTTTAAAATGCTAAAAATAAAACAAAAAATAAAAAAAAAATGGTACCAGAAAGGAAGAATGTCTTGAATGGCCTCATCAATAGATTGGACAAAGCTGAGGAAGGAATTAGTGAGCTTGAAGATAATGTCAGTAGAAACTTCCCAAAATGAGATGCAAAGAGAAAAAAAGAGTGAAAAGAAAATAGAACAGGATATCTAAGAACTATGGAACATTTTCAAAAAATATAACATACACATACTGGAATACCAAAAGGAGAAGAAAGAGATAATGGAACTGAAAAAATATTTGAAATAATAATGATCAATAATTTTTCAAGATTAAGGAGACACCAAACCACAAATCCAAGAAACTCAGAGAACAGCAAGTAGGGTAGATACCAAGAAATCTATACCTGGGTATATCAAATTCACGCTACGGAAAGCTAAAGATGAAGAGAAAACCTTAAAAGCAGCCAGAGAGGGGAAAAAACAAACCATGCAAACAAGAAGAAAGTGAAGTAAAATATTTAAAGTATTGAAAGAAAAAATCCCAGCAGTCTAGGGTTCTATATTCAGAGAAATTCACTTCAAAGTGAAAGAGAAATAAAGACTTTATCAGGCAAACAAAAAATGAGTAATTCATTACCAGTAGTTCTGGCCTGTAAGAAGTGTTTCTTAAAAGTTCTTCAGAAAGAAGTAAAGTGATTTAGTCCAGAAATTCAGATAATCTACATAAAGAAAGAAAGAATGTCAGAGAAAGAATAAATAGAGATAAAATAAAACTTTTTCTTTCTTTCTTTTTTTTATTTTTTCTTTTGAGACGGAGTCTCACTCTGTCGCTGCAGTACAATGGCGTGATCTCGGCTCACTGTGCCCGTCGCCTCCCGGGTTCAAGCGATTCTCCTGCCTCAGCCCCCCGAGTAGCTGGGATTACAGGCGCCTGCCCCAACACCCGGCTAATTTTTGTATTTTTAGTAGAGATGAGGTTTCACCATGTTGGTCAGGCTGGTCTCAAACTCCTGACCTCATGATCCGCCCACCTCGGCCTCCCAAAGTGCTGGGATTACAGGCGTGAGCCACCGCATCCGGCCCTATTTCTTATTCTTAATTCCTCTAATAGATTAATTTTTCAAAGTAAACATAGGAACAGTGTATTGGGTGATTATGTTATATGGATAACTGAAATGAATGATAGCAGTATTATAAGAAATGGGAGGGAGGAATTGGGATTTCTGTTATAAGGTACCTATAATACCAACAAAGCTGTATAGTGTTATTTGAGAATGGACTTGGATTAGTTATGGATGTATTTTGCAAACTCTAGAGAAACCACTAGAAATAATTGTAAAGGAGTATAATTGACATACTAATAGAGGAGAGAAAATGGAATCTCATAAAATACCCAGTTAAAACCAGAAAAGGCAGAGAGAGAGAGAGAAAGATGCAAGGAACAAGTGCAACAAATAGAAAATAGTTACATACATGGTAGATATTAATCCAACTATATCAATAATCACTTCAAATGTGAATGGTCTAAATATAAAAATTAAAATACAAAGATTGTCAGAGTGGATTAATTTTCAAAAACAAGATGCAATTATATGTTGTTACAGATATATCAACAGTAAAGATTTGGAAAAAGATATTCCATACTAACACTAATCAAAAGAAAGCTGGACCAGCTATATTAATTTCAGACAAAGTGGACTTCAGAACAAGGAAAATTATCAGGGATAAGAAAGGGCATTTGGCTTGGCACAGTGGCTCATGCCTGTAATTCCAGCACTTTGAGAGCCCAAGGTAGGAGGATTGCTTGAGCCAAGAGCTCGAGACCAGCTTGGGCAACAAAGTGACACCCTATCTCTACCAAAAAAAAAAACAAATTAGCCAGGTGTAGCAGCATGCACCTGTAGTTCCAGCTACTTGGACGCTGAGGAGGGAGGATCGCTTGAGCCTAGGAGTTCAAAACCAGCTTGGGTAACATGATGAAACCCCATCTCTATAAATAATTTAAAAATTAGCCAGGCATAGTGGCACGCTCCTGTAGTCCCAGCTACTCCAGACGCTGAGATGGGAAAATGGCTTGAGCCCAGGAGGTCAATGCTGCAATGAGCCATGATCTCTCCACTGCACTCCAGCCTGGGCAACAGAGTGAGACTCTGCCTCAAAAAAAGAAAGGAAGGAAGGAAGAAAGAAAGGGCATTACATAATGATAAAGGGGTCAGTTATTCAAGAAGATATTCTTAATATGTATGCATCTAACAAAAGAGCATCAAAATATATGAGACAAAAACTGATAGAACTGCAAAGAGAAAGCAACAAATTGGCCATTATAGTTAAAGATTTTAATATGTCTCTTTTAGTAGTTGATAGATCAAGCAGGCATAAAATTAGTAAGGACATAATTGACTGAACAGTTCCATTCATCAGCTTGCTCTAAATGACATTTATAGAATACTTCATCCAACAACAACAGAGTATATATTCTTCTTGACATCACATGGAACATTCACCAAAATACACCACATTCTGAGCCATAAAACACTCCAAAATAAATTTAAAAGAATAGAAATTATACAATCTATGCTCTCAAACCACAATGAATCAAACTAGAAATTAATAACAGAAAGCATGGAAAATTCAAAAATATTTGCAGATTAAATAACATAATACTAAATAACACATGGGTCAAAGAAGAAACTCCAGAGAAATTTTAAAATAATTTAAATGAAAATGAAGATGCAACTTATCAAAATTTCTGGGATGCAGCAAAAGCAGTGCTTAGAGGAAAATTTATACCATTAAATGCATATATTAGAAAAGAAGAAAAGTCTAAAATCAAAAATCTAAAAATCCACCTGAGGAAATTAGAAAAGGAAGAGTAATTTATGCCTACAACAAACAGAAAATAAATAATAGAAATTTTGGCAAAAATTGATGAAATTAAAAATAGGAAATCAGTAGAGGAAACACAATGAAACCAAAAGCTGGTTCTTTGAAAAGATCAATAAATTTGATACACCTCTAGCCAGACTAACGAAGAAAAAAGAGAAAACACAAATTACTTTTATAATTAATATTATAAAAGAAATTGGGCTAGGCTTAGTGACTCACGCCTGTCATCCCAGCACTTGGGAGGCTGAGGTGGGAGGATCACTTGAGGCCAAGAGTTCAAGACCAGCCTGGGCAACATAATGAGACCCCATCTCTACAAAAAATTTGAAAATTAGCCAGGCATCATGGCATGTGCCTGTAGTCCTAGCTACTCAGGAGGCTGAGGCAGGAGGATTGCTTAAGCCCAGGAGTTGGAGGTACAGTGAGCTATGATTATGCCACTGCATTCCAGCCTGGGTCACAGAGTGAGGCCCTGTCTCCCTAAAAAAAGAGAAAAGAAAATGAGATCATCATTACTGATCCCATGGACATAAAAAGAAAAGGCTACAAACAATTCTATGCCCACAAATTTGGATAAATTAGATGAAGTGGGCTAATTCTTTGAAAGACACAAACTATACCAAAACTCGCACAAGGAGAAATAGATGAACTGAATAGGCCTATATCAATTTAAAATTTCAATCAATAATTAATAACCTTCCAAAAAAGAAAGCACCAAGCCCAGAGAGTTTCACTGGTAAACTCTACCAAATATTTAAAGAAGAAATGATACCAGTTCTCTACAATCTCTCCCAGAAAATAGAAACAGAGGGAGTACTTGCAAATTCATTCATTGAGGCCAGCATTACCCTCATAAAAAAACCAGAAAGACAAAGTTGGAGGCCTGACACTGCCCAATTTCAAGTCTTACCATATGAAGACATTAGAAGAAAAGGAAACTGTAGACCAAAATCTCTCAAAAACATAAATCCAAAAATCCTCATCAAAATATTAGCAAGTCAAATCCAACAATGTATAAAATTAATTATATACCACAATCAAGTGAGATTTATTCCAGATATGAAAGGCGGACTCAACAATTAAAAATCAATTTATGTAAATAATCACATCAAGAGGCTAAAGAAGAAAGTCCTGTGATCATATCAATAGATGTAGCAGAAGCATTTCGCAAGGTCTAGCATGCATTCATGTAAAACTCTCAGCAAACTAGGAATAAAAGGGAATTTCCCAACTTGATAAAGAGTGCCTACAGAAAGCCTAGAACTAACATACTTAATGGTGAGAAACTGGATGATTTCCCTCTAAGATAAGGAAAAAGGAAAGAATGTCCTGTCTCACCACTCCTATTCAACATTGTACAGGAAGTCCTTGCTAGTGCAGCAAGATAGGAAATAAAAGGTATGCATATTAGAAAGAAAAATTAAAACCATCTTACATGATTGTCTATATGGAAAATCTCAAAGAACTAACATAAACTCATAGAAATAAGTGATTATAGCAAGGTTGGAAGATACAAAGTAAATATACAAAAGTCAATTGTTACCAGTAATGAACCATTGGAATTTGAAATTAAAACACAATACCATTTACAGTTGCACCAAAAAAATATAAATACTTAGGCATAAATCTATCAAAATATGCACAGGATCTATACAGAGAAAAGAGATATAAATTAATGGAAAGATTATTCCATATTCATAGATTGGAAGATTCAATATCATTAATATGCCCAGTCTTCCTGACTTGATCTATAGATTAAACACAATCTCAACTAAAATCTCAGCAAGGTACTTTGTGTATATCAACAAACTGATTCTACAGTTTATGTGGAAAAGCAAAAGACCCACAACAGACAACACAACACTGAAAGACAAAGTTGGAGGACTGACACTGCCCAATTTCAAGACTTACTGTAAAGCTAAAGTAATAAATATAGCATGGTACTGGTGAAAGAATAGACACATAGGTCAATGGAACAGAATAGAGAGCCCACAAATAGACCCCCAAACAAATACAGTCAACTGATCCATGACAAAGGACCAAAGGCAATTCAATAGAGAAAAGATAGTCTTTCCAACAAATGGTTGTGGAACAACTGGATTTTCATATGCAAAAAAAAAAATAGACACAGACACAGAACATACAATACACCTTTTAGAAAAATTAATTCAAAATGAATCTTGGGCCTAAATGTAAAATGCAAAACTATAAGACTTTGAGAAGATAGCATAGGAAAAAAATCTAGGTTTACTTGTATTTGATGATGAGTTTTTAGATATGGTACCAAAAGCATGATCCATCAGAGAAAAGATAAATAAGGTAGATTTTACTGAAATTAAAAACTGCTATGGAAAAATACTGTTAAGAGAATGAGGCCGGGCATGGTGGCTCAAGCCTGTAATCCCCGCATTTTGGGAGGCCGAGGCGGGCAGATCACTAGGTCAGGAGATCGAGACCATCCTGGCTAACACGGTGAAACCTCGTCTCTACTAAAAAATACAAAAAATTATCTGGGTGTGGTGGCGGGTGCCTGTAGTCCCAGCTACTTGGGAGGCTGAGGCAGGAGAATGGTGTGAACCCAGGAGGCAGAGCTTGCAGTGAGCCGAGATCACGCCACTGCACTCCAGCCGGGGCGACAGAGCAAGACAACATCTCAAAAAAAAAAAAAGAGAATGAAAAAACAAGCCAGACTCGGAGAAAATATTTGCAAACACATATATCTGATAAAGGACTTATATCCAAAATATACTTAAAACTCAACCATGAGAAAACAACTCATTAAAAATGGCAAAAGATCTGGATTAACTTATGTAATTAATTACACATGTAATTAATCAATTCCTACTAAGGAAAACTTACAGATGGCAAATATGCATATGAAAAGGAGCTCATCATCTCATCATGTGTCATTAGAGAATTAAGGTAATAATAAGATAACACTACACACCTATTAGAATAGCTAAAATTCAAAAAACTGACGATACCAAATACTGATAACAATGTGGAGCAGCAGGAACTCTCGTTGTTGGGAATGCAAATAATGGTAAAGCTATTTTTGAAGGCTGTTTGGCAGTCTCCCACAAAGCTAAACATAGGCTTACTATATAATCACTCTACTGGGTATTTACCCAGTTAAACTGAAAACCTACATTCACACAAAAACCTGCATGCAAATATTTACAGCACCTTTATTCATAATTGCCCAAAACTGGTAGCAACCAAGATATCCTTTAAAAGCTGGATAAATAAACTGTGGTACATTCATGCAATGGAATACTATTCAATAATAAAAAGAAATAAGCTATCGTGTCATGAAAAGACATGGATGAACTTTGGTGAAACAAGTCATAGTGAAACAAACCAATGTGAAAAAGCTACATACTGTATGGTTTCAATTATATGACATTCTGAAAACCACAAAACTATAGAGACAGTAAAACAATCAGTGGTTTGGGGGGAAGAGAGGAAAATAAGTAGGTCAGGAATTTTGGAGTAGTAAAATTAATTTGTGTAATATTGTATTTGTGGATACAATATATTATGCATTTGTCAAATGTCATAGACCTGTACAGCACAAAAACTGGACTTCAAAATAGGAACATTTTTAAGAATCATTTAGGAGATTGGGGGATTCCAGGGAGAAATGCAGACTGTGCAAGAGGATCTAACTGCATTAAAAATATGGAAAACAACCTCACTGAAGGGTAGAGAGGGGAAAAGTATTGTCCCGTCTCTAAGTAACTTTGGAAATGAGCAGAGTCTGTAAGATGAAGGCAATAGGAACTGCAAAAAAGCACTGTATTCCACTTGATAAAATTGTTCCCCATGGGGATACAAATGAAAAATTTTCATACTGCTGTGTATGTACACAGGAATTGAACAATTAAGTAAATAGCAGCTAGTGGGAGCCAGGTTACTTACTGTTGAAATGGGAGTTTACAGAAAAGCAAGGGATGGAAGTTGGAAAAAAAGTAGGAAGTGCACTTATAGTAATATGTGTAAAAGCTTTGTACACTGGATGTATTATTATTTATACATATTATTTTTACCTGAAGGTATTATTCATTATAAAGGATTATTATTTTCACATTCTTTTATGCATAATTCAGATCATGTACTTAAAGAGGACACAGACTAATTCAAAAAGCTCAGAATATTTTGAGATACAACTTTTTAACACGTATGCCCGTCTTCTGAAGTGGTCTTTTAAATTTGTCTAGATAGATTATGTTCTGTGGTCTGTAGGAGCTGTGTATATCAGAGCAGCTTATTATAAATACCTAAAGCAAAAGAAATGGTTTATTTAGAAAATAAAGCATAGAAATATAATGTTAACTGCTCCTATGTGATGTCAAAAGTGGAAAGAAGGTGGAAAATTCTTATTTTATGTGGGATACTACTAAATACCTGGATGTTTTCAAATAGTCACATTTTTAGCACAGCATAGTCCAAGCATCTGGGTATTTGAATTTTTCCCTTTCCAGCTGGTAATCTTGATATGTTATAGATGTAGGCAAAGCCTCAAAGTTAAATCATTTCCAAATGCTTTGAACAGCATTTAACTAGAAATAAAATTTCATTCAACATCACCCTCTCCACCTTCTTTTATGTGCAGTTACTTTCCATATCTGCAGCAAGTAGACAGAAGACTGCCAAAAAAGAATCTTCTCTGACTTCACAAATCAGTAGAAGGCCTGATGACTACATGCCCAGAACTTGGGTTTCAGACACACTATTAACTTGCCTCAAAACAGTGCAAATAATTTTCCAGATTGAAGCATAGCTCTATTTAAATCAAACTTCCTGCCTATTAATAGCTGTGAAATACTAGAAAATATTACTGGGCCAATAAAGCATTGTGTCTGCTCAAATCTTTTTAAAATGAAGCAAGACACAAATACATACATACTTAAATACATATGTACATAACATTGCAGAATCTCCTTTAAAAGTTTAAATAACAAAATCAGCCATCCAGATTGATGTGGAGATTAAAAAAATTGAACCAACTGAATTTCTAAGGAACCTTTGTCTATGCCAACATTCCATTTCAATATTTTCTTCTTCTTCTTTTTTTTTTTTTTTTTTTTTTTTTTTTGAGACAGAGTCTTGCTCTGTTACCCAGGCTGGAGTGCAGTGGCACGATGTCGGCTCACTGCAACCTCCGCTTCCCAGGTTCAAACAACTCTCACGCCTCAGCCACCCGAGTAGCTGGGATTCCAGGCGTGTGCCACCTCGCCCAGCTAATTTTTGTATTTTTAGTAGAGATGGGGTTTCACCATGTTGCCCAGGCTGGTCTCAAACTTCTGGCCTCAAGGGATCCACCCGTCTCGGCCTCCCGAAGTCCTCAGACTACAGGCATGAGTCACCACATGCCAACCCATACTTTCTTCCTACTTGCTTTATATTCACACTCTCCTTCATTGTCTTTTACTAATAGCAGCATTGTTTCCTGGGTATTTTTTTATGATAATTTACTGCTTACCTCTGAGCACACCAATGCCCTCCCTCCACCATCCCACCACCCTCCACACACAAATGATTGCAGATAGTTTGGGATTTGCAGTGCAGAGGAAATGAACACACATATTTATTTTTTTCCTTGTTTCCTTGTTTCCTTCCTTCCTTCCTCCCTCCCTCCCTCCCTCTCTCTCTCTCTTTCTTTCTTTCTCTTTCCTTCTTTTAATATTGCACGGCCCATTCATCATTCTGTACAATTAGACAAATGAAAGGTATCTTTGTTTTGGCTTGATCTGTAATTCTTTTCAGGTTCATTATGTGCATGGCAACACAAAAAAACCATGGTACTTTTGGGCAGCATCTGATTCATCAGGAAATTCCTCCTGCTATGATATGTGGTTTAGGAGAACGTGAGTGATATGATCCAGATGCATGAGCTACCCGTTGCCAGTAGTGCAGATGTGTTTTATACACACATGCCCAGATGGTGACCCCTGTGGCATTATTAATGAGTTCCAGATGCCAGGCTTCCTTCTGGCATTCCTTCCGTATGTGCCTCGATTTCACGTATTTCATGTGTTTATTTATGAGGGACAGCATTCCTACATTTCATATATGGCAGTTACTACTTAAAATGAGAACTTTTAACTGCTCTGGAAATTGATAAAGTATCTTTTAAATTGATATGAAATGTGTCTCTCATTTCAAAATGACTACCCATGCAATCACTGAATTCACAGAGCAAATTTCTGAACTTTCCCTTCATATATTGAGAAAATATGGTGCTGGGTTACATTTTAAAGATAGTTAAGAAAATATTTGCATACATAATACATTCTAATGATTTTTTGCTTTCTTTTCCTTTTTGATCTCCAAAGCCTATTTTTAAAAGTACTATGTCTGTACATTGAACATTGTTATTCACTATTAATTAAATCTAGGCATCAAGAGAAATTTGACATCTTCTAGAAATTGTTCATACTTATAGATCTATAGGAAGAGAACTGGTTTTATTAAAATATAGTCCAGCTGTAGCTCCAAACTATCATGGATTGTAACTCCATGGATTAGAAGAAATTGATTAGTCTTATATTTTGGCTTAGATCTAAAGTACAAAATATAAGAGCATAGTAGTTCCACTGAATTAAAATGAACCAACTCAAGTTTTTATTTTAAAAAACTCCAGTATTTTATGGGGAAATATAAGAATGAATCAAATTCTTAAAATAGAAAGAGGAAAAATGCAAATGACAGATCATCAGACTTTGAAAGATGAAGTTCATGTCCATTTCCTTCTTTACTACCAAAAGTAATGATCTTTTAAGTCAGCAAATGTATAATTTATGATAAAGAACTATCTCCAAAATCAGCTACAGAAAATAAATGACCAATATGCTGATGAGATTTTTGTTAAGGTGCTACACACTTTTTTTTTTTAAGACAGGGTCTAACTTTGTCACCCAGTGCAGTGTCATGATCTCAACTCACTGCAGCCTCAACCTCAAGGGCTCAGGTGGTCCTCCCACCTCTGCCTCCTGAGTAGCTGGGACTGCAGGCACATACCACCATGCCTGGCTAATTTTTGTAGAGACAGGGTTTGGCCATGTTGCCCAGGCTGGTCTCAAGCTCCTGAGCTCAAGAAATCCATCCACCCCAGTCTCCCAAACTGCTGGGATTACAGGCATGAGCCACCATACCAGGCCATGGTACTGCATACTTTTACTGTCAATAGCAGAGGGTCAAAGTTGCTGAATGCTTAAGTAAGCACATCTTGAGTCTTCGTTACTTAGCATATGGTTTCGGGTCCTCTTGAAAACTATTCTACTTCCTTAAGTAAAGCTTGTTTTTCCTATTTGTGTATGTGTATTTATCTCAATTTCATAAAGGTGCTAACTCATTCATTTTCCACACCCACAAAGTAGGACAGAAATTTAAAGCAGTTACCTGATAAATGGAGGCAAGATTAAACAGTGGATTTTTTTCCCTGAAAGTATTCCTTGAAGTTAAAAAAAACAAAAATTTAAGTTATAGGATTTGTTCCCAAACTCCTCAGATACTCACCTCAGACTTGCTCCGTGTGTGTTTTTGTTCAAGTGCATATCTATGATAACAACTATAGGGTTCTCTGAAAGAAGATTCAGAGCAATTCTAAGAAGACTTCAGATCATTTATGAGGATGAACCAATCAAAAGAGAATGATGAGCCTGGGAAATGTCTTCTTATCTGACATTGAAAGAAGAATGGCTGTGGCCTTGCCTTTCTCATTTCTATCTTGAAGTCCTGTCCAAGAGCTTTAGTTATTGACCTTAGACTATTATCACCAAGACCTGTTTAAAGGATCCAACAATATATCCATAGACTCTTTTGTTCTAAGCCTCTCTATTGCGAAGATTGAGAAGGTAAAGAAAACAAATGGCAGCAGCCTTTTTAATACTCAGGATGATGAATATGCGATAAACAAGCTCTAACCACTCTTCCCACATTGCTGGCAGACTTCATTAACTGATCATAAGACTTTACCTCTAAACCAGGATCCAGGCTCAGAATCCTCAACAGAGCGCTGCAGGCTGCCACTAAAAATTAGTTAACGTACACCCTTGAGACAAAAACCTCTTTGCCATTCCCCTTATGTTCATTCTGAGCAAATAATAGGTGGTTAGTCTGAATGCGAGAAAACATAAAAGACCAAAGGGTATTGCTATTGATTAAAGCTGTCTGCTTTTCCCAAGAGGGGTGGCTAGCTGGTACTAGGCCTGCTTCGAAGAATAGGAGTGTAGCTATGGTAACCATATCACATCAGTGACCCACAGACAGTCAGTTCACTCTGCCCTGCTCCCTGACCTATGGGAATGGGACCAGATTAAAGGACCCTCTGAAGGCTACTTGGACTCAGGTCAATGGCATAGATCACAAAGGGTTTATGCACCAAATGAACAGGAAACCTTGCAGAGTGCCCTGGGACTGCAGGCAGAAGACATCCCAGGGGCTTCTCTGAAACTCTGACCTCCACTTCCTCCTTTGACATTGCTGTCACTTTCATATGGGTACATGATAGTAACAAAGCCCCTGGGCTCTGTGTAGTGCAGTATGGTTTTCAGAGTGCTTTCCATTCCTGATCTCATTTGATCCCTGCCTCAGTGAGTGCAGGGAAGCAGTGCAGGCATCTGTACCCCCAATTATACAACTAAAGTGAGGCTCCCTTGTCCAAAATCACATCTCTATGGAGGCCCCAAAGGCCTTTCATCTAAAATAGTCAGATGAAAGGAAGTGACAGAAGGCGGGTATTTTGGATTGTTTCCCATTGGAATTTTCAGATAATTGTGCCCATACTCCCCATAGCCTGGTCTGTCTAGGGAAGCTTACAGTTTGATGGTGAACCAGTTGCATGGTACAGACATGATGGTGAAGGTGGTTCTCCCAGAGATGCTTCAGACTCATTTAATAATGGAGATGCCATTCAGGCACTTGGTCATTGAAAGAGACTTCCTGTTCATTTCTCTGACAGCTGGTGACCTTGTTGCAGATGTGGGTTGTCCCCTTATATTTCACGATAAAATTATACTGGTGGCGGTTTCTGTCTATGTGGGGGATGTTCTCCGTTATTACCAGTTACATCCTCTTCAGAGCTACCCGAAAACCTCTCTCAGGAAAGACACCACGGTATGTATTCCATACATTCCTTCCCCAGGAGCCCCTTTATTTTAAATATTAAAAAGCATATTTTATTGCCATTTTCCTGGGTTGGGGAGTGGGGGGGTTACATTTCTTTTACGTGTCTTTTACCTTTGGTAGCAAAACAATTGAGAAATTAGCTACACTGGTCTTAGTTTGCCTTCGTTATTTAATGGCAATTCAGAGATGCATGTAAAATTTATTACTTCAAATATTAGCTAGTGAAATGCAGAAGAAAGAGAAGTGAAACTATTGTTTAAAATTTCTAGAGCATTATTTGCAAGTTTATTTTTACCTCAGCATTTTTCTTTATTCCACTATAAGTTGTGTCACACATTTTAAAATAGAGCAAGAGTTGAAAGTTGTGTTTCAACCTGAAAATATATAATAAATCATAAGTCATGGACAACTTATTACTCTAATAACAAATGATGGTTTAATATTCCAATGGTCACTTTAATTACCATTGTCAGCCTCCAAAGATTTGTATAACTCCATCGTATCATTCACAAATCTTTCCAAAGTGCTTATCATCACATACTGCGCCCACAGGCTTGCTTTTGCCCTTCCTGTTCTGTGGATAAAATCCATATCCTCATCAAGATAAAACTGGAATGAGATAAAGTGTGTAAAATTTAAAATAGTGATAAAATAATGCTAAGTTTGACCTTTTGGAAGAATACATCATAAGCTTCAGTGAAATACTTTTATGATTATTTAGACATTTGTTTTCGTCCTCTAAAAAAGTAGGAAACACATATGTCAACTTTTCCTTCAAGTTAGGAGAAGGAAAAATATCCAATGAGAAATCAGGTAAATAAATGTGATGATAAAAATGGATATCCAAATACATGAATTCATGTTATGAGTATTTTAGTTCAGTTCCACTAAACTAAAGAGGAAGAGGTCTGGGTGGTGGTAGGAGACCTTATAAACTGGCCAATTTGGGATCTTGGACAGCCCTTGTAGTGTCTGGCTTATCAGTCGGTAAAGTGAATGTATGGTACCTTTCTCCTTCTTAGAAAATATTCTAAGTTATTTAAGATTTGTGAAAGTGCTCTGAGTTTGGGATGAATCAAAATGTGCTTGTTTTCATCCCCTGGATATAATCTATGTTGTATTTCTGTGAGAATGGTTCGCCTATCCACTGTATAATGAATTACCCTACCTAAAGGCAGTGTTTTTGTGCACATCAGTTCGTGCAATGCAGAGGAACTTTTTTACAAGAAATATCCAAATGCTGCCTCATTACCCTTGATGGCTTGCATATGTCCGCTCTCTTTCCCATGCCCAAAGCATGTCCTCTCAGCTTCTTCCTGCCTGCACAACTCCAAGCTCTAGAGGATAGTCTGAGAGTCAAGAGGCTCCACTGACTTTGTAAAGCAAACTCAGCTGCCATTTGAAGAGACATCAGTGAGCAAGGTGAAGTAGGGCCTCTTCTAGAAGAGCAGTCAGGATGGAGCTCCTGTACATAAGAGGCAATAGGCCCCAGAATTACCATGGATCTTTGCTTAATTATTGTATTACAGGTGAGTCACATTTTAACTATCTTCCATTTGGAAGCAGAGGATTTCATTACAGGCTAGGGGAGCTGGATGAAGAAATCAGCATTGCTGTAGAAGGCAGACCCATGAGCAGTGGTCTCCAGCACCAGCAGTTCAAAGCCTACTGTTTCTCTTTGAGAGCACATCAAGCTCTTGTTTCAGGATAGGGTGCCCAAAGAAGGGGAAGTGAGTTTCCTCTCAACTACAGTTGGTTTGCCTGGCAAGCAGTGAAGTTCAGGGTCAGAAATAAGCCACACATGCGGTGGCTCACACGTGTAATCCCAGCACTTTGGGAGGCCGAGGTGGGTGGATCGCCTGAGGTCAGGAGTTTGAGACCAGCCTGGCCAACATGGTGAAGTCCTGTCTCAACTAAAAATACAAAAATTAGCCGGGTGTGGTGGCAGGTGCTTGTAATCCCAGCTACTCAGGAGGCTGAGGCAGGAGAATCACTTGAACCCAGAGGCAGAGGTTGCAGTGAGCCAGGATCACGCCACTGCACTCCAGCCGGGGCAACAGAGCAGGACTCCACCTAAAAAAAAAAAACAAAAACAAAAACAAAACACACACACACACACACACACTAGCCACAAAGAGCTGGGCTTGATCACATCGAATCCAACCCAAGGCCAAGCTTTCCTTTTGGAGTCTGCTCTGAAGCAGTTAAACAATCTCCTATCTGGCTTATCTGCCTTACAGTGTAAGTCTGGGTAGAAAGGAAGTTCTGGACTCTACTGTTCCTGAAAATAGGTACCCCCAATAAGCAGGAAAATGGCAGAAGAAGTAGGGCTTGAGATTTGGAAAACTGAACACATCCATAACAGTGATATGACATATTGAGCATTTAGTGTGCCAAGTCAATAAACATCAATACATTAGCTCACACTATCTTCAGAAGAACTTTAGGAGCTAGTGTTATCCTCACGTTATAAATTAGGCAATCATAGGAAGGAATGCCAAGTAAATTGACCAAAGTCCCATGGGCAGTAAGCAGCAAAGCCTTGGATCAGACCAAAGAACTACTTGGCTGCAAAGCTCCTGCTCCCAAAAGCATGCTATGGCTTCATTAATTCAACAAACCGCTTTGCACAGAGAAACCCTGCAGTTTAAAGGTTATTAGTCCTAGAACATCTCTAATGCTGGCAGAAGTTTGAGAGAGGCCCCTTAAGGCAAGGAGATGGGTCACCAGTGTGTGTGGAGTTCAAGGAACCATATTCTGGTACTGGCAGGTGTTGGGGGCCTAGTAGAGGGGACCTTCTCAGAGCTTGCCTGTTTCTCCACCATCACCACTTTTAGCAACATAAACCTCCGCCTTGATCTGGCTGCCCTGAGCAATGATCTAAGCTTCTCAGTACTGAAAAATGAAAAGAACCCATGGCTCAAGAGTCACTGTGGCAGAAAGACCCCAAAAGCCTTCTCTGGCCTCCTTTTGAGGCCACACAGCCTCACAGTAATTTCAGCCAACTTCTGCAGCCCATGCAAGTTTCTGTCTCCACGTAACTCACCCCGCCCGCTCCCCCACGCAGCTCACCCCTGCCCGCTCCCCCACATAGCTCACCCCTGCCCGCTGCCCCACGTAGCTCACCTCTGCCCGCTCCCCCATGTAGCTCACCTCTGCCTGGTACCCCACGTAGCTCACCCCTGCCTGCTCCCCCACGTAGCTCACCTCTGCCCGGTCCCCCACGTAGCTCACCCCTGCCTACTCCCCCCTGGGGCAGGATCACACCTGGTGGAGGAGGTGGCAGCACAGACGGCCCTTGAATATCAGTTGCTTCAAGTGCAGAAGGCGGTTCACCATAGAAGTGATGTATATGACAACTCATTTCACCGGCTAGCCCACAACCCATTTAAACCATGATGTTCAGAAGGTCCCTTCTGACTAGAACTCAGTGAAATAGAGCACCTATTAAAATCATATTGAAACCTTATGCTAGTAATATCATAGATCTTAAGCATTTGGTGCAATGGCGCCAACAGGGAGTGAGCTGGGGAAGGTGAGAGAGTCAGAGACAGGGCTCAGGGCTTGGGGGTGAGAGGGTGGGGCTAAATCTCTGGAGCGAGACTCTGAATGCAGTTTGGAGTGAAAAGCAGGAAAGAGACTCCAAGAGGATGTGCAGGGAAAGGGATGTGAGGCAAACAGGGCCTTCTGCCATTGCACACCCTTGTAAGCAGCTTTCCAGCCACCTCTTCATTTTCTTTGAGCAACAAAGATAAGCCCCCAGCTTTTCCATCCACCACCTCTTGTACCAATGGGCACAGCCCCTCTGCTATGGCCCTCCAAGAATGGAACTGGGCTCCCAACCTCTTCCCCCATCCTCCTAGACATGAAGCTGTCACATGGTCCTTCTTGTAGTTTTTTTCTAAGGGCCTTTACTGCCAATGAAGAAGGAAACCAGCAGAGGGGAGGGCTTCCTTCTGGATTCTCTCCACTCACCCTCCATCCTCAGCCTTTTCCTTCTCCACTTAGACCCTTTGGGAACAAGGAAAGGCCTTGGAAGGTCACAGAAGGTGCTGGGGTACAAGCAGGACCCTTCCACACAGCAGAAGGAAATAGCCTGGGGCTCTCATCATTTCATCCCCTGGGCTAGGGGAGGGCTCTTTGGGTGGAGGGGACATGGGATGAGGGCTGGGCCCACTACTGGTGATATCTGCACTCGGGCTGGGGCAAAAGGGGCAACAGAACAAGAGGGAAGAAAAACTCCTGGGGAAGAGGTTCTGGACTCCCCTTTGACTTCTCATCCCACTTTTTGTTCACCTCCAAGGCACTCCTGCTGAAACCACTCAAGGTTAACCCTAGGACCAAATGAGAAGGGGGCGCTGTGGGGAGGCAGGGTCCCAGGGAGAGTAACCATTCCTGAAGGCTATTTTTCAGTGAAGCACGTGAGGGACGTAGACAAATTTAAAAAGAATTCACATATGCCTATACACAGAAACACATGAGCATGACAGTTCTATTCATATAATGCTTATTGCTATATACATCTGTGTTCTGTGTGTTATAAATATACTTTTAGAAACTAAGAACTGATTTGTAAGTCTTTGAAAAAGATAAAATATTTTATAATATTACCACGTTCTGTGTTTCTCCCCATTTTTCACTCCACAGATTGGTCTACAAATGGTTTCTTTTGATCTACAAACTCAGCTATGCATTTGGTGTTGTGGGTTACTTGGTGATCATGTTTACAATGTGTGGATTCAATCTGTTTTTCAAGTAAGTATCTCCAATTAAGACATTAATATCTCCAAGCACTTGCTTGGCACACTCACCTGGTCATGTTCTCTTAATCCAGAAGCATCTGGCCCTACAATTTTCCATGCACACGTGTTTTATAGTAGATATCCACACATAGTCTTCTCTGGGGAAAACCAATAGAAAGGGAAGAAAGAAGCACCCTACAAAATAATTTTTTAAAATTAGGAGCTTTAAGGAGAATTTATATTTGGTCTGCAAATTTAAAAGATTACTATTAACAGTGTACCTACAATTGTGCTAGTAATTCTTACTGAACTAATTTCTCTTCTACAAAATTCTCAAGTACCTAGATCTCCTTTTATATATATCTTCTTATCTAAAACCTCTAGAATTATGTTGTCCAGTATAGTAGCCACTAGCTCATGTGACTACTAAACACCTAAAATATGAAATAAGATGTACTCTAAGTGTAAAATACATACTGAATTTCAAAGACTTACATAAAAAACATTTTTATATCAATCATATTTTGAAATTTTAGTATTTAAATGTATTGGTGAGATTAATTTCACCTGCTTTTTGTTTTGTTTTGTTTTGTTTTGACTTATTAAATGCACCTACCAGAAAATTTAAAATTATATTTGTGGCTGTATTTCCATTGGACAGCACTGGTCTCTTGAATTTGGTTTCTGATAGTCATGAAATGCCTTGTGTTGGGGATACTTGGAAAAGGAGGAAAAGCGAGTGCTTCGAAATTGTAAGAGGCTGGGCGCCGTGGCTCATGCCTGTAATCCCAGCTACCTGGGAGGCAGAGGTGGGAGGATTGCTTGAAGCCAGGAGTTCAAGACCAGCCTGGTCAACATGGCCAGACCTCGTCTCAAAAATAATTTTAATTGGAAAAAAAATATAAGCTGGGAAACCAGATAAATAAAAAAGATTTGAAGGATAGAAAACATGTCAATATCTATTGTTTAATAGATGGGGAGTTTTAAAAAAGCAATTGAAAGACAAGTAAAGGTATAAAAGAGTAAGAAAGTCTAGGGAGAAATAAAGGAAGTAGGGATAACCATATCTTTGACCAAGAGCTGTGCTCCCACTTAAGGTGGTTGCTGAGACATGCTGTGGATGGCATTCTCAGGGACACGACTGAGGCTGAGTAACCAGCCTGTGTCCTGGAAAGGGGAATGAAGACATACCACACAGCTATGGAAAGCAGCTCAAATACAAATCCCCCAGAATAGCTCTCACATCAAAGTTACTCTAAACTTCCGGGACCATAACAGAAATTGAAAAGGAGAGATCATCAACCCTTTACTCAGAAAACAGGGAAAGCAATTGGATGGAGAGTCAGCCCTGGGTGAAAGGGCTCTTCCTATGGCAGCATAGCAATCTGATTTTATAAGCATTTCATAAAACTTTCAGAGCGGGAGCAACTAACATTTTCTAGCAGGAAAGGGGTAGAAAGTAATTGTACAGATCTATTATTGCTAGGTTGGGATATAGAGAGATACTGTAATGTCTTTATTAACATACTGTCTATACTGGTTTATTTTAGTGAACATAAAAATACTCATAAGGATTTTTTTGAAATCACTGGGAACTATAGCTGTTCCAAGATTATTACCTCATAAGATTTCAAGATCCTTATTCATGAATTTTCCTACAGTAAGGCATACCAAAAACTTAACCCTTTAGAAAAGGAACTATTTTTTTTCACTACTTAATGATTATCATTGTATTAAGCTTTTTTCCTAGGGAGCCACAAGTGTGTTACCATACTTTTTATCAATAAAATTATTGATACATATTTCCCTGGACATGGAGGGAAGATACTCTTCATTTCCCCCACTGTCCTAATTTTCAGATATACGCAGACAAATCCTGAAAGGATGAAGCTACCACCTGTGTTGGAAGCCTCAGTTCATATCACCCAAAAATCTGTACCTTCTAAATCTACAAAGCTGTCTGTCTTCACCATTTCTTCCTGCAATGAACAGAAAACAGAAATAGGTTTTAGAGAGAGACTACCCAACTCTTGTCCACATTTTCCTCCTTTCCCTGAATCAATCAGAACCACCAAGGCTCACCACTGATATTTGAGATTGTTTTATAGATAGAGCAAACCAAATGTGCAATTATTTAGATTCATAAATTAAATTTAGGGCAAATTATTCACTTTTAAAAGAGATCTTTCCCTTAAGAAAAAACAAACTGGCTGGGGGAATGATCACAAAGAATACTGGTATAATTGAAATATGATTTAACTTGCAAAAAGTTTTTTTCAGTTAATACATAGCAACTCTGGCATGGTAATCAAGGGCTTCAAGATGTGAGCTTGATTTGTGGCTTTGTGATGTACCAATTGTTGTGTCAAGCAAATAATGTTTTCTAAGTCTCCATGTTTTCACATGCAAAGTGGGGGTGATAATATCTATCTCAAGCACTTGTTAGGAAAGATCATTAGAAAGCATTTTATAAAAATCTAAGTTCTACAGCAGACATACTCAATCCTTGTTGTATTAAAGAATCAATCACTTGACAAGCTCTTTAAAAATACTGCTGTCCAGACCCCAAGCCGGATTAACTAAACTCCAGTCCTTGGTGGTGGGCCCATATGTTAATGCACTTATAAATCTTCCCAGGTGATGCTAATATATGTTTAGGGCTGAGAACTATTGCTCTAGTGGTTCT
Source organism: Pongo pygmaeus (assembly GCF_028885625.2). Taxonomy (NCBI): domain Eukaryota; kingdom Metazoa; phylum Chordata; class Mammalia; order Primates; family Hominidae; genus Pongo; species Pongo pygmaeus. The sequence goes on along the minus strand of NC_072376.2, from coordinate 166,674,183 downwards.
TAATGTTAGCTGCCCATTGGAGTTACCTGGGGTGTGGCCTGGAGATGGAAACTGTTACAAGCTGCTGAGGCCTACCTATAGCTGAGCCTGAAACCACTGGTCAGAGTCGGCTTGTCTAGGCACTGCAGTCCTAAGAAGCACTTGAAGGCTATCTCAAGAATTCCTTTGTCCAGTCGGCACTGAGTGCTACAATTTGAGGGAAATTCAGAGAATTTTAAATTATTTCATTTAAAAAAGAAAAATCAAACAAATAAATGAAAAAAAAAATACCCACAAGGTTCTCTTAGATACCATCAACAGGAAATATTTTCCAAACTCCAGCTGTTTGGAAATATGCCACATTCTTATTTCCTTATACTGTTGTTTTCAATAGAATCAAAGCTAGAGATTCCATGGATTTTGGCATTGTGTCTTTGTTCTACGGCCTCTACTATGGAGTAATGGGGAGAGACTTTGCCGAGATCTGCTCAGACTACATGGCTTCCACTATAGGGGTAAGTGTTGCTTTCATTTTCTGAAACCATGTATGACACAAAGAGAAATGGTCTCATCTTACATGTATGCATCCATTTTCAGAAATAAATAAGTCTTTCTCCATATACTGATTATCATTTCCTTTGGAACTCTTTTGGTTCACCTAGCCCAGTTGCTCCCTGGATTCTCCTTTCATCATAAAATTCTTTGTTAATTAATTGGAAAATACATGTCTTATGTATATAGAATACTTGTGGAATAAGGCATCTTTTAAAATAAAATATGCAAATTATATATGTTATTGTATCTAGCATACTCCAATTGCCAACATTTAAGGATTAGTAAAACATTAACAATAACCAAAACCTTTTAGCTCTGTCGGAAACCCTGCCTAATGCAAATAAAAACTATATTTGATGCTGCATAAAACAGTTGAGAATCAACAGTGCCTCTGGGTAATACTTATTATAAATACCAGTCACATTATATAGCATCTGAAGAAGTAGAAGATATAAAAAGTGTGCTAGATGCATTCTGACTCTATACTGTTACCTAGAATTTTTTTAATCCCTAACAGTTGTTTTTCTTTTCTTTTTTTGAACTCTTTTAAGATTAAAATTCAGAATGGACATACTTTGTAGTTAGATGTATTCCTGATTCAGATATCAGGGGCATTTATCTATGTCTGACTCATGCATATCTCTTAAAAACTTACAAACTAAAGGCTTTAGGGATGACTTAGTAGTTTCAAGAATTCCATATCTCTGTCCTCTACATGTGTCTCCTGGTACACAGCCAGATGTGAAGTAGAAAAGCCAGTGTAAAGCAAAGACATGGAAACAACCCATCAATGATAGACTGGATAAAGAAAGTGTGGTATGTATACACCATGGAATACTATGCAGCCATAAAAAAGAATGAGATTATGTCCTTTGCAGGGACATGGATGGAGCTGGAAGCCATTATCCTCAGCAAACTAACACAGGAAGAGAAAACCGAAGACTGCCTATTCTCACTTGTACACGGAAGCTGAACAATGAGAACACATGGACACAGAGAGGGGAACAACACACACTGGGGCCTGTCAGAGGAGGGGAAGGGAGAGCATTAGGAAAAATAGCTAATGCATGTGGGTCTTAATACCTAGCTGATGGGTTGACAGGTGCAGCAAACCACCATGGCACATGTTTACCTATGCAACAAACCTGCATGCGTATCCTGGAATTTTAAATTAAATTTAATTTTTTTAAAAAAAGAAAAAAACAGTGTAAGTAGCAAGAAAAGGGTGAACTTCTGGACTGCTCCCTCCATTTCTGGAGCAGGACCTAAGTGGCTATGACCTTGACTTCCTCCCCACAGCATTTGTCCTTCCCCTCCACCATAGGCTCTATCTTACTCTTTTCCTAAAGCCTGCAGCCCAAATTCTGTGGTGAAATGCTGGAACAGTACAACTGCCTTTCTTATAAGGTTTAATGTGAGCACAGGAAGGAGCATTTTTACTCCAGTTTCTCCGATGAAAAACAGAAGTTATACCCCTTGGAAAATTCCCAAAGCCTGTTTATGGACAGAAAAGGAAGATTAGAATTATATGTGGCTGTTCTCAAGTGGACCAAGAGAAAGAGACTTTACCTGGCAAGACAACCAAGTCTTTAAGCACCAGCTTTTGGGAAACTTCTCACCTGATCCAACCTGACCAGTTCTTAACATCTTGTCATCCTGTCTGTTTATTCCAGCTACCAAATCTATAAAAACCACTGCCTCAAGCCATTGGTACAGCCACCAGTGACTTGGATTAATGAGGGGGGTGTGTGTGTGTTCACAGACACTTGTGCATGTGCTTGTGACCAAGGTAAGGAGATACAATCTCCATTCACATATCAGTGCCTAAGCCCCACAGCAGAGCAAGTAAATCAGAATCTCTGGGAGTAGAGCCAGTGCATCTGCTTCCAAAAAAAAAACAAAAACCAAACAAACAAAAAAACTCCTTAGGAAAAGGAATGAGCTATTAAGCCATCCAAAACCATGGGGTGAATCTTAAATGCATGTTGCTGAGTGACAGAAACCAGTCTGAAAAGGCTCCATCCTGTATGACTGCATTTATATGACATTTTAGAAAAGGTGCAACTATAGAGTTGCTAAACAGATCCATGGTTGCCAAGGCTTTAGGGAAGGAGCGTGGTTGAACAGGTGAAGCACAGGAAATTTAGAGTGGTGAAACTCTTCTGTGTGATACGATAATGGTGGATACATAACACTATACATTTCTCAAAATCCATAGAAAGTGTGAACCTTAAATTTATGCAAATTTTAAAAATAATTTAGGAAGTCAGAGAATCCAAGGATGGAATTCAGATCATGCCAAAAGAATCTAACCATATTCCAAATGTTTGAAATAACCTCATTGAAAGGGGTGGGAAAAAAGGTGCTGACCTAAGTAACTCTGAAATGAATGGAGATCATAAGACCAAAAACAAAAGAAACTGTGTCATAAGCACTGTGCTCTAGTTGATAAAGTTGTTGCTGTCAAGTCTATGGGTTAACAATTTTGATACCACCATACATGTATTCTGTAATTGTAATTGTTTAGCTTAATATAGATATACATGGATAGATATAGAAATATTTACAGATATGTATGTGTGTGTGTGTGTGTGTGTGTGTATCTGTGTGTGTGTGTGTTAGTATATACAGATGAATTCCTTGTTCTGTCAGCTAAGAGGTCCTAGGGGCAATGACACCCCAGCAACAATGAACATACATAGTGTCCAGATCTTGTTTTCTAATATCATTCTACAATAAATGGAACTGGGGCTCCTTGAAGAAATCGCTCATTATAGGTCTGGGCAAAGAATACACAATATAAGCCTGGAGCATCTCATAGTGACCAAAAGCAAGAAAATGCTAAAAACAAAACAAAAGAACTCCACAGTGATTGGGGATATGTCAAAGAGACACAGGAGCCAACTGAAAGAGCTCCCAATGGCCAAAGCTGGAATTTGAGCAACAAAATAGTAATAGTAGTAGTATTGGGTTATAACCCAAAGCATAAAATAAATATCCATGAGTCCATGTTGATATCAAATAAATGATTGAATAAATAAATAAGTGGAAGAGAACAGTCAAATCTGTGCAAAAGAATTCCACATAATTTATATAAATTCTCCTCCCTTAACGAGGTTGTGATGATTAAATTTTAGAGTCAGTTTGCCTAGGCTGTGATACCCACTTGTTTGGTAAAATCACTAGTCTACATGTTGATGCAAAGTTATTTTGCAGATATGATTAATATCTATAATCAATTCACTTTACATGAAGGAGATTACCCTTAATATTCTACATAGACCTCAGCCAATCAGTTGAAGGCCTTAAAAGCAAAAACTGAGGCTTCCTAGAGAAAAAGGAATTCTGCCTCAAGACTGCAACATCAATCTTGCCAGAGTTTCCAGCCTGCTGGCCTGCCAACCTGCTCTGCAAATTTCTGACTTGCCCACAAATGTGTGGGCCAATTCCTTAAAATCAATCTAATAATAATATAGGGAAACTAGATATGTGGTATATAGCCAATCTCTGTAATATTTTTGTATCTTTTCTTTAAATCTAAAACTATTATAAAATAACTTTGTTTGGAAAAAAAAAAAAGCTTCCTAGGGATTCTAATATGCCGCCAGTGTTGAGAACCACTCCTTACCCACAGTACGGGAAGATGCAGATATCCCAAGGTAAAGTTCTAAATGCATTGCCTTCCAATGGTGATTGCTCGGCACGCACCCAATAAAAACATGGGGATTTAAATGACAGAGAGATGCCTTGGTTTACTCCAGAGATCTGAATCAGAATCTCCAGGACAATAAAGGGAAGGGCCAATCTATAGATTAAACTCAAAGGCTTCCTCTGAAGCTTCCTCTTAACTCCAGCCCTGGATAAAAACGATTCCTGTGAAAGGATTCCTCAATGTGGAGGTTAGATGAGAGCTTATAATTGGCAATGTGCTTTGGGTCCATTTGGAATTCAATGAGTTTTTGCCTGGAAACCTTAACCCCTCTGTAGCATTCTTCTTATAGGAAACGGTGTCTCACATTCTAAACTATCTTAGAAGCAGTGGAGATTCTTTTTTTTTTTTTTTGAGACAGAGTCTTGCTCTGTCACCCAGGCTACAGTGCAGTGGCGCAATCTCAGCTCACTGCAACCTCCGCCTCCCGGGTTCAACCGATTGTCCTGCCTCAGCCTCCCGAGTAGCTGGGATTACAGGCACCCACCACCGCACCTGGCTAATTTTTTTGTATTTTTAGTAGAGACAGGGTTTCACCCCATTGGCCATGCTGGTCTCAAACTCCTGACCTTGTGATCCACCTGCCTCAGCCTCCCAAAGTGCTGGGATTACAGGCATGAGCCACCGTGCCCGGCCGCAGTGGAGATTCTATGTGCCAAGGGCTGCCTGTCCCAGTGCCTGGCAGTGGCTTCCTGCATTCAGAGAGTGGCATGTGCTCTCCTTTCCAACTGTGCTCTGTCCATTTCCTCTGATAGTTCTACAGTGTCAGCGGGTTGCCTACAAGGAGCTTATCGGACAATATCTGTGCAGTCTGTGGGCAGAAGATCATTGTGGAGCTTGATGAAGAAGGGCTCATTGAAAATACCTACCAGCTTTCCTGTAATCATGTGTATCCTTTTCAAAGGAAATCGCTTGGCCTTCATCAAGCCTCCTTCTTTCCTCCTTCTCCTCCTCCTGTCCTCATCTCCTCCATCTTGCTTACCTTCCATGCCCAAACCCCAGTCCTTTATCCTCCAGCCCAGTCGAGTCTTCCTGTTTGTCCCTGCTGAATAATGAACTAATTAAGGTGAACCTCCTCCTCCAGTAATTTCCTTTCTAAAGAGGACTCTTCATGCCACATAGACAGGAAGGCAGTATCTGAGCAGGGTGCTGGCAGAGGAAATTGGTGGAAGTCATAAGCGAGCAGATAGCCAAGAAAGATCAGGGAAAGAAGGGGTTTGGAGGTGAGAAAAAGAGTGAAGTATCAGGTGCAGGGGGGAACTTAAGACTATCCAAGTGGAGCCCAAGGTCTGAATCTTAGCAGATCAAGAAATACAAAGAGTGCTTTGCCTAGAAATAATCCTAGGAACCTACCTGTGGCAACAGTAGTCTTGGGGGCAGCCAAGGGAGGAAACCAAGCCTTCTTCTCAGCTTCAGTCTTTAGAAGAAGATACAGCCACAGGCAGCAAGACACCTTGGATTACAAAAGCAGGGACCAAAATTTGGACATTTGTTCTTGGACCATGGGCTCCTCCACCAATGGGTTCTATCCCAAATAGCTATCCATTGGCTGAGGGATCTTCATATGATAGGTACCAGACAGCCTGAGCCTGGAAACCAGCATTCTATGGGAACTCCAGTAACCATTAAGGAAAGCCTCAATGTGCTGAAAAATGCTGGCATCGAGACCCCTGAACAAATCAACCTGTGTTGATACTACTTTTGCTATGGATACCAAAGTTAGGCTTAGGTTGGCCAATCATCAGTATTTTAATTCTTCTTAAATACAAAAAAAGGGTATTATTTATCTTTATAGTACAGTATCAATTTAATAATGTCATCACTATGTACCCAGTTAGTTCAAAGCTCTGGCATTATGAGATGGTTAAACCATCTGTCTTTTGCCTAAAGCCCACTTAATTTAGTCAGTCATACCTCAGTGTCCAGTACCTGTGATTCAATTCTGTTTAATCTGGACAGTTTCCACTTATTCAATCCTGAGAGTAAAACCTGGACCAAATGCATCTCAAAAGTAATAGGAGCCTTTACTCCAACACATAAACCTTAAAATCTTAAGGGAAGAAACACAAAGATACCCCATATGGATTTCTGTAGTGGTTTTTTCAGTGTGATACCTTTCCCAAAAAACTCATTCTTTGCAGCAAGTTTCCAAGTCTGGCCCTAGTTTTAAATATGATTTATTTTTCAAATGTTGGAACAGAGCCCCTTCTGCCATTTGCAAATGGAAATATTTTCTCTCTCCACCTTTAAAAGCCCTTAGGGATTGTTGTACATGTGTGCATATATAATCTAAAATGTAGTCACCTTTAAATTTGCTTTTCCGGGAGTATTATTAATGGCCCATTTTAGCATGAGTCATATTAGTGAGAAATGGGCAAATATGAGTCATATTAACAAGGATGGGTTATCTGAGTCTTGCTCTGCAGCAGTTCTGCCAGTGTGCAAGTTTTTCAGCATTGAGATTTTGAAAATGAAAAAGAACATTAGAGAGAATGTGGACATTTCAGCGCTGGCTCAAGGCCCCTGAATTCTATACCTCTGTGGAAGATGGGGCTGTATTCGAGCCCTTTTGAATGAAAGGCTGTTTGAGTTTTGGTTCAAAATCTTCGTTATAATACACCACTTTATTTTAAAGCATATTGCAAAAATGACCCCAATTCCAAGAACATAAAATAATGGAAACTCCTGGTTACCTTGAAATTTAATACTGAGGAGTTATATACATGGCCTTGACTTGCCACACCTCCAAGCTCCTCCATTTGTTAGGGAGGGAACTTCTACATCGTTGCTGTTCACCTGGGTGTGTAGCAGGCCAGTCAGAAGATCATGTGATCTTGGCCCAGAAAGTCACATTGGGAGCAGCGATTGTAGAAATAAACAAATCAGTAGGATGAATTTCATTATAGTTCATTTTGTGAAAATACATAGTATCAGGGAACATGGAAATATATATTTCCAAAAATAATCAGTTTTGAAAGAGTCATTCAAATGTTCATTCAATAAATATTTCTTAGGCATGGCTTAAGGTGCTGAGGACACTGAAATGAATGAGACATAGTCCTACAGGTAACACATGGTCTAGGAGAAACATGTAAGTACCAAAAGTCCTGCTACACTAGAGTAAGTCCCTGGTGCTGTGAGAACACATAGGGTTCACTCAGGTTTGGGGACAAAGGGTCAGACTTTCTGGACCAGGAGACGTATACAAATGGATCTGTAAATGCCTAGAGTTTGAGAAGTTAAGTTTAGTAGGTATATATTCTATTAAAAATAATTGGCTCCTTATCAGTACTTTTAAAAGTCAAGAAAAAAAATTATGAAGTTAATGCAAATATTTGTAACTTTATGACCACAAATAATTTTAACTTGTCTAAGTGCCTAAGACAAGTCTGATTACATGAAGCTAATGAATAATGCACAAAAAGTAGAACAGAGAAATGCTATGGTAAATGCATGAGAAATGCACAATAACAAGGTGGGGAAATATAACAATACACTTATGGAAGACATCACTGTAAAGGAAAAAAAAAAAAGGACTCATATTCTTTATCTAATCTAATTCTTACCCGAATCAAGTGAGGCAAGAAGGCCAAGAAGCTAAGTAAATTCCTCAGGGTCATAAAGCAAATGCAGCTGTGACTCCAGGCTCACTGTCATTGTCAGGTCCCTTACAGAACCTCCCGAAAAAAGCGATGTGCCTCATCAAGTCATGACTCCACCACTAGACCCTGAAGATGGGACCATTCCATGCCATCATGAACCAGACATTGCCTTTTCATATCTAGAAGCCTCCCTAACAAGATGCTTCAGCTTTCATGAATTCTGCATCCGAGGTTGGTGTATCGTTGGGAAAAAGCAGACTTGCCCTTACTGCAAAGAGAAGGTTGATTTGAAGAGGATGATCAGTAATCCATATCCTTTAAAACAAAAAGGTTATAAGAGATTATCTTGAATGTTTCTGGGGATATATTCTTCAATGAAAACTTTCAGTGTTTTTGTATAGTTCCAGCAGAAAATTTTTTGTTTTCCCTAACCACCTATTTCAAAATGACTTATGGTCTCTTTTCTCCTCTGTGCCTATATTACTATTCTGGTTAGAAAGTTAAATGCCAGAAAACATTCCATTCTTTATGTTCTATATTTTCCACATTAAGGGCTGTAGTGGAAATGTGATGAGACATTGCAAAAAATAGGTAAAATATATGGAATAATATTCAGGATGGGTAGATGGATGGATGGATGAATAAATGGGTGAATTGGATGGGTAGGTGGATAGGTGCATAAATAGAAAAATTGGAATTGAAATTTTAAAAGCTGAAATGTGAACTACAGTACAGAAAACTATTTTTAAAATATGTTAGTTAGGGTGTACCAAATTTTATTATTCCCAGAAATGAGTAGGTATTTCCCCGTCTGGATTTTGGCTTTTTAAATTCCATGCCATGCATCATCTCTTCTTAGGCCAAACACTAGTGATAACAATATTGAAAAGAAATAAAGATCTACAGAGTTGGTCAGCTTCTGGCAGCAGCTGAGATTTGTATAGACATCAGAGGTGCGCAACAGAATAAACTCAAGTCACATTAAGGTCGCAGGAAGGTAATGGCCCCCATCCAGAGCTAACTAGAAAGACTTTGTCTTCAACCTCACTATCTCAAGACCATAGTATATCTCGTTCAGGAAGCGGGGTGGGAATGGAATTAAAACATATCCTCCCTTAAGCAGAAGAGCCCTGAGAGGTTGGCATCAACCTGCCAAGTACCATCTCTTCTCTAAGAGACAGCCTTTCTGTACTTTCTAAGTAACAGCTAAATTTTACAATGCTAAAGGAATCACCTTCCTTGCTTTCTGCTCCCCTGTTCCTCACTAACCCTATACATATGGTTTAACAATGGCTACTGGCAGCAATGCCCTCATCTCTGGGCACTGCAGATCAGGGAGGGATTCAAGGAGGGCATCAGAGAAGGAGGCAACATCAGTGGATCTTTGGGTCTCAAGGCCCATACCATTGCAAGAGACCACCCTCTGCAGTACCCACTCCGTCCACAGACCTGGCCTTTCTCGGTGAGTCAGTGCCACTCAAGCCCAACTCAAGGCTAAAAGTGTGTGATGATCCTTCCACCTTCCTGTTCATCCACAGTCCCGGAATTCCTCTTCTAAAACGAGGACACCAAGTCCACAACAGTTTTTGGTTATTAACCTATAAAACCTCAATGCATAAATCTTTGTTATAAAATTGGTGATAATATGATCATAAATGTCACCTCAAGTGATACTTTAACAAAGGGCAATTCATTTCTTTATGTAGTCTTGAGAAAATAAACTGTTGAATAAAACATGTACTACTCTTTTATTGAGACTCAATATAAGAAAAAACTACATGTGAAAAAGCTGTCATTTTGTTTGTAAAATTGTTGTCAGAGACACTATGCGTTCATTAAGCTCCCTAGCACAGTTTATCAAAGACAGCAGAAAAAGGTCTCTCTTATCTGATGAACCAGTGTTATTCTTTGTAATATACAATGGGTTCATTCTGATGTATGACTACAGGAAAGCCCAGAGCTGTTTTTGCTCATTTAGAGCAGTTTCCACTATCCTTGGTTTTCCAATATAGTCATTCCCCTCTTCTTCCTTCTTTTAGCATATACCCTTGCCTTTGACTCTTGTTTTCTAGTTTGGGATTTTATTGTAAAGAACTTCAATTTATTTTCAGAAATTCGGTGTGGTGTAAGTAACAATGATAACCATAATGCTATAAAACTCACATAAGGGGCTTTTAATTGAGCACATAGAATTAACAAGAAAGGAAATACCCATTCATTACATTGTTTATTATATTTGCAAATGACATTTATGAATATTTCTGCTACTTGGCTGTATATAGAACAACCTCCTTAACTGAGATTTAGCTGGGAGCGCACACATTTTCTGTATGGACAAATCCTGGATTGGCTTCGTTATTTGGTGGCCTGGCAACCTGTGGTGATAGGAATAGTTCAAGGCATTAACTATTCACTAGGGCTGGAATAGGACAGCAGACCCCAGAAGCAACATACTGCATGGTTGAAATCCGTGGTCCAACATTTAATATTAATTTTTTTAATTTTAGAGATGATCCCAAGTGTTTGGAAAACTAAGTAAACTTTGTTGTCAAGTAATTTGTCCATGTGGAAAGAATTTAAAGAGAAGCTGAACAATGGAATAAACAAATAAAGCATGTTTTTTCATCTTTCCCATTACAGCAGTTTCTTAACTCATGCACATGTCACATTTGTTACACTGCACTGTGGACATTCTACTTCCAGTTTGACTGATAACAATATCTGTAAAGTGTTTCAGAGGTTTGCAAAGTACTTCTCACATACAACATTTAGCCATAGCTAATACTTTCTCATCAGTTCAACGTCTTTAAAGTAGGTGGAGTTGTAAAGTAATCTATGGTTAAGGACATTGTGCTTGTCTTCTGCTCCATGTGCTAGTTACCATGTGGCAGCTTCTGCACCACAGAGCTCTTCTGTAGAAAGTGGGTTACTCCCAAAGCCTCTGGCAGCAGGTGCCACACCTTCTCAATGGGCCACAGGTACTTTGGGTTTCCTGGAGCTGCCAAAAGTGCTCAAACCTATGCAACAGCTGTACTAAAGCAAGAAGAATCACTTTTCTTTTGTTCCACTCTGCGTGCACGTGCACACATACACATGCACAGTCATTCCACTGTGGCACTCTGCTTTTATTTTCTTCATAGCACTTATCAATACCTGAAATCCTATCATAAATTTATTGTCTTCTCCTCCATGAAGATAAGGAATTTTATCTGTTTTTTTCCCTACCATATCCCCTGCACTTTGAGCACTGCCTAGCACATAATAGGCACTCAAAAAATATTTGTTGAAAGAGTAAATTAATCTGGCAGAAGGGAACAAAATTAACTGAATAGAGAAGACCAGTCAGAAAGAATTAACCCATGAATGATATGTTAGACTCTCAAAATTAATTTGTTTTAAATTACTGGTCATTTTTTTAAACAGCCAACACTGTATACATTAACACCAGACATCTACTCTGCAATACTTGAAGCCATTACACTTGTATGAAATAGAAAGGAAATACAATGATTATTTTCCTTGTTCAGATATTGGCACTATACTTAATGCTATTCAAAGGTCCATCATTAAGATAACTCACACTACAATTTCTAACTGTTGAGAACTTTCCTCTTTCAAACTGCCCAATGCTTCAGTATTATTGAAATAGGTCAGGGTCCATGGTCTCGTTGTCTAAGGTATTATTTGAACTTACTGTGTCATGACTGAGAAAATTAAGGAGCATGGACGCAAAGGGTGAGGTTGGAGCAAAAGTTTAATAAGTGAAAGAAGAAAGCTCTCCACAGTGGAGAGGAGAGCCCAAGTGGGGTGCCATTTTACAGTTGAATGCAAAAGCTTTTATAAGACACTCCTCTCATCTCTGTAGCTGTTTGAGTAACTTCTCTTATTTGAAAACCTGTCTGCACAACTCTACCTATCTATACAGCTGTGAGATGTCTCTAGGTAAGCACAAAGCATACCTTTTTTCTTGTTTGAATAATTGTGGGTTTGTTTTAGGTAAACCCCCTCTGTTTCCAGTGCAGTCTCCCATGGAGCCCCTCGTGTTCATATCTGAAAAAGAGAGAAAACATTTTCCTGGGAGCCTGCTAATCACACAAAGAACAAAAGGCTTCTCTGCTGGACCTTGCCTGCTTATCTGTGCAGGTGCAGTCTGAATTTTCCCCAGACTGCTCTATTTTTGCCTGTAGCTGTGATTTTTCAGGCAGGCTGCTTCTCTGAAGACTAGCCTTAGCTGTCTACCCAACTGACTTTTCATTTTCTCCTCTCTCATTATGATTGATTCAGCACCCAGACTACAGAATTTTTAATTGCTTATTTCTCTACTCTGAAAACATCCCAATAATTCAATACTTACTATATAGTAGGCATGTTCAAGGGGTAGGGAGATAAAACAAGATTCTTGAGCTTATATTCTATTGACAAATAAAAGACTTCACATTTGGATAAAGCACTAACAAAAAATTAGTTTTTCTCCTGTTAAACAAAAAAAGAACCCTTAAACTGATCTCTAATTTAGTTCCCACTTATCTTTTATGTATAGCCACAATGGTAGCTTTTAGAACCATTTAGAACCCTGGGCAAATAAGCCAGTATTTATCTGAATGGGATTCACAATGACCCTCAGAGTTCAGGAATGTCAGATAATCACTAAACAGCCTCAGAAAAAAATGAAGATGCCATTTTCTTTATAAAGTTGAAGTATTTACAATCTAATCCCAATTTTGTAAAGCAGTGTGTATATATACACTGAAAAAAGATTGGAGAGTATTATGGCTAATACTAGGTGTCAACTTGATTGGATTGAAAGATGCCTGGATAGCTGGTAAAGTATTGTTTCTGGTGTGTCTGTGAGGGTGTTGCCAGAGGAGATTAACATTTGAGTCAGTGGACCGGGAGAGGAAGATCCACCTTTAATGTGAATAGGCACCACATCACCTCAGGTGATCCTCCCACCTCAGCCTCCCAAGTGCTGGGATTACAGGCGTGAGCTACCACGCCCATCCTAAAGATTATTTTTTAAAGATTATTTTAAATCTATCAATTAACTATGAAGCTATTTCAGTTGCTATTTTAAGTTCTTGAAATTAAACATAGATCAAGTCAATGTTAAATCTACTTTGTTCTCGTAATTAACATGGTGCTTAATGTAGGAAACAGAGAAGTAAAGCAGAAAGTCCATTACTGTGTTTGGTGTCTGTGGAATCTCAAGTTTCCTTCTTCTAAACTTGTTTTTTGCTTGTTTTGCTTTTTGAGACAGTGTCTTGCTCTGTCACCCAGGCTGGAGTGCAGTGGTACAATCACAGCTCACTGCAGCCTGGACCTCCTGGGCTCAGGTGATCCTCCCACCTCAGCCTCCCAAGTAGCTAGGACCAGAGGCACATGCCACCATGCCCTGCTAATATTTTGTATTTTTTGGAAGAGACAGGGTTTTGCAATGTTGCCCACGCTGGTCTCCAACTCCTGGACTCAAGCAATCCTCCTGCCTCAGCCTCCCAAAGTGCTGGGATTACACCGGGCCTGATTTTTTTTTAAGGCTGGCTACCGTTTCCTCCATAACACTCTTCTGGGAAGTCATGTGAAACAGCAGCAGCCCTATGCGAGTTCCCTAAGGACAAGCTTGTTCTGCACTTAATGAGCATATATTTCTTTGTGGTATTTTTCTGCAAACAGCAGGATCCCTTATATCCCTGCTAGTATCCATAACAGAGAAATATCCATTTACAAGCCATAATATATAAGGGAATGAAATCTCTTCTTGGAAAATAATAATAATAATAGCTAACATCTACTACAGACATCACCCTCACCCCACACACGAACCCAAGTGCCCATTCTCTTAGGCGTGGTACTCTTGCCCTCCACACCCCTCCAGAGAAAATGGGAATCAAGGAGCTTAGGCTAATGGTTTACTTACATTCCTACATCTCATACTCTCAGTATCTTAGGATATAGAGATCATCATCCCTATTTTAAAGACAGAAAAACTTTTTGGGTCATGTCAAGTGACCTGCCAAAGATTACATATCTACTAACCCAGGTCTTTCTGACTCCAGTGCCCAATTAACCACATACACCCAGTTCTGGTTGAGAATTGAGCAGGGGTCAAAGAAGGCTCACTTCCTTTCACATGGTTCCCAGCTTAAGAAGAAAGTTACATAGAATCAGCAAATAGCTCTTACCAAAGAGAGTTGCATCAAAATTTAATGTGTGGTATTATTATACCTAGACTGCAAAATTAACATATGGTAGTAGTATATACCTTTAAATTACTGTGTATCGAACTATTTTTGAGTCATTATGAGGAACCTCTAGGTATATATTTGCTTAAAAATCTATTTAGCTCACATGTACTTTTAAAAATATTCAGAAGGGGAAAAAGGGCAGGCTTTTTTAGAATTAAAAACAAGACTTTTCAAAGAAAGAAAAAGCAACAAGATGCAGGAGATATAGACTAAAAAACAGGAACTGAGAGTCAGAGTGATTGGACAATAACTAGAACTCAAAAGGTAGTTAGAGGCTGAGGAAGACCAGAGTCCGGATGTGGGAAGTGTATTTCAAATTCTCCTAAACTGAGTATTTATTTTGTTAAATTACAGAAATACATAATTTACTGTACCTTGCACTGTGTAATCTCTCAAGTAACTATGGCTGGAGAAACCTATCAAATAGCCAGAAAGACAGATCCAGATCACATGAAAATACACCCTCTAGGTATTTCTCATCCTGTAAAGTTTAATAGGAAATACACAGCACTTTTTTCTAGGAATAGCAACAAGTTTGGGGAAGTGCCCCAGATACTTTGCCTTGTTGCTCTTGAAATCAGTTGCACAGAGAAGTGACAGCTAGATGGGACAGAGAATGCTTTTTGTGGCCACAGAGGAGTCTCTTAGCAGGAAGAAAGAATGAGACAGTCATTGAGAATCTTAAGTTCATTTGTGCTGTTTCCTAATGAACTAAGCCAGTTGCTACAGATTACAGTTGGCCCTCTATATCCATGGGTTCTGCATCCATGAAGTCAACCAACTGTGGATCAAAAGTATGTTTTAAACATTTTGAAAATAAAAAATAACAATACAATAATAATATAAATAAAAAGACAGTACAACTATTTACATAGTATTTACATTGTATTGGGTATCATAAGTAATCTAGAGACGATTTAAAGTATACAGGAGAATGTACACAGATTATGTGCAAATACTATGCCACTCTTATAAGGGACTTGATCATCTATGAATTTTGATATCCACAAGGATCCTGCAACCAATTCCCTTGGATACCAAGGGACTCTATTCAGATATCAATAATAGACTTATGATCATGGTTATCTCATAGAAAAAAGAAAAACCAAAAACCAATTTTTAAATCTGGCATATGTTTATAAAACAGCACCCTAGACAAAATTTGAAGTTTTGTAGTTTTAGTAAGCAAGTCCTCAAATGACGGTACATCCATGTAGTTTTTATATAATTATGTCTGAATGAACTTAACTACAACTAGTGACATAAAGATCTCAACTAGACAAAGACTGGCCTTAAATATGGGAACCTAGGACTTTATCGCAGCTCTCAGATTTACCCAAAACCCTTCCCGCTGAGCCTCATCCATGGGCCACTCCAGGTAGGTCTTGGTGTTCATTATCTTCCGCAGCTTGCAGAAGCGCTGGGGAATGGCTTTTTTCTCAATGGGCTCCAGAAGAATGAGAATGGCAGCATCATTGTTCTCATCAAAAAGACGGAAATGGGAGAAGTCCAGTTCATACTTGCACCACTCACTCTTCACAAAGTTTTCAGAAAGCACAAAGACAGTTTTGTGGCTCTTTTCAATGGAGTCAATGATATTGTCAATGATCCACTTGCCAGGAATGAAGTCCCGCTTATGAAGACACAACTTGAAGGGGGGATTGAAGTTCTCCAGCTCCTGGACCATAAGGTTCTCCACCCAGTAGGCATCACGCTCACTGTAAGAAACAAATGCATCATAGCAGATGTCCCTGCTGGGAGCTTTCCTGGGCTTCCTTTTGGCCTGGAGCCAGGCCCACATCATTTTCATGTACCACAGGCCATGGAAACGGTGGCACAGGACCCCCGTGAGCAGGATCAGCAGGAACAGAGCACAGCACATGCCAGACACCAGTGCTGTCCTGTGACATTCCGACACCGAGAGGCGGACGTCCTGAACCCGCTGGCCATGCACATGGGATGGAGAGTCACACAGGTAATTTGCTGGCCAATCAATCAGGACTTTGGCCAGTGCTTGCTGCTCCTGAGTGAAGGAGAGGAATTCACAGGAGCAAATGAAGTTATTGCCACCAGCTTCCAAAGTCTTCAGTGTGTGAAATGAGTCAAGTTGCTCCTTAGAAAACGTAGTTATTGTATTCCTACTGATTTTCAATACTAGTAACATGGGTAAGAGGGAGGCATCTGGTAGAGTCATCAACTTATTTCTGGAAATATAAAGTTCTTTGAGTTGCGGCAAATTCAAAGAAAATAAATTGAGATTGTTGTTGCTAACATCTAAAATTTCCAGTGTCTTGGGAATGCAGCCTGTTACACTGTGTATTCGTGTGCTGGATAAGTTCAAATATTTCATCTTTTCTGGCCACTGACAAGTTTCAGGCATAGAATGAAAACTATTCTTACTGATATCAAGGTTAGTCAAGTTTTTCAGAGTAAGCAAAGTCTCTCCGGTTTTTTCCAATGATGCCAAATGATTTTGCCTTAAAATTAAAGTTCGTAGAGAGGGCCAGGCATCCTCACAGGCTGAATTTTTCAAGTATTCTTCAACCATCAAATTTTCACTGAGATCCAAGTATTCTAATGATTTTAAATGTCGTGAAAGTGAACAAGGAACCAGAAAAACTTTACTGTTTTCTACTGTGATTCTTTTAACTCTTTCTGTGAGTGAATATAAAGTGCTCAGATCATAAAATAAGTAAAACCTTGGAATATGCAGCCTCCGAATTGTTAACGTTTCCACTTTACCTGGATCTATAACTCTGTCATTATCAGATGCTCTAAAATTACCAACTCCATTAAGGGTACAGTCATCAAACTCTAATTCTAACAATCCAGAAATCTGATTCAAAAGTTTCATGACCTGAAACAAACCTTCATCGGTGATTTTCACATTTCTAAATGTAAACTTTTTAATCAATGAATTTGTTTCACCAGTGGATAGTTCTGAAAAATGGAAAGTGTCCAAATCAGTATCTCGCAGTTCCAAACATTCCACGGAACTTGTAACATCTACAAAAATCTCCAGCAGTAAAGTATGCTGCTTCATATGAAGGATCAGATGACTTACGTTCTGAATTGACTTCAAACTTTTTGGCTCATAGCTCTGTAGATCTGAAGCATCAATCTCAAGTTCCTCAAGGAAGGTAAGTCCAGCAAAATCTTTTCTTTGAATCTTAGTGAAGGTGTCCATATTTCCTACTCTCAGGATTCGCAATTTTGTGAGATGAGAAAAAAGAGATGTTTCCCCTAGGGTTTTGTAAGGATTTCCCAGTAAGTTTAAGAATGTCAAAGAAGAAAGGGTCTTGAACCAGGAAGACGATAAATTAGATAAGTAATTATAGGATAAGTCTAAATGTTCAAGACTGCCCAGGGAAGAAAAAGAATCTTCCTCTATTGTGTTAATTCCATTGGATGTCAGCACCAGAGCCTGGAGGTTCACACACCTCTGTAGGTCACTGTTGCTAATGTAGGTGATCCTGTTGTTGGACAGGTCAAGGCTTTTTACAGCTTCTGTGAGCCCTGAGGGAATGGAGTTTAAAGATCCTGAGCTGCCCTTGCAGATACCATTGCGGTCACAAGACAGAGCCTGACTGGAGGATTCTTCCTTGGAGAGGCTGATGATGACCCCCAAGACCCACACCATCCACAAAGTATGTGGCATTGTCCAGTGATTCAACCTACAAATAAAAGAGGTTCAAATAAGTCATTGTGTTTGACAGCATATCGTAATTCTAATTCTTGAGAAATGTTTTCTAGGCATAACACACACACACACACACACACACACAGAGAGAGAGAGAGAGAGAGAAACAGATGAATGGAACGAATGAATGGGGATAAAAAAATGAATTCCCTGATACATTCAGCAATGCTAACACAGATATACAACCAGTATGCAGTACTTAAAAGCACAACCATCTGGAAATATAGAGCAAGACTCAATAACATGGATTCGAAGAGTGAGTAAATCAATGAATGGAGGAATGAGCAATCAAGCCTTTTAAGAAATGGGCTAAGCTTAACCATATGGATTTACAATCACCTTTTTCTGCACTTCAAACTTTCTTAACATTTAAGCATTTCTTTTCTCCGCTTCAGTGGCCACCTTGATTCACAGAGATCTCACAGAACCAAACTATAGTTCTCATTCACTGAATGAAACTCCAGGAGTAGCATGCTTTGGGACCAAAAGAAAAAAGTTCCATGTTCATCAACCTGCCTCACACCTATCCCTAGCAGGCAGGAGGGGTGTTGGAAACTCCAGGCAGACCAAGGTGGTTTGCTAGGTTGAAGGAGACTCACACCATCAGAACCCTGTCTTCCTGCCTAGAAGTAAATGCAAAAAGCAGTGTTTAAGTCTGGATGGGCTGTTCAGATTAATGTGGGGGAAATAAAACTATCTGCACCACAACTGCTAGTTTACTTGTAACCATAAACCCAACAACCTTCTCTTTGCCCACCTTCTGGGCCCTATATCATTCTTTGGCTCTATTCAGCTACCCCATTCCTTGCATCTGTATGCCTTTGTCTGTATTTTCTCAGTGTGCTAACTATACAAAAAATTTTTTAAAAAATTTATCCCCAAGAAGAAAACTTTTTATGAGTAAAACTAATTCCCCACATTGACAGAATCTGAGAGATTATAAAGGCCTGAGCTGTACAATTTATGGCCACAAAGAATTAAAACATAAACATGCTTGGTTTGGGAATTTAAATGCTGTTGAAGCCAGAATTTTTGTGTTCGCACCAAAACCACTGCTTCGCATTCCCTCTTTTTTTTTTTTTTTAAATAAATGGGTCATACCATGCATATTTATTCTGGATTTTCTTTTTCCTTAGCTTTATTAAGGTATAATTGGTATACAAAGAAACTGTACATAATCAATGAACACAATTTGTATACATTATGTATACATACATATGTATACATTCATGGTATCATCACCGCAATCCAGGAAGTAAACATATTCATCATCTCCAAAAGCTTCTGCCACTCTGTGGTTGCCTTTACACTTTCATAATGGAATCTTTTTGTCTTAGTCCATTAGTGCTTCTATAACAAAATACCAGAGACCAAGTAATTTATAAAGAACAGAAATGTATTTATTATAGCTCTGGAGGCTGGGAAGTCTAAGATCAAGGCATGTGCACTGTTGTCTGGTGAGGGCTTCTCTCTCCTTCCAAGATGGTGCCTTGTTGCTGTGTCCTCACATGGGAGAACGCAAGAGGGCAAAGGGGCACTACCTTCCATCTCAAGGCCTTTTATAAGGATGCTAATCCCATACCTGAGGAAAGACCCCTCATGACTTAGTCACTTCCCACAGGTCACACGTCTTAATACTTAGTTTTAGGATTAGTACTGTTACAATGGGGATTAAGTTTCAATATGAATTTTGGAGGAGACACCGCTATTCAAACTATAGTACTTTTGATGAACAGATGTTCTTATATTTTATATATTTTAATACTGAGTTTTCTAGCCTATTTTTAAAATATTTCTGTATTTTCATAAAGATATTCTCTTTGTTATTTTCTAAAATCTTTATTGCTTTGCCTTTCACTTTTAGATCTATAATCTACCTGGGGTTGATATTTGAGGTAGCAGAAGGATTCACTTTTTTCCCATATGGATGTTCAATTAACTTGTTTTTTACAGATCATCTTGGGGAAATAATCAACAATATTTTCTTTGTCAATAGGCACATGCCCATATAGGGGTAGATCTTGTTTCAGTGCTATTCTGATCCAATGTTCATTTGTCTATCCCTATACCAGCAACACACTATATTAAATGTATAATATATCTCAATATCTAGGTGATAGATGTATTTCAAATGTGTATCTCAATATCTAGGATATATACACTTAATAGAGTTCCTTATTCTTCTTCAAATACGTTCTTCTTCCTCCTTGTTCTTCTTCAAATGTGTCTCGGTTATTCTTGCCCCTTTGAATATTATTATAAATGGCAGAATCAGCTTGTCAGTTTCAAAAAACAAAGTCCACTGAGATTTTAATTGGCAATGTTTTGAATCTATAGAACAATTTGGGAACTATTCACATCATTACAGTATTGAATCTTCCAATCCATGAGCATGACAGATCTCTCCATTTATTTAGGTCTTCTTTAACTTATCACAATAGTATTTTATGGTTTTTGCTTAAAGTTCTTAAGCATATTTTGTGAGATTTATTTCTATTCGATACTTTAAAAACATTTAAAATAGTTTTACATATTTATATATGTGATATGGTTTGGATGTTTGTCCTCTCCAAATCTCATTGTTGAAATGTGATCCCCAGTGTTGAAGGTAGGACCTGGTGGAAAGTGTTTGGGTCATGAAGGTGTATCCCTCATGAATGGCTTGGTGTGCTCTTCATGGTAATAAGTTAGTTTTCACTCTGTTCACAGGATTTCAGGTTGTTTAAAAAGAGTCTGGGACCTCCCCTTTCACTCTTGCTCCCTCCCTCTCACTCCCTCTCTCACTATATGACATGCCTGCTCCCCCTTCCTCCACCATGAGTAAAGGCTTCCTAAGGTCAAGCAGATGCTAGTGCCATGCTTGTACAGCCTGCAGAACCATGAGCCAAATAAACCTCTTTTCTTTATAAATTACACAGCCTCAGGTATTCCCTTATAGCAATGCAAAACAATCTAACACAATATGGCATATACATATATGTAGAAATTCAATTAAATTTTGTATACTGACCGTGCATTGAGCAACCTTGCTAAATTAACTTAGTAATTCTAATAGTGTGTGGATTCTTCTCATTTTCTGTATCCCCAATCATCCTCAAGACATAATGATGGTTTTCTTCTTTCCAACTTTTATACCCTTATTTCATTTTCTTTATAACAGATTCCTTTATGCAAGTGCAGTAGGATGTATTAGCTATTATACACCGTGTCCCCTATCACACCCCACACCCCACTACGAACCAAAAGATAGTTCAAGGCAATCCTGTTTTTTAAAGAAACTTTAGCAAGAGAATTTAGAGAACTTCACTGGGCAACTATAGCCTTTCCAGTACAGTCAGCTGTAGTAGCTAATGTTTGAAAGGGATTTCTAATCATAACCTCATTTACATTTATTCCAAGCCAGGGAAGGAGCATTTGAACAAAAGATGCCCATTTAGAGGGATTCGCACCTGCTAGAAAGTTCCTTTTTATACCATAGTGCAAATTAAGAGGGATAGAACAATGTCAAATTTCCAGTTGGTTATGTAGTGACAGTAGTACTGTTAGAATCCCTAATCCACACTGACTTCTTATTTCCTACTGATTGGGACATGGAGTTGCCTGTGCCTATGATTGATAGTTAAATCCTTCACAGATAAAAATATATGCTAGAGGGGCATAAGAGACACTGTGGGACACTGTGTGCTACAGGGGTCATCAATGGGGAAGCAATAGTAGTATTTATCTAAGGCTCCACTATTAATTATCATCAATGGAGGCTACCAACAATTAGAGAATTAGGGTTATGAATTCATCTACAAACTATCTAATTATCTCTCCTTTTGGTTTTCTTATTCAGTTTCTGGAATAATTTAACTGTAAAGCCTCTCCTATATGTTTTGTCTACTGTTAGCTTTAAACACGAAATCTGAATATGTGATTCAAAAAGCCTAACCCTATAGAAAGACCAGATGTGCAATTTGAACAGGTAGTCACACTTGGAATATCAGTGAAATCTGTTATAGGGTGAATTAGGAGATCTTTAAAAGCATATTAGTATTTGGTTCAACATGACATATCCAGCACTTACTTAAGTTTCCTGCAGATTCCCAATGAGGCAACTGAATGCAATCCATCTGTAAATGTTCAAATAGTCCAGTGGATGGTGGAAATGTACCAACTGAGGTTTTTATTATCTTATAAAAATTGTGGATTTGACAAACCAAACATTGATTATAAGCCATTTTAGCAATTTTAGAACACTCATAACACCAATATTTTTTCATAATTTCATGTTATCTATTCTGTGATGAGTCATAGAGTGCAGAACTTTTAATAATGGCAGCTATATGAACTCAGAAAGGACCAGACAGCTGTCTAATCCATGAGGCCACATTTAACACTAAATTTATATCCTTTTAAATATCATTTTTGTTTCTCCAATTCAGGTGCATGATGCTGTTCATTTAAATAGGTTATCATAGATAATTTGATTCAGATGAATATTATAGTGTTCTTTCAAATTGCATATCTTAACAATGTCAGTGCTGGCTGACTTAGCATGGAAATCTGCCAACGCATTTCCCTGGTATTCAATTAATTCTTATTCTGCTTGATGTTGGGTTGGCAGTTTTATGAACCAATCCATTTCTTCACTAGAGTTCTGGAAATTCTTACCCAGTCCAGTAGTATGATCTTAAAGTTATCAGAAACCTATACTTGTCAGAGTCGTTTTCATGAATCTTTTAAAAGAACACTTGACGATTTTTGTTTCGTTGGTTGGTTGTCTATAGGTCCACACAACTTTATATAATTGTTTTTCATAGTGTTCTGGAAAGTACCAGAGTAAAACAAGTGACTCTTTGTAGATGACAAAGCTTAAAATGGACTTGGTTAAAGATATGATGAGAGTTCACAATAATGCAATTGATAAGGAAATTGCATTACTTCTGCAACATATAATATTTCATGATAAATAGAATTTTGGCTGATAGTATTATACCATGACTATCTGGTTTCTAAGAATTTCATATAATTTCTGAAGCACATATTAATAATATACTCATACAATATGACTTAAAGAAAGTTCAGCATCACTTATAATTTAACAATGCTTCCCATGCAATATAACATATCAAATAAGCCTAATTAGTTTAATATCTCTCTTTTTTTATCAGGAGAAAAAACAATTTCTTTTGAGATATTCCAGAAGCCCATCTAGAAGCTTCCAAAGTTTGTTCAACATCAAAAGGTTTTAATTTATAATTTGATTTTGAGAAGTCAAAAATATCAAGAGGTTTAAAATATTTGATTAAAATAGGATCACAGGTCCCTATGGAACAATATTTATTCATTTAACTAGAGTGATTGGTAAAAGACTTCAAAGGCAAATAAAGCCACATAATTGTAGAAACTCTTGCTCTTTCAATAAGGTGAACTCAGGTCTCTGAGGCAGTCAAAGATCTAATAAAGACAACATGAAGCACAATAAATTACCTCGATAAAACACAGAATCTTCATTTCCTAAGCCAATTACTCAGCAGGTAAAGAAAAGTCTTTCGATTTCTTATTAAGAGCAGACCAATACTCCAAGAAAACCTTGTTGTTTTAACATAGAGGACAAATTTCTAGTTCTGTATCAGTATGTTTTTGATATTAATGCTCAATTTAAAAAAAAAAACTTAGATTTTTCTTCAAATCTTAGTTTGATCACATATAAAATTCCCTTCCCAGGATTCCTATCCCACAGCCTTCTACAACTTTCTTATACTCATTCGGTTTTTCTTCTATACTCTTTCTCTTTCTCATTGTCTTAACAACCAGGCATTCTACTTTAGGAAAAATATTATTTTATTTTTTCCTTAACAAAACAAAACATCCCCTCATACTTTATAGCTGTTCTTACCCAAAACACATCTTACCTTCTTTTCAGAGTTGTTTCCCTTATTATTTCTGGTAATTCTAGTACCATATATTAATTAGAATTCTTTTTTTTTTTTTGTAGATGGGGTCATGCTACATTGCCCCAGCTGGTCTCAAACTCCTGGCATTAAGCAATCATCCTGCCTCAGCTTCCCACGGTGCTGGGATTACTTTACCCTTAGTAACTTTAATTTCCAGTGAAAACTACAAAGCAAACAATTGTTAACTGTCATACCAGCATTCTGTACATTGACGTATCTATGAACTGTAATTTCTAGAAGCATGTACCTTCTCATGGTATAATTTTTCAGTGTGACAGAAAACACACTTAGTAACAGACCCAACTATCTTTAGTCTCTCTGTAATAAGCAAATTCAATGAAATTGTAGTATACGAAATCAACATACAAAAATCAGTAGCATTTCTATATGCCAACAGTGAACAATCTGAAAAAGAAATCAAGATAGTAATCTCGTTTACAATAGCTACAAATTAAATACCCAGGAATAAACTTAATCAAAGGAGTAAAAGATCTCTACAATGAAAACTGTAAACACTGATGCAAGAAACACTATAAACACTGATGCAAGAAATTAAAGAGGACACCAAAAAATGGAAAGATATTCCATGTTCATCAACTGGAAAAATCAATATTGTTAAAATGTCCCTACTACCCAAAGCAATCTATAGATTTAATGCAGTTCATATCAAAATACCAATGACATTCTTCACAGAAATATGTTAATAAAATATAATCCTAAAATTTACGTGAAACCACAAAAGACCCAGAATAGCCAGAGCTATTCTAAGCAAAAAGAACAAAACTGGAGGAATCACATTATCTGATTTAAAATTATACTACAGAGCTATAGTAACTAAAACAGAATGGTACTGGCATAAAAACAGACACACAGAACAATAGAACAGAATACAGAACCCAGAAACAAATCCATACATCTACAGTGAATTCATTTTCAATAAAAGTGTCAAGAACATACATTGCAGAAAGGACAGTCTCTTCAATAAATGGTACTGGGAAAAGTAGATATCCATATGCAGAAGAAACTAGACCCCTGTATCTTGCCATATACAAAAATAAAAACAAAATAGATTAAAGACTTAAATCTAAGACCTCAAACTATGAAACTATTAAAAGAAAACATTAAGAAAACTCTCCATGACATTGGTCTGGGCAAAGATTTCTTAAGTCATACCCCATAAGCATAGGCAACCAAAGCAAAAATGAACAAAAGGGATCACATCAAGTTAAAAAGTTTCTGCATAGCAAATCAAATAATCAACAAAGTGCAGAGGCAATACACAGAATGGGAGAAAATATTCACAAACTATCCATTTGAAAGGGGATTAATAACCAGAATATACAAGGAAATCAAATAACTCAATAGGAAAAAATCTAATAATCCAATTTTTTAAATGGGCAAAAGATCTAAATAGACATTGCTCAAAAGAAGGCGCATGAATGGCAAACATATATGAAAAGGTGCTCAACTTCCTTGATAATCAGAGAAATGCTAATCAAAACTACAATGAGATATCATCTCACCCCAGTTAAAATGGCTTTTATCCAAAAGACAGGCAATAAAAATGCTGCAAGGATGTGGAGAAAAGAGAACCCTTGGACAATGTTGGTGGGTGGGAATGTAAATTAGTACAACCACTATGGAGAACAATTTGGAGGTTCCTCAAAAGACTAATAGTAGAGCTACCACACGATCCAGCAATCCCACTGCTAGGTATATACCCAAAATAAAGGATATCAATATATCAAGGAGATACCTGCACTCCCATGTTTAGTGCCACACTATTCACAGTAGCCAAGATTTAGAAGCAATCCAGGTGTCCATCTGCACATGAATGGATAAAGAAAATGTGGTAGGTATATACAATGGGGTACTAATCAGCCATAAGAAAGAATGAGATCCTGTCATACAACAACATGGATGGAACAGGAGGTTATTATGTTAAGTGAAATAAGGCACAGAAAGACAAACATCCCACGTTCTCACTTATTTGTGGGAGCTACAAATTAAAACAATTGAACTCATGGAGATAAGAGAGTAAAATGATGGTTAACAGAGGCTGGGAAGTGTAGTTGGAGGTGCAGGGGGATTGGGATGGTTAATGGGTACACAAATATAGTTAGATAAAATGAATAAGATTTATTCTTTGATAGCAAAACAGGGTGACTATAGTCAACAATAATTATTGTACATTTTATGATAACTAAAAGAGTTTAATTGGATTGTTTATAACACAAAGAAAGGATAAATGCTTGAGGTAATGGATACCCCTTTTACCATGATGTTATTATTATCCATTGTATGCCTGTATCAAAATATCTCAAGTGCCCCATAAATATATACACCTACTATGTATCCACAAATATTAAAAATAAAAATACAAAAGTAAAGCATACACGGGATTCTCTTGGTTTGTCTAGCTACTGTAGCTTTAAAAAATAAGTGCCTGTTTGCCTTAAGAAGCTTTTCTTCTTTGTCCACTGTTGGGAACAAGCTCCCAAATCTGGCCATAAACTGGCTCCAGATCTGGCCATAAACAAAATCTCTGCAGCACCGTGACATGTTTGTGATGACCATGACGCCCACACTGAAGGTTGTGGGTTTACTGGAATGAGGGCAAGGAACACCTGGTCCACCCAAGACAGAGAACCACTTAAGGCATTCCTAAGCCACAAACAATAGCATGAGCGATCTGTGCCTTAAGGACATGCTCCTGCTGCAGATATCTAGCCACAGACTCTAACTCCTTATTTGGATCAAATTGCTACGATGATAAGAAATGGGAGAACTTAGATTGTTAAATTACATGGATACGATCCTGGAAAAATTATTGTCCCTCTCATGAAGGCACAAATACAGCAAGCTTTTATAAATAGTCTTACTTGGCAAACCCATTTAGTTGACTTTGTGGGTATTCTCGATAATCATTTTCCTAAAATGAAATTATTTCCATTTTTGAAATTAACTAATTAGATTCTCCCCAAAATAACTAAATTTAAGCCAACTGAAGGTGCTGAGAATGTTTTTACAGATGGGTCTAGTAATGGTAAAGCCTCTTATTCTGGATCGAAAGGTAAAGTTTTTCAGACGCCCTATACTTCAGCTCAAAAAGCGGAGCTTGTAGCTATAATTGAGGTATTGACTGCTTTTGATATGCCTATTAATGTGATTTCTGATTCTTCATATGTGGTTCATTCCACACAATTAATTGAAAATGCTCAGTTATGATTTCATACAGATGAACAACTGATGACTTTATTTACCCAATTGCAAACAGCAGTTAGGAGTAGAATGCACCCTTTTTACATCACTCACATTAGGGCTCATACACCTCTTCCAGGACCTTTAACTGAAGGGAATCAAATGGCTGATCGCCTAGTTGCTACTGCAATATCTAATGCTAGACACTTTCACACTTTAACCCACGTTAATGCCTCTGGTCTCAAACGCAGATACAACAGTACTTGGAAAGCAGCTAAAGCTATTATCCGGTGATGCACAACTTGCCAAATGGTGCATCCCTCATCTTTTACAGGAGGAGTTAATCCTCAAGGATTGGAACCTAATTATCTTTAGCAAATGGATGTCACACATGTTCCCTCGTTTGGGAGACTAGCTTATGTACATGTATGTGTGGATACCTTTTCTCACTTTGTCTGGGCTACATGCCAATTAGGAGAGTCTTCTGCCTGTGTTAAGCATCACCTTTTGCAGTGTTTTGCAGTGATGGGCATTCCACCTTCTATTAAAACAGATAATGCCCCAGGCTATACTAGCCAAGCTCTAGCTACATTTTTCTCTATATGGAATATTAAATACATTACTGGCATCCCATATAATTCTCAAGGACAAACCATTGTAGAAATAATGAATCTCTCCCTGAAACAGCAGTTGCAAAAGCAAAAAGGGGAAACAGGGATTACGGGACACCCCACATACAATTGAATCTAGCATTATTGACTTTAAATTTTTTGAGCCTGCCTAAAGGCCAGATGCTATCAGCAGCTGAACAGCATCTACAGAAACGAGCTGCAAAGACAGAAGCAGAACAACTGGCTTGGTGCAGAGATCTGACAACAAAAAGTTGGGAAATAGGTAAAATAATAACTAGGGGTAGAGGTTATGCTTGTGTTTCTCCAGGCCAGAATCAACAGCCAATTTGGATGCCATCAAGACACCTGAGACCTTATCATGAGCCAGATGCCAAAGAAGAGATTCTGGGAGGATCCCGAGGACCCCCTGGTTGCAGCCATGTTGAGACTGACGCTGAGGAGGACCCAAACTATCACAAGCAACAACCATCGAACACAGAGCCACCTACCTGGGGATAGATCAAGAAACTGTCACAGATGGTAGAAGAAAACCTGAGGAAAGTGGGACAACCAGCCACAATGAGTAATTTAATGATAGCTATGATAGCGGTGATCACCATTGCCATGAGTATTCCTTCAACAAGGGCTGACACAGAGAACAATTATACTTATTGGGCATATTTATCAATCTTGGCTGGCAATAATGCCTGGATGTAATCATTCTATGACACAGTTACACATGCTTTCTGATCTCAGTATTTACCATAATAAATCTGTTTCTATAATTGAGGCATACTGCCCTCAAAAACCTATTTGTAAACAGAATTGGACCTGGCCAGAAATAATGAACATACTTGTTTGGGAAGATTGCATTGCAGAACAGGCAGAGGTGCTGCGCAACGATTCCTATGGAATCATTATTGATTGGTCCCCTAACGGGATGTTTAGCTTAAATTGCACCTCTCAGTCTGCGTGCCATGGCCACACTATGTTCAGCTGGTCTAAACAAAATGGTCAGATGGTAGAAATAGTAAGAAATATGGCAAGAGTTCCTATTATCTGGAAACATGACGGTATAGTGGCACCTCACCATCATATGATATGGCCTGCTGTAGGAGCTAAACATAAGGATTTGTGGAAACTATTAATGGCTCTTAAATAAGATCAAAATTCAGGAAAGAATAAAAAAGCATCTAGAAGGACACTCTACAAACTTGTCTTTGGATATTGCAAAATTAAAAGAACAAATATTTAAAGCATCCCAAGCACACCTGACCTTAATGCCAGGAACTGCAGTGCTTGAAGGAGCTGCAGACAGATTAGCAGCGATTAACCCATTAAAATAGATAAAGACACTTGGAGGCTCTGTGATTTCAATGATGGTTATACTTTTAATCTGTGTTGTTTGTATGGTATGCAGATGCAAATCCCGACTCCTGCAAGAAGTAGCTCACCGTGACAAAGCTGCCTTTGCTTTTATTGCTTTGCAAAACAAAAAAGGGGGACATGTTGGGAACAGGCCCCCAAATCTGGCCATAAACTAGCCCCAGATCTGGCCATAAACAAAATCTCTGCAGCACTCTGACATGTTCGTGATGGCCATGACGCCCACGCTGAAGGTTGTGGGTTTACTGGAACGAGGGCAAGGAACAACTGGTCCATCCAAGGTGGAAAACCACTTAACATGTTCCTAAGCCACAAACAATAGCAGGAGCGATCTGTGCCTTAAGGACATGTTCCTGCTGCAGATATCTAGCCAGAGCCCATCCCTTTGTTTCGGCCCATCCCTTTGTTTCCTGTAAGGAATACTTTTAGTTAATCTATAATCTATAGAAATAATGCTTATCACTGGCTTGCTGTCAATAAATATGTGGGTAAATCTCTGTTCGGGGCTCTCAGCTCCGAAGGCTGTGAGTCCCCTGATTTCCCACTCCACACTCTATATTTCTGTGTGTGTGTCTTTAATTCCTCTAGCGCTGCTGGGTTAGGGTCTCCACGACCAAGCTGATCTTGGCAGTCCACTGTAATTCTAAGTTACCTTTAGTAAGGCTCACACATTTCTCTAGAAAAGCACAGGTTCTTGGTCCATAATTCTTATAAATGAAATCGGCTGGAGTTGCAGATGGAGTTGTAGACTCCTTAAATCCAGATAAGCCCATGATTCCCTGTCTTCTAGTAACCTTATCTACTGGAGGCCTCCTAGAGCACCAGTCCAGTTTCAGTTTCTTCACTGAATCCAATCCAATTCCGGAGACAATCCAGTCAAAGAATTGCTCAAATAAAGTCAGAGAGCTGAAAATGCAAATGTAAAGCGCTCAAGTCTGAGCAGGAACTTACCCACAACTACCAGTTGCAGTGAAAGAGCAATGGGCACAATGAACCCCGCAGGTACATTCACTTGGTCACTAAGAGCTCCTGAGGGTCACTATAGGTCTCCTTTGGATCCTGCTTGCAACACCAAAAACTGTTAAAAGAGAAACTTCAGACAAATTAAATTTGACAGAGTTTATTTTAGCAAAGAATGATTCATGAATCAGGCAGCACTCAGATTCACAAAAGTTTCAGAGAGCACCCAACAGTGTGAGCAGTGAGCTTTTATAGACCAAACACGAGAGCACAGTAATCACCTGATGGGCTTCAGCTAGGAGTCTGCCTTATTTGGGCATGGTGCAATAGGCATTTACCTTGTTTGGGCATAGTCTGATCAGCTGGCTGCCTGTGATTGGCTAAAGCTTGGCTATTTATGATTTGGTGGAAATTTGGCTATTAATTACAAAAAAAAAGACTCCTAAGTTAGGTTTCAGTTTGTTTATGTAGTAACTAAGTTAGGTTGCAGTTTATTATGTAAGAACTCAAAGTATAGAGACAATCTCAGGATAATGGCCTCCTGCTTACGTCATTTAACAAAAGAGAAGTCCTCAATTTTATTCCTTAGATGAGTTATTTGTACCAGCCTTTTATTGTCTTGCCAGAGGTTTTATTAGCATTTTCAAAAAATTAACTTCTGACTTGATAGATCCTCTATTTTCTAGCTCATTAATTTCTATTCTTATATTATTATTTCCCCTGTTCTGATTTCTCTGGATTTATTTTACTATTCCTTTTCTAGTTTTTAAGGTATTTGCTTGTTCATTCATTTTTAGTCACTCTTCATTTCTAATATATGTACTTAAGGTTATAAGTTTCTTTAAGCAGTAGTTTAGGTGCATCTGACAAGTTTTTATATGTAATTTTTTTCATAATTCATTAAAAATATTTTCTGATTTTCATTCTGATTTTTTTTTTGACCCATGGGTTATTCAGAAATGTATTTACTAATTTCCAAATATATGAGAATTTTCTATAAGTTTTTCTGTTCTTTTCTACTTTAATTGCATTATGGTCAGAAGACATATTCTGTATGATTTCAATTCTCTAAAACGTATTGCAATTTACTCTATCAGCCAGTATATGGTCAGATTTTAAGTATGCTCTGTGATTTCAGCAGCTGTTGGAAGTAGTATAGGTTCCTTATGTGAACTACATTGTGTTCGCATTTTCTTTATCCTTATTGATCTTTTGTCTGGTTTTTCTATCAGTTACTGAGAGATGTATGATAAAATCTCCCACTATGATTGTGGATTTTTCTATGAATTTTCTATTTTTCTATATTTTTCTAGTTCAGTCAATTTGGCTCTATTCTTTTTCTATTTTCTAGTTTCTTAATGTTGTGTTATAGGTACTTATAAATTCGGAATTTTTATTTCTTCTCAGTGAAACCTTTAACTTAGTGAAATGTTTCTCTTTATCTACAGTTACGATTTTTTTTCCTAATTCTATTTTGTCTAATAGTAATATTGCCACAACAGCTTTCTTTTGATAAATGGTTGCGTCTGTTCACTTTATACCTTTTAGTATCCATAAATGTGTCTCTTGTAAACAGCATATAATTGTTGGGTTGTTCTGAAGTCTAGTCTGAAAATATTAGTCTGATTATCATAAAATTTAGTCTGTCTCATTTAGTTACTGATGTATTAAATTGCATTTAATATAATTACTGACATTTTGGGCTTTAAAGTAATTGAACTATTGCTATGGTTTGAATGTGTGCCCCAAAGCTCATGTATTGGAAATTTCATCTTCAATGCAACAGTGTTGAGAGGTGGAATTTTTGTTTGTTTGTTTGTTTTGAGATGGAGTCTCGCTCTGTCACCCAGGCTGGAGTGCAGTGGCGCGATCTCGGCTCACTTCAAGCTAAGAGGTGGAACCTTTTAAGAGGTGATTAAGTCATGAAGGCTCTACCCTCATAAATGGATTAATGTTATCACCAAGGGGGCAGGTTATTGTGAGAATGAGTTTGTTATAAAAGTAAGTTCTGTCTTCTCTTGCTCTCTCTCACCATGTGATGCTTTCCATCATGTTATAATGTAGCCAGACGACCCTCACCAGATGCAGCCCCTTCAATCTTGGGACTTCCCAGACTCCAGAACCATGAATGGATAAATTTCTGTTCTTTGTAAATTACCCAGTCTCAGGTATTTTGTTACAGCAGCACCAAAGGGACTATGACAACTATGTACTTTATTCTTGTCCCATTTGTTTTATGTTCTATTGTCTCTCTTTTCTTGCCCTCTTTTAAATTTGGGGGTATTCCATTAGATTTTTTTATCCTCTGTTAGTTTATCAATAAAACTGTACCCCAAAAAACTAACTGATAGCTTGGAAACCCCCAAAACATGCTGTCAACTTCTGGCAGTTTTTGTAAATGTAAAACGGGTACATTATAAAGAACTTAAAGATGTTCCTTGCTTATAACAGGAAGAAACTTTAAAATATTGGTGAATAAATCATTTTCCAATAGTTTCTGCTCTTGCTTTTGTTGTTTGTTTGTTTTGTTTTGTGTTTTGTTGTTTGTTTGGTCTGTCCCTTCAAGTCAGGCCACCATGTCTACAGTTGCTCTTTGGTAAAAATCTTAATAACAGAGTCAAAAGATTAGTCATCTCAGCAAACTGAGTTGTCTACACCCAGAACAATTACTCTCCTCTTTCTCCGCCTCCACCCACCACTTCCAATCACCTCTTTCTCTCTTTTCCTCTCTCTTTCAAACAGGAAAAAGACTTTCCTGGCTTACATTTAAGTTCTAAACACAAGTTCATATTTGTGTTTAGAAGTTGAAGAAGTTGTAAAGGGCACTTCAAAGCATTCTTACTTGAAGAACTCGACTTTGCTTAAACGCTGTAAGTTGTTTTCTAATCAGAGACCTAACTCACACATCCTAAGAATGAAGGAACGCAGAGGTGGGGCGAAGCCTGCCAGGGAGCAGAGGCCAGACTTGGGTTAGGGAGCCAGAGTCCTGGACAGACCCAGAGCACGAAACCTTTCCCACCTCTGAGCCACGGTGACCAAAATCCAAGCTCCATCCTAGCAGTAACCAGTGAGCGAGGACACACCCCCTGCGAGACGCTAGCGTTCAACTCCACTGGCTCGTTGAAAGCCTTTACCCAATCTTTGTCATCCGCGCTCCGAGCCAAGAGGGGCCAGGAGACAGGGAGGGCGACCCTACCGGGAATCAGGGAAGCGGGAGGGCCGGGCCGGGGCTACCGCCCACCTCGGCCTCCCGAGGGAGGTGGCGGCCAGAGGCCCGGAGCCCCAGCGGAAGCTCCCCGCGGCAACCCCCCGGGGCCTGCAAGGCTGGAAGAGCGCTCGGCCCAGCCACAGCCCATTGGCACTGCACGCGCGGGGTCCCGACCTCGGGCTCCGCAGGACCCGCGGGCTCCCTTTCAGTGTAGCCCCCGCTTCTCCCCAGGGCCGACCTGAGCCGGCTTCGCTGGTGTCCACATTCCCGCGCCGGGCCGCGCAAAGAAGCACCGGCGTCCCGGGGGCTGGTGCGCTTCCCGCTATCCCCGCCCGGACAGGAGCTAGGGGCCCAGGTGCAGCCGAACGGGAGCCCGGGGTCCCTGGAGCCCGTGACCGGGCTGCGGCTCCCCTCCGCCCCTGCCCGACCCGACCCCAGGAAGGGGTGCAGAGAGACCACAGGAGCGGGGCGCGCACGACGTACCTGGGAGAACGCCGAACAGCCGCCTGGGAGAACGCCGAACAGCCGCCTGTCTGCGCTTTCTCGCTGCCTCCGAGCCGGCCTGCCCGGGACTAGGAAGTAAGCAAAAGGGAAAGTCCGCGCGGCCGGGCGCCCCCTCCTTCTGGGGTGCGGACACCGCCCCTTCCACGGGGCACGCGCGCCGCCGTGCAGCGGGAGGGAACGCTGGACCTCGCGCCGCGTTCCAGGCAGGTGGCCCCAAGCGAGCCGCCGCAGCAGTGCTTCCCGGCAGTCTCCCGCCCTTGACTGTGAGCTAGGCTGCGACAGGCCAGAGGCGGGTCCTGCCCCGACAGCTGCCCCGTGCAAGGCTGGGTCGAAGAAGAGAGCTGGGGGCTTGGCGGAGGTTCCAGGTCAGGGAAAAGCGAATCGAGACGCTAGAGGCGGCCTGTGTGGGGTTGGCAACCAGACGGAAGGCTAAGTGCCCAACCAGTATTTTCTTGAAGCTTCGGGCATCCAGGACCTCACATCACCTGAAACACACCGTCTTTAAACTCCACTCCTGATGCTTCTCCATCCATGGAAGCCCGAACTCAGGCTCATGAATCCTGCTTCTCCTTTCCCCACTTTTCCACACTCTATTCACCTGCCAGTACATCTCCAGGGTCCGCTTCCACCCAAAAGTCTATGCTCTCCTGCATTAAAATAGGTTCACCCTCCAGACTAACACAGAACCATTTTGCCTAAGGGAGCAGATAAGTACAGCCCCGGATTTTTTTCCGCAATCCTGTGACAGTCCCTACTGGTGCGCCATCTCTAGCACCTACATTCCATCCCACTTCTCACCATGAAAAGATTTGCTCTTCCCACTTCTATCTACAGTTTGAAGCTAAGCCCTTCCCTTGCCCCTATTCCATCCCTACTTCCCAAAGTAATACCAAAACAGTCATTGATCAATTTTCTTCATTGCCACAGAACCTAGCTGTCTCCACGGTTAGGAATATGTATAAGGGAAGAAAACGAGCTTTTAAAATTCAACTGCCTTAATATTAATAATCTACCTTTTATGTTCGTAATTACATTTGATTTTCACGAAGTGAGATATGAAGCAGAGCAAGCATCCTTGTTCCTCCCTTACACAAGAAAATGTCATGTGCATTGCATAATATATGACAGAACTGAGATTTGAAACCAGAATTTTACCTTAAAGCCAGAGCTGTTTCTCCTACCCTGTTCCACATCCCTAATCCACTCTGATGGTTGGAACATCAGGGAAACTTAATCAATAGACATAAATATGAAATTGAGAGGTTTTTGTATACAGGTCACTATCTTACTATTTTTCTTTATCCTGACCATCAGGTTGTCCCGCTGGCTGAAAATGCTTTCTTATTAATTCCAAATCTCCAGCTCTCTACCTTGTGATTTGTGACACAAGAAAACTTCCTTCAAAT
Organism: Pongo pygmaeus; assembly: GCF_028885625.2. Taxonomy (NCBI): domain Eukaryota; kingdom Metazoa; phylum Chordata; class Mammalia; order Primates; family Hominidae; genus Pongo; species Pongo pygmaeus. Next base: position 166,639,178 of record NC_072376.2, on the reverse strand, counting down.
TATTTCTCCTGAAACTAAAAACTTGTTTTTTCTTTATTTCTGTTCCCTAGTTGAACTGCCTAAGGTGGATTTTGATGCTATTGCTCTATAATCCCAAAGTCAATTAGAATTTTCTGGCAAAGTCAGATAGAAATCATTTATTTAGCCACAAATTATTATCAGTGTCCTCTGCATATATTGAAGGTAGTTGTACACTGTCCACAAAGCTATTAGCACGTCCAACTCAGACATAGTCCTTATACTTGTTCAGTTCTTGACTTTTTTTTTTTTTTTCTGAGATGGAGTCTCGTTTTGTCACTCAGGCTGGAGTGCAGTGGTACAATCTCACCTCACTGCAGTCTCCACCTCCCAGATTCAAGCAGTTCTCTGCCTCAGCCTCCCAAGTAGGTGGGATTACAGGCGCGTGCCACCACGCCTGGCTAATTTTTGTATTTTTGGTAGAGACAGCGTTTTGCTATGTTGACCAGGCTGGTCTCGAACTCCTGGCACCAAGTGATCCACCAGCCTAGGCCTCCCAAAGTGCTGGGATTACAGGTGTGAGCCACAGCACCCGGCCTAGTTCTTGACATTTTTGAAGCACCTTCACATCTATAATTTCATCTGAACACATGTAATAAATAATTCTGATATTACTATTCCTTTGGTTAAAGTGATTAGAGAACTTGCCCAGAGTCGCATGGCTCACAGTTAACATGTGGCAAATCCCAGGTTAGACTCCAAGTCTCCTTCTGTATCTAGATATAAGACCTCCTATAACTCTCTACCAAAAAAAAAAAAAAAAAAAATGTTGATTAAAGTTAGGAAATCAACACAGCATATGAAATGTACTAATATTTGGGGAAAGGGTAACTTTCATTGTATATATTCATAGTTTTGAGCATCTAACTGAAATCCTAAGCTGTTATCTGAAAGTTATCCGAAAATGCAAGGCCAACGTGGTGGTTCACACCTGTAATCCCGGCACTTTGGGAGCCCAAGACAGGAGGATCACTTGAGTCCAGGAGTTTGAGACCAGCCTGGGCAAAACAGGGAGACCCTCATCTCTACAAAAATTCAAAAATTAGCCAGCCATGGTGGTTTGTGGCTGTAACCCCAGCTACTCAGGAGGCTGAGGTGGGAGGATCATTTGAGTCCAGGGGGTTGAGGCTGGGAGATAAGAGTGAGACTCTGTTTCGAAAAAAACAAAACAAAACACACAGTCTATGTCTTTTTCACATAAAGTATATTGTAATTGTCAGATGAAATAAGAAGAAACTCATCCACCAAAAACCACTTAATGAAAATATGCCATAAATCCTGCATTATTTTACAGATCTTTATACATGAACATACATTCTTCAAAATTTTTTTACTCTGCACAGATGTCAGTATGTCTGTAATTTTTTAAGACATTTCAAAAATACTGCCTATGCAAAATAATAGTAGTAAACTTCTAAGTTAACATAGAACCAAGTTCTGAAACAGAATATTTCATGTTGTATATATTTCCCTTTTAAAAACTAGGAGTTTTCTTTCTTTCTTTCTTTTTTTTTTTTTTTTGTGGGCTCCTGCAACCCAGGGGACTGAAACAAGCACCTTGGAGCTGAGCCATAGAAATCAGATCAAAAAGTGTGCTGGAATGAGTAGATGGACAGAATGAATTATGGAGAAAAGGGAACTGCACTCTTCAAAGGTCCCAGCCAGAAGTGGGGCTGGGGGCAGGGGAAGGGATCAGGAGGCATGATGACTCCCAAGCTCATTTTTCTTTTTTTTAATATGTTTTATTTTTTATTATTATTATACTTTAAGTTCTAGGGTACACGTGCACAACGTGCAGGTTTGTTTCATATGTATACATGTGCCATGTTGGTATGCTGCACCCATTAACTCATCATTTACATTAGGTATTTCTCCTAATGCTACCCCTCCCCCAGCCCCCCACCCCACATTAGGCCCTGGTGTGTGATGTTCCCCACCTATGAATGAGAACATGCGGTGTTTGGTTTTTTGTCCTTGTGACAGTTTGCTCATAATGATGGTTTCCAGCTTCATCCATGTCCCTACAAAGGACATGAACTCATCCTTTTTTATGGCTGCATAGTATTCCATGGTGTATATGTGCCACATTTTCTTAATCCAGTCTATCATTGATGGACATTTGGGTTGGTTCCAAGTCTTTGTTATAGTGAACAGTACCGCAATAAACATACGTGTGCATGTGTCTTTATAGTAGCATGATTTATAATCCTTTGGGTATATACCCAGTAATGGGATGGCTGGGTCAAATGGTATTTCTAGTTCTAGATCTTTGAGGAATCACCACACTGTCTTCCACAATGGTTGAACTAAAAACTAGGAGTTTTCTTTAACTAAAACCCTTCCTGCTGAGCTTCATTAGTGGCCACTCCAGGCAGGTCTAGGTGTTAATTATCTTCTGCGGCTTAACGGAAGTGCTGGGGAATGATCCTAGCCATAGACTGAAGGCCTGTGTCCTCCTGAAATTCATCTGTTGAAATCCTAACCCCCAATGTGAGGTACTGGAGGTGGGCCCTTTGATGAGTGATTAGGTCATGAGGGCAGAAGCTTCATGAATGGGATTAGTTCCCTTACAAAAGAAACTTCAGAGAGCTCCCTCACCCCTTCCACCATGTAAGAACACAGTGAGAAGACAGCTATCTTTGAGCCTGAAAGAGTTCCATACCAGATACCAAATCTGCCAACACCTTGATCTTGGACTTCCCAGCCTCTAGATCTGTGAGAAATGAATTTCTCTTATCTATAAACTACCCAGTCTATTGGCATTTTTGCTATAGCAGCCCAGATTGACTAAGGCAAATGGCTTCTTAATGGGCTCCAGAAGAATGAGAATGGCAGCACCATTGTTCTCATCAAAAAGACGGAAATGGAGAAGTCCAGGTCATTCTTGCACCACTCACTCTTCACAAAGTTTTCAGAAAGCACAAAGAGAGTTTTGTGGCTCTTTTCAATGGAGTCAATGATATTGTCAATGATCCACTTGCCAGGAATGAAGTCCCGCTTATGAAGACACAACTTGGAGGGGGGATTGAAGTTCTCCAGCTCCTGGACCATAAGGTTCTCCACCCAGTAGGCATCCCACTCACTGTAAGAAACAAATGCGTCATAGCAGATGTCCCTGCTGGGAGCTTTCCTGTGCTTCCTTTTGGCCTGGAGCCAGGCCCACATCATTTTCATGTACCACAGGCTGTGGAAACAGTGGCACAGAACCCCTGTGGGCAGGATCAGCAGGAACAGGGCACAGCACATGCCAGACACCAGTGCCACCCTGTGGCACTCTGACACCAAAAGGCAGACGTCCTGAACCTGTTGGCCACACACATGGGATGGAGAGTCACACAGGTAGTTTGCTGGCCAGCCGATAAGAACTTTGGCCAGTGCTTGCTGCTCCTGAGTGAAGGAGAGGAATTCACAGGAGCAAATGAAGTTGTTGCCACCAGCTTCCAAAGTCTTCAGTGTGTGAAAAGAGTCAAGTTGCCCTTTAGAGAAAGTTTTCTTTTCCTGCTTCTTCTCAAAGAGGAAGAAAGCATCTGGTAGGGTCTTCAACACATATCTGAAAATGTAAAGTTCTTTAAATTGCAGCTAAATAAAAGTTTACAAGGCTCACATCTAGTAAGCCTCGTGTCTGGGAAACAATTGGTTAAATTGTGAATTTTTGTGTTGGATAAGTTCAAGTATTCTTCCCTTTCTGACCATTGATAAGTGATATGTAAAGAACCAAGTATAAGCTGACCAAGATCAAGATTAATCAGTTTTTCTAGAGTTAAGCAGCATTTTCCAGAACTTGTAGATTATTTAGCATGAAATTCAAGGTGTATAGGGAGCTTCAGGCTTCCTTATGGACTGAATACTTCAATTATTCTTCAACCATCAATTTTTCACTGAGATCTAAGTATCCTGATGATTTTGAATGTTGCAACAGAGGATATGCTATTAAGCAGATCTTGACACTTTCAACCTGAAGATCTTTAGTCAATACAAAAGTAGAAGCATGTCTTTAAAATTTTGTCATCATTGAAAATTCCTGTAGCTGAGCTCTGTTTTATTACAGTTTCTATTAGACCTGGTCTGTTCATGGGATCTCAGCCATCTCATCTTCCATTTTCCTGAACTACATAGGCTTCCAGCTTTACCTCCAACAAGTGATTTGCAAATGCTCTCGTTTGATTGCTTCAGCTTATCTTAATATTAGTTTTTTCACAATGAGCCTGACTATAAGGTCCTTTTTTCTTCCTTTTATCTCATATGAAGAACAGTGTTTCCCACTTCCAAATACTTTTAGAAACTTGAAAGATCAACCAAAACATCTCAGAGTAAAGTTGACTGCTTCATATGTCAGCTCAAGTGACTGATCTACATTTATTTCAGGCTTTTTAGTTCATATCTCTGGGGATTGGAAACATAAATTTTAAGTTAGTTCAGAACAGAAAGTTGGTAAAATATCCTGTTGTTTTTAATTTAGAGAACTTATGTATATTTCATGAATTTAAATTTGGGAAAATGGAAAAAGAGAGAAAGAAACATTTCCTCAAATCTCTGATGGACTATCCCAGAAGTAAAGGGCCAGACTGTGAGGATGGTAGACAAGGTTAGTTGTTAAGGGATAGATCCAAATGCACAAGGCTCCCGAAGACAAGGCAAGTAGTTTTCACCTGTTGTAAGAATTCTATCAGGCTATAGAAAAGGTGCTTCCAGATTCACACACATCTGCTAAGTATGACTGGATGTAAATCCTATGGGGGCAGGGATTTTGTTTTCTTTTATGCACTGAACTATTCTCATCCCCAATAACATGGCTGGCACTCAATGAATACTTGTTGAGTGGTGGATTGCCTTGCCTTTTCAGAATATGGGCTAGACCTGGAGGAATGGAGTATAAACATCTGAAGTAGCCATTGCAGAGACAAGACTTCAGGGGAAAGAAGCCTAGACCAGGCCCCTTGTCTTGACTGGCATCTTGCCTCTACCACACAAGAGCTGACTTCATTTAAAGATGGGAATGAAGAAATATAGTGCACTATTTTCACCCACATAGTCAAGCAAAACCATGAGTGACTGGTATCATTTTAATATATATAAGGGTTATATGGCCTTTCAGACCACTTCAGAGAAGAATATGAAAAGAAGGCAGAATTTTATCAGGTTCTAACTTATTTGGAGCACCTTGAAAAATGTACTAAAATATCTTAGCCTGGCTCACGCCTGTAATCCCAACACTTTGGGAAGCCAAGGCAGGTGGATCACCTGAGGTCAGGAGTTTGAAACCAGCCTGGCCAACATGGTGAAACCCCATCTCTACTAAAAATACAAAATTAGCCGGGTGTGGCAGTGCCCGCTTGTATTCCCAGCTACTTGGGAGGCTGAGACAGGAGAATCACTTGAACCTAAGAGGTGGAGGCTGCAGTGAGCTGAGATCATGCCACTGCACTCCAGCCTGGGCGAGACAGAGTGAGACTCCATCTCTCTCAATCTCTCTCTCTCTCTCTGTCTCTCTCTATAGATATATATCTTAGCCAAATAACTGCTGAATCCAACTTTGTGGTATGCCAGTCTGTGTAGGGGTTGCCAACTTCCATGTAGATGGAAAAACAATGAGTCATGATATGATTCAAAGTCAGGAATATAAGCTGTGTAACCACTGTTTTCTTTTCATTCAGTTTCTATTATTAAGTGTAACTAGAGCGCATTGTGTACTGGTCAGGGTCACAGACAAAAGTACTGTCAGCTTCTCAGCCAATATTGCTGGCCAAGTATCTAAGAAGGAATTCCCCAAATTACATACAATGATGTAATTGTTTCCTTTGGGTGTGTAAGAATCTTTCAAAGCCTGCAAGGTTTCTGTCCTATTGGGCAATTAGATGGACAGTCTCACTTACTCCAAAAAGTTTCTAGGCGCAACCTCTGGAAGATGTATAATTAGTATTTATATTAATATTTTGTGTTAAAGAATCGGTGGATACTTGATTTTTTAAGACTTGTCATGTTTAAAACAATTTGGCCTATGAGAGTCGCTTATCATAGCGACTTAAAATGTATACTTTGGAGAATTTCAGCGCCAAAATGGTGGCATACTGGCTTCATTTCCCTGTCCACAGAAAACTCAAAACAAATAGACAGTGCAGATATTATCACCAGCAATATCCCAGAACTCAAATATGAGGATGAGTCAGTTCCTGGGGCCACAGACAAGTGAAAAAGCCTGGAATAGACTAAGAGAATCAGATTTCCACATCCACGGTGCCCCTCCCCACAATCTGCCTGTCATGAAGCATGGGGAAAATTCCTCCCCACGCATAGTTTCTACCCTGGAAAAAGTGAGATAGAGGTAGACAAGCAGCTTCTCCATCACCTTCGGTTCCCTGGCAGGGGACCTGTACCTGCCTCAACCCACAGAAAGCATCACAAGTGCCTGAAGAGAGAAATATCCCTGCAAACAGCAAAAGTCAAGGTGAGAGGTGGGACTACCTTGCCCAGCCCTGGAAACTCTGCTCTGTAATTAAGCCAAAGGAGATGCCAAATCAGAGTGACTGTTTAGCAGCACCAGCTTTAGGAAGTACCTTCCACAGATCCCTTGGGCATGAACCTCTAGCCAGCCTTCCCAAACTGGCAAGATATCCCCACTGGGACTTCTTCCATTTGGAACTTGCAGCACTCTGATTCTTTGCTAGAGCTGAGGCAAACCTGTGCTTAAGGCATCATCTAGCACCAAAAAGGAGGTGGGAACTTAGTGGTGGGGGAAATAAGAAATTAACAAGTAAATTACAAAGAATCTCTAGGCAAATATACCAAATAAAAACCAAAACAAGCCAGAAAAGACTGGAATAAATAACAAATCCTTCAATGCAAAGACATAGAGTTGTATCCACAAGAAACAACAGCAAATAGGGAACCAAAATCTCCCTAACTGGACAAAGCAAGATACCCATGACAGGCCCTAAGAAGATGGCGATACATGAGCTCTCTGACAAATAATTCAAAATAGCAATTTTAAGGAAACTCAGTGGCCTTCAGGATAACACAGAAAAGCAATTCAGAAATTTATCAGAGAAATTTAACAAAGAGATTGAAATAATAATTTTAAAAATCAAACAAATCTTGGAACTGAGAAAACATTTGCTGAAATGAAAAATTTATTAGAGGGTCTCAACAGCAGAATAGATCAAGCAAAGGAAAGAATCAGTTGGCTTGAAGACAGGCTATTCAGTATCACACAGTCAAAAGACAAAAAAGATTGAACAGGAAGAAAGATTACCTAAAATACGTGGAAATGACCAAATCTAAAATTTATTGTTGTTCAAGAGGTAGTTGAGCAAGAGCAAGGGACAGAAAGCTTATTCAAATAAATAGTAACAGAAAGCTTTCCAAAAATTGAGAAAGATATAAATGTCCATGTAGAGGAAGGTCAGAGAATACCAAACGGATTCATCCCAAATAAGACTACATCAAGGCATAAAATAATCAAACTCCCAAATGTCAAGGATAAAGAGAGAATCCTAAAAGCAGCAAGAGAAAAGAAGCAAGTAACATACAAAGAAACTCCAATTCATCTGGCAACAGACTTATCAATGAAAACCATACAGGCCAGGAGGGTGTGCAACAACATTTTCAATGTTCTGAAAAAACCCTGCCACCCAAGAATACTATATTTGGAAAAGCTATTCTTCAAATATGAAAGAGAAATTAACTCTTCCCAGACAAACAAAAGCTAAGAGAAGTCACAACCACCAGACCTGTCTTACAAGAAATGCTAAAGGGAGTTCTTCAATTTGAAAGAAAAAAAAACCACTAACATGCAAAAAGAAAACATTTGAAGGTATAAAACCCACTAGTACGAAGACAACCCTAGAATACTCCAGTGCTGTAATTATGGTATGCAATCCACTCAAAACTCTAGTAGGAAACCTACAAGGCAAGTATATGAAAAACAATAATAGCTATAGCAACTTATTAAGAGACAGACAATATAAAAATATGTAAACTGAGAAAAGAAAAGTCAAAATGTGGTAGGTATTGGAGTCAATGTATAGAGGGTTTCTTGTTTTTTAAGTTTGTTCTTTGTTTCTATTATTTTTTCTGATCTAAGATAAATTATCATCTCTTTAGAATAACTTGTTATATCTATAAGACATTTTTTGTAAGCCTCATGGTGACCACAATGCAAAAACCTATAATAGATACACTAAAAATAAAAAGCAACAAATTAAAACATACTACCAAAACAATCACTTAACCACAAAGGAAGACAGTAAGAAAGGAGTTTAAAAAGGAGAACACAAGCAACAAAATAGCAGTAGTAAGCCCTTATCAATAATAACACTAAATGTAAATGGATTTAATTCTTCAATTAAAAGACATAAAATGGCTGAATGGATCATGAAACAAGATCCAGCTATAAGAAACCCACCTCATCTATAAAAACCCACGTAAATTGAAAGTGAAGTGATGAAAAATGATATTCCATGCAAGTAAAAACAAACAAAAAAACAGGAGTAGCTATACTTATGTCAGATAAAATAAAGTAAAAAACTATAAAAAGAGCCAAAGAAGGTCACTATATAATAAAGGGGTCGATTTGCAAGAGGCTATAACAATTATAAATATCTATGCACCCAACAGCAGAGCACCGAAGTATATAAGGCAAACACTAATGGAGCTCAAGGGAGACATAGACTGCAATACAGTAATAGTAAGGGAGTTCAATGGACAAGTCATGCAGACAGCAAATCAACAAGGAAACATCAGAATTAAACTATACACTAGATCAAATAGACCTAACTGACATTTGCAGAGCATTTCACCCAACTGCTGAAGAATACACATTCTTTTGAATCAGCACATGGAACATTCTCCAGAGTCTACCATATTTTAGCCCACAAAACAAGTCTCAACAAACTCAAAAAGGAGAAATCATATCAAACATTGTTTTTGACCACAATGGAATAAAGCTAGAAGTCAATAACAAGAGGAATCTTGGAAACTACACATACACATAAAAATGAAACAGCATGCTCCTGAATGACCAATGGGTCAATGAAGAAATTAAGAAGAAAAAATTAAAATTTCTTGAAACAAATAAAAATGGAAATATAACATACCCAAATCTATAAGATACAGCAAAAGCAATACTAAGAAGAAGGTTTATAGCAATAAATGTCTACATCAAGAAAGTAAAAAAACATCAAATAAACTTACCTAATGATGCACTTCAAGGAACTAGAAAAGCAAGAACCAACTGTATTAGGGTTCTCTAGAGGGACAGAAGTAATGGAATATATATAAAACATATATATAAACTTCCCTTTTTATATATATATATAAACTTCCCATTACATATATATATACACCCTATATATATATATACCCTTTATATATATATATATACCCTTTATATATATATACCATTTATATATATATATACCCTTTATATATATATACCCTTTATATATATATATACACCCTTTATATATATATATACCCTTTATATATATATACACCCTTTATATATATATATACCCTTTTTTATATATATTCCCTTTATATATATATATATATATATTCCGTTTATGTATATATATATAAAGGGAAGTTTATTAAGTTTTAACTTACATGATCACAAGGTCCCACAATAGGCTGTCTGCAGGCTGAGGAGCAAGGAGAGCCAGTCTGAGTTCCAAAACTGAAGAACCTGGAGTCCAATGTTAGAGGGCAGGAGACATCCAGCACAGGAGAAAGATGTAGGCTGGGAGGCTAGGCCAGTCTCTCTTTTTCATATTTTTCTGCCTGCTTATGTTCTAGCCCACTGGCAGCTGATTAGATTGTGCCCACCCAGATTAAGGATGGGTCTGCCTTTCCCAGTCCACTAACTCAAATGTTCATCTCTTTTGACAACACCCTCATGACACACCCAGGATCAATATTTTGCATCCTTCAATCCAATCAAGTTGACACTCAGTATTAACCACCACACCAACCAAAATTTTTTTTCTTTTTTTTGAGACAGTCTCGCTCTGTCACCCAGGCTGAAGTGCAGTGGCATGATCTCAGCTCACTGCAAGCTCTGCCTCCCAGGTTCATGCCATTCTCCTGCCTCAGTCTCCCTAGTAGCTGGGACTACAGGCGCCCGCCACCACGCCTGGCTAATTTTTTGTATTTTTAGTAGAGACAGGGTTTCATCGTGTTAGCCAGGATGGTCTCCATCTCCTGACCTTGTGATCCACCCGCCTCGGCCTCCCAAAGTGCTGGGATTACAGGCATGAGCCACTGTGCCCAGCCTACACCAACCAAAAATTAATAGAAGGAAAGAAATAATAAAGATCATAGCAGAAATAAATGATATTGAGACTTAAAAAACCATACAGAAGACCAACAAAACAAAAAGTGGGCTTTTTGAAAAGATAAAATCAACAAACCTTTAGCTAGACTAAGAAAAAAGAGAGAAGAAATAAGTAAAATTAGAAATGAAAAGGGGGGCATTACAACTGATATCACAGAATACAAAGAATCATTAAAGACTAGTATGAACAATTATACACCAACAAATTGAAAAACCTAGAAGAAATGGATAAATTCCTAGGCACATGCAACCTACCAAGACTGAATTGTGCATACATAGAATACCTCAATAAACCAATAACAAGTAATGAGATCAAAGTCATAATGAAAAGTTTCTCTCAAAGAAAACCCCATGACCTGATGGCTTCACTGCTAAATTCTACCAAATATTTAAATAACTAATACCAATTCTAGTCAAACTCCTCAAAAACAGTTGACGAGGAGGGAATTCTTCCAAACTCATTCTACAAAACCAGCATTGTCCTGAGGCCCAAACCAGACAAGGACACAACAACAACAAAAAGAAAACTACAGGCCAATATCACTGATGAACATAGACACAAAAATCCTCAACAAAATACTAGCAAACTGAATCCAACAGCACATTAAAAAGAACATTCACTATGATCAAGTGGGATTTGTCCAAGGGATGCAAGAATGGTTCAACATAAGCAAATCAATATATGTGATTTGTTGCATTAACAGAACCAAGAACAAAAACCATATAATCTTTTTAATAGATGAAGAAGCATTTGATAAAATTCAACATCATTTCATGATAAAAACCCTCAATGAACTAGGTGTAGAAGGAATATACCTCACTGTATATGGCAAACCACAGCCAATATCATACTGAGTGGGGAAAAATGGAAAGTCTTCTCTCTAAGACCTGGAACAAGACATGGATACCCACTTTGACTGCTTTTATTCAACATAATACTGGAAGTACCGGTGAGAGCAATTAGACAAGAGAAAGAAATCAAGGGCACCCAAGTTGGAAAGGAAGAAATCAAATCAGGCTTGTACACAGATGACACGATCTTATATTTAGGAAAACCTAAATTCTTCACGCACACACACCAAAAAAAGCTATTAGAACTAATGAACAAATTCAGTAAAATTGCAGGATACAAAATAAAAAAATCAGTAGTGCTGGGCATGGTAGCTGACTTCGTAATCCCAGCACTTTGGGAGGCAGAGGCAGGCAAATGGCTTGAGCTCAGGAGTTCAAAACCAGCCTGAGTGACATGGTGATACCCTGTCTATACCAAAAAAAATACAAAAATTACCTGGCGATGGTGGCGTGCACCTGCAGCTACTTGGGAGGCTGAAGTGAGAGGATCACAGGCCCCAGATGTGGAGGTTGCAGTGAGCTAAGATTGCACCACTGCCCTCCATTCTAGGCAACAGAGCCAGGCCCTGTATCAAAAAAAAAAAAAAAAATCAGTAGCATTTATATACACTAACAGTGAACAATCTGAAAAAGAAATCAAGAAAGCAATTTCATTTATCCACACAAAGAAAATTATAACACACTGGGAAAAGAAGTTGAAGAGAACACACACCAAAAAATGGAAAGATATTTCATGCTCAAGGATTGAAATAATTAATATTGTTAAAATGACAATACTATCCAAAGCAATTTATAGATTCAGTACAATCCTTATGAAAAGACTAATGACATTCTTCACAAAAATAGAAAAACAATCCTAAAATTTATATGGAATCACAAAAGACTCTGAATAGCCAAAGCAGTCCTGAGCAAAAAGAATGAAGCCAGAGGCATCACTCTATCTGGCTTCAAAATATACTACAAAGCCATAGTAACAAAATCAGCATGATATTGGCATTAAAAAAAGACACACAGACCAATGGAACAGCATGGAGAACCCAGCTATAAATCCACACATTTACAGCCAACTAATTTTTTACAAAGGTACCAGAGCATACAATGGGGAAAGCGCAGTCTCTTCAATAAATGATGCTGAGACAACTGGATATCTATATGCAGAAGAATGAAACTAAACTCCTATCTCTTACCATATGCAACAATCAAATAAAAATGGATTAAAGACTTATGTCTAAGACCTGAAGCTATGAAAGTTCTAGAAGAAACCTTTAGGGACCGCTCTAGAACATTGGTCTGGGCAAAGGATTTTTACATAAGATCTCAAAAGTACAGGCAACCAAAGCAAAAATAAACATAGAATTTTATCAAGCGAAAAAGCTTACACACAGCAAGGAAAACAACCAAGTAAAGAGACAACTCACAGAGTGAAAGAAAATATTTGCAAACTATCCATTTGACAAGGGATTAATAATCAGAATATATAAGGAGCTCAAACAACTCCACAGCAAAAAAAAAAACTCATTAAAATATGGGAAAAAAGATATGAGTTGACATTTCCTAAAAGAAAATATATAAATGGCCAATGGGTATAGGAAAAAATGTTCATTATCATGAATCATCAAAGAAATGCAAATCAAAACCACAATGAGATACCATCTCAGTTAGAATGGCTTTTATCAAAAAGACAGAATATCAGAGCTGGTAAGGATGTGGAGAAAAGGGAACCATTGTACACTGTTGGTAGGAATGTAAATTAATAAAGCCACTATGGAAAACAGTATGGAGGTTCCTTTAAAAACTAAAAATAGCCGGGCACGGTGGCTCACACGTGTAATCACAGCACTTTGGGAGGCCAAGGCTGGTGGATCACCTGAGCTCAGGAGTTCCAGATCAGCCTGGCCAACATGGTGAAACCCCATCTCTACTGAAAATACAAAAATTAGCTAGCCATGGTGGCAGGTACCTGTAATCCCAGCTACTCAGGAGGCTGAGGCAGGAGAATTGCTTGAACCCGGGCGATGGAGGTTGCAGTGAGCAAAGATCATGCCACTGCACTCCAGCCTGGGTTACAGAGCCAGACTCTGTCTTAGAAAAAAAAAAATTAACTAAAAACAGGCCAGGTGTGATGGCTTAGACCTGTAATCCTAGCACTTTGGGAGGCCCCTCTGGAATCACCTGAGGCCAAGAGTTTGAGACCAGCCTGGGCTACATGGTGTAAGAAAACCAGTTCCCGTGAGGCTCTAGTCTCATGCCACTGGACCACATTGTCCTCATGCCCTTCAACTTCTGTCACCATCTGCTGACCTCCTAGTTACTCCTCTTACTTTTTGAAGACTTTGGGACCTGCTCAGAGTCTTGTTCTTCTCAAGATCTTCCAGGAGACCCAATGCCTTCAGTGTTCCCACAGATGACCTACCCAACACCCTGGCTGCTCAGTTCCTTTACCTCCTCCTCTGCAGGGATCTTCTCCTCTATGCCACTTCAGCCACGCCCTGGACTTTGTCATTACCTACAGTTACCCAGCCTTCAGAACGACCCATTCAAATCTCCTGCATCTTGATCAGAGTCCACTGATCCCTCCTCTTTCCAATCCATTTGTTACCTCCATTCTTCTCAGACAAACACTTGGTTCAAGTTGGAGCTCACAGCAGAAGAATCAGCATATCCGTGGGCTTCCCATTCTCATAGCATACTATGGGGAGTCATACTTGGCCCCCCAAATTGCTAATTGCAAAACAGAGAGATCTGACCCCTTTTTATAGGGGAAAAAATCCATCCTGAGTGTGACCACCAGATGGTCTGAACATGAATGCCAGCTGCCCAGGAGTGCTGGAATGAACTACTTCAGGGAAGTTCAGATAGTGCACAGCCCTTCTTACTGGCTTTTGGAAGAGCTCCCAGACTTCAGAATCTCCATATCACCCTTGCCAAAACCAGAAACTCTTTCCGGTGGTGGTGGTGAACACAAGGTTGCAGGAGAGGGCTTTACCTCATTCTCAATTTTCCTACATCTTCCCTGTTCTTCTATATGAACAATTGATGGATGTTTTCTTAATATACCTAACGTAAAATACTGTACAAGATGCTTCAAGCCCTCCTATCCCCAAATCAGATTGCTTCTTCTAAAAGCTCTACTAAACAGAAATTCTGGAGCCACCACTGTCTCTTTTCCTTATGTCCCTATGTGACAAAACCCCAAACCTAAAAGAACCCTGTGACATGCCTTCTTAGAGGAGACCAGGTACTTTATTGCATTTCTTGAGCCAGCTCTCTTGCAATTCCTGCAACACTATCTCAAGCTTACTCCACTCTTGTCCAGCCACCAGCAGCTTCTGCCTCCTCACATCCTTTCCAGGAATGACTTTATCTCTTATTTCACAGAGAAAATTAAAGCCATCTAGAGAAATTCTAACTTCCCACACCTGAACTTATACCCAAACACCCCCTCCACCTTCCTACCACAGTAGAAGAGGGGACCTCCAAGGATGCTGGGTACCCACTTGTCTTATGTAGATGTTATCTAGATGCTCTGCTTATTATCCCTCTCTTTTCTTTTGTGTTCTACTATTCCATCTTATCCAGACCATTCCTACCAATATTCACACATGCTCAAGTTTTCCATATTTATTTTTAAAATGAACAACAGCAAAAAATGTTTTTGGTCTCCTTCAAACTTCTTTCTCTCTCTCTCCACTTCACAGCCCAACACCTTTAAAGAGTTTTCTGTACCTACTGTCTCTATCTCCTCTCCTTTTACCCAGTCTTCCCTCTATTCCACTCTGGCTTCCACCCCATCACTCCATCCAAACAGCACTTGCAAAGGTTACCAGGGACCACTGCATTGCTCACTCCCCCAGACATTTTTTGGTCCTCATGTTGCTTAACCTCTCAGAGCAGACGTGATTGACCACTCCTTTCTTTTTCTTTTCTTTCTTTCTTTTTTTTTTGGAGACAAAGTCTTACTGTGTCGCCCAGGCTGGAGTGTAGTGGCACAATCTTGGCTCATCGGCTTATTGCAACCTCCACCTCCCAGGTTCAAGCGATTCTCCTACCTCAGCTCCCAAGTAGTTGGGATTACAAGCATGCACCACCACACCTGGCTAATTTTTGTATTTTCAGTAGAGACGGGGTTTCACCATGTTGGCCAGGCTGGTCTGGAACTCCTGACCTCAGGTGATTCACCCACCTTGGCCTCCCAAAGTGCTGAGATTACAGGCATGAGCCACCACACCCAGCTGGCCTCTCCTTTCTTAAATGTTCTCTCCTTTTGCTTATATGACCACATACTTAGTCTTTCCTTTAAACCCTCTTTTTCAAGGTTATCTCCTTCTCTGCCCCATTTCCCAAGTCTAGGTCCGAGGCCACTTCTCACTGGCTGCTTTCTTCTTAATGAATCTCATTTATGCTGTCTGTAACCCAATAACTTTCCAATTTAAATATCTTGCCCAAATATCTCGCCCAAATATCTCACCTGACCTCCAGACCTAGATAGGCAACTGCTTACTTGAGACATTTGTCTCAGAGCATGCACATTCAATATGTCCCAATCTGAGCTCAAAATATTTTTGCCAGGTGTATTAGTCCATTTTCACACTGCTGATAAAGACATACCTGAGACTGGGAAAGAAAAGAGGTTTAATTGGACTTACAATTCCACATGGCTGGGGAGGCCTCAGAATCATGGCAGGAGGCAAAAGGCACTTCTTACATGGTGGCGGCAAGAAAAAATGAGGAAGATGCAAAAGCAGAAACCCCTGATAAAACCATCAGATCTCATGGGACTTATTCACTACCATGAGAACAGTATGGCGGAAACTGCCCCCATGATTCAAATTATCTCCCACCAGGTCCCTCCCACAACATGTGGGAATTATGAGAGTTCAATTCAAGATGAGATTTCAGTGGGGACACAGAGCCAAACCATATCATTCTGCCCCTGGCCCATCCAAATCTCATGTCCTCACATTTCAAAACTAACAGTTCCCCCAAAGTCTTAACTCATTTCATCATTAACTCAAAAGTCCACTGTCCAAAGTCTTATCTGAAACAAGGCAAGTCCCTTCCACCTATGAGCCTGTAAAATCAGAAGCAAGTTAGTTACTTCCTAGATACAATGGGGATACAGGCATTGGGTAAATACAGCCATTCCAAATGGGAGAAATTGGCCAAAAGAAAAAGGCTACTGGCCCCTTACAAGTCTGAAATCCAGCAGGGCAGTCAAATCTTAAAGCTCCAAAATGATCTCCTTTGACACCACGTCTCACATCTGGGTCACGCTGATGCAAGAGATGGGTTCCCATGGCCTCAGGCAGCTCCACCCCTGTGGCTTTGCAGGGTATGGCTCCCCTCCTGGCTGTTTTCATGGGCTGGTGTTGAGCGTCTGTGGCTTTTCCAGTTGCATGATGCAAGCTGTCGGCAGATCTACCATTCTAGGGTCTGGAGGACAATGGCCCTCTTCTCACAGCTCCACTAGGCAGTACCCCAGTAGAGACTCTGTGTGACAGCTCCAACCCCACATTTCCCTTCCGCACTGCCCTAGCAGAGGTTCTCCATCTGGGCCCTGCCCCTGCAGCAAACTTTTGCCTGGACATCCAGGCATTTCCATACATCTTCTGAAATGTAGGTGGAGGTTCCTCAAACCTCAATTCTTGACTTTGGTGCACCCGCAGGCTCAACACCATGTGGAAGCTGCCAAAGCTTGGGGCTTCCACCCTCTGAAGCAACAGCCCAAGCTGTACCTTGGCTCCTTTTAGTCATGGCTGGAGTGTCTGGGACACAGGGCACCAAATCCTTAGACTGCACACAGCATGGGGACCTGGGCCTGGCCCACAAAACCATTTTCTTTTAGGCCTTTGGGCCTGTGATGGGAGGGGCTGCTGTGAAGACCTCTGGAGACATTTTCCCTATTATCTTGGGGATTAACATTCAGCTCCTCATTACTTATGCAGATTTCTGCAGTGGCTTGTATTTCTCCTCAGAAAACAGGTTTTTCTTTTCTGTCATATTGTCAGGCTACAAATTTTCTGCTATGCTTCCAGTATAAAACAGAATGCCTTTAGCAGCACCCAAGTCACCTCTTAAATGCTTTGCTGCTTAGAAACTTCTTCTGCCAGATACCCTAAATCATCTCTGTCAAGTTCAAAGTTCCACAAATCTCTAAGGCAGGGACAAAATGCCACCAGTCTCTTTGCTAAAACATAACAAGAGTCACCTTTGCTCCAGTTCCCAACAAGTTCCTCATCTCCATCTGAGACTACCTCAGCCTAGACTTTATTGTACATATTGCTATCATGCTTTTGGTCAAAGCCATTCAATAAGTCTCTAGGAAGTTCCAAACTTTCCCACATTTTCCTGTCTTCTTCTGAGCCCTCCAAACTGTTCCAACCTCTGCCTGTTACCCAGTTCCAAAGTTGCTTCCACATTTTTGCATGTCTTTTCAGCAGCACCCCACTCTACTGGTACCAATTTACTATATTAGTCTATTTTCACACTGCTGATAAAGACATACCCAAGACTGGAAAGAAAAAAAGAGGTTTAATTGGACTCACAGTTCCACATGGCTGGGGAGGCCTCAGAATCATGGCAGGAGGCAAAAGGTACTTTTTACATGGTGGCAGCAAGAGAAAATGAGGAAGATGCAAAAGCAGAAACCTGATAAAACCATCAGATCTCATGAGACTTATTCACTACCACGAAAACAGTATGGGGGAAACTGCCCCCATGATTCAAATTATCTCCCACCAGGTCCCTCCCACAATACATGGGAATCTCCCACCAGGTCCCTCCCACAACACATGGGAATGGGAAGTACAATTCAAGATGAGATTTGGGTAAGGACACAGAGCCAAACCATATCACCAAGGCTGATTTTTTTCTGGTGTTCTGTATTTCAACATGAAGCTCCACCATCCATCCAGATGCATCTGCTGCAGCTCTTAGTCATGCTCATTTTACCTTGAATTCATCCAACTCTTTTTATACCCACTGCCATCATCCTAGTTCAAGCTACCTCCTCCTCTCTTTCCTGGAGTACAAAAACAACTTCCTAAATGTTCTCCTCTACTGTGCCTTCTCCGTAGCACCTTCTCCACACTGCACTTAGAGTAGCACCATCGAGTTCAAATACAATGGGAGCCACATATGCAATTTTTAATTTTTTTATTATTATTTTGAGATGGAGTCTCACTCTGTCACCCAGGCTGGAGTGCAGTGGTGTGATTTTGGCTCACTGCAAACTCCACGTCCTGAGTCTGAGCAATTCTCCTGTCTCAGCCTCCAGAGTAGCTGGGATTACAGGCTCCCACCAACGCACCTGGCTAATTTTTGTGTTTTTAGTAGAGACAGGGTTTCACCATGTTGGCCAGGCTGGTCTCAAACTCCTGACCTCAAGTGATCCACCTGCCTCGGCCTTCCAAAGTGCTGGGATTATAGGTGTGAGCCACCATACCCACCCCCAATTTTTAATTTTTAATAGCTATATTTTAAAATGTTAACAAGAAACAGGTAATTGGTTTTTTGGGGAGTGGGGGAAATGGGTTTTGTTTGTTTGTTTTTGAGACAGGGTCTTGCTCTTCCATCCAGACTGGAGTACAATGGCACGATCATGGCTCCCTGCAGTTTTGACCTCCTAGGCTCGAGTGATCCTCCTGCCTTAACCTCCCGAGTAGCTGGGACCATAGGTGTGTGCCACCACACCCAGCTAACTTTTTTGTTTTATTGGAGACAGGGTCTCCCTATGTTTCCCAGTCTGGTCTCGAACTCCTGGGCTCAAGCAATCCTACCACCTCAGCCTCCCAAAGTGCTAGGATTAGAGGCAAGAGCCATCACTCCTGGCCTAGTAATTGTTTTTAAAAATAATTTTTAAATTGATTTTAATTACATTTAATCTGAAATACTTTTTTAAGATATAATTAATATTTTTAAATTAATGAGATATTTTATGTTTTTTATACTAAGTCTTTGAAATCCAGTGTATATTTTACATCTCTACTAAAACTAGCAATATTTCAGTGTTCAGTAGCCATGTGTAGCTAGTAGCTACCATTATTGGATCATAAAGAATTAGAATGATCTTTTCACAATGCAAATCTGATCACCTCACCTCACCCCATGTTTAAGCTTTTCTGTGGCATCTAGTTGTTCTTAGGACTAGGATCCAAATGCCTAATATATTCTACAAGGCCCTCCAGGGTCTGTGGTGTGGATTCTGCTTTCCTTTTTGTCTCTGCTCCTTCTCTCTCACCATCTACATGCCAGCCACACTAATCCTTCAGCTTCTCAGACATGCAGAGGTTCCGCCACTACTGATTCTTTGAATATACTCTTCCCTCTGTTGTGAATGCTACTTTTTACCACATTCCCTCCATCATCACCAGTACCTCCACTATCATCACCACCACCGCCTCATCATTGCCATCAACTCCACCATCATCACCACCTCCATCACCATCAACTCCACCATCACCACCACCTTCATCATCACCATCAACTCCACTTTCACCACCACCTTACCATCACCATCAACTTCACCATCACCATATCATTGCCATCAACTCTACCATCACCACTACCTCATTATTACCATCAACCCTACCATCACCACTACCTCCATCATCACCATCAACTCCACCATCACCTTATCACCACCATCAATTCCACCATCACCACCACCTCCATCATTACCATCAACTCTACCATCACCACTACCTCCATCACCATCATCAACTCCACCATCACTACCACCTCATCATCACCATCAACTCCACCATCACCACCACCACTTCCATCACCACCATCAACTCCACCATCACCACCTCCATCATCACCATCAACTCCACTATCACCACCACCAACTCCACCATCACCACCACCTCCATCATCACCATCAACTCCACCATCACCACCACCTTATGACCATCAACTCCACCATCACCACCACCTCTATCACCACCATCAACTCCACCATCACCACCACCTCCATCATCACCATCAGCTCCACCTTCACCACCACCTTATCATCACCATCACCACCATCAACTCCACCATCACTACCACCTCCATCATCACCATCAACTCCACCATCACCACCACATCCACTAGCACCAGCACCACCTATCATAGACCACGCTCCTTCTCTTCAGGCTCCCACCCAACTTCACTTCCCTCACTTTTCAGCCTAGAGATGTGATCTTTTCCTTCAAAGCATGTAGCTCAGCTTGTAGCTTTCTTCCTGCTTGTGTGATTAATGCCTGTCTCTCTCACTAGGCCATAACCAGGAATTCTGTTTGGTTTAGCTTACCATTGCCTCCTCAGTGCTTACTCTAGTATCTCATATATAGCAGTTGTTCAGTAAATACCTTTGAATCAATAAATGAGTAAATAAAAGTAATTAGGAAATACAAAACTATAAAAATGGGATATAGAATAGAGGGTGAAGGAAGGAGAAGTCAGTAAACACTGTAGAGTTTGGCAGGTAGAATCCAGAGTAAGGTTGGGGAGTGGAAGTCAATTACTTCTGTTAGGACCCTATCTTGAGCTAAGATCTCTTCTGGTTGTTTTAAGTGTGTTTGTTTAATCCTATAAGAAGTCTATGAGGCAGGTATTATCAGCATTTTAGTCAAGGAGGCTCAGAAGAGTTCACAAACTTGCCAAGTAACATAGTTAGGATTGGAACCTCCACCTGATTTCAAAGCCTACATGCCATGCATTTCACTAAATCTCCATAAACCAACTTCCCATGCTTCATAATCTTTTTATTCCATGAGAGCATAACCAAACACTCAAATAATACAAAAGGCTGCATTTTTTTGTTGTTGTTTTTAAGACAGAGTCTCACTGTGTCACTCAGACTGGAGTGCAGTAGCATGATCTCGACTCATTGCAACCTCTGCATCCTGGGTTTAAGCGATTCTCCTGAAAAGGCTGAATTCTTTATTTTTATTTATTTTATTGTTGTTTGTTTGTTTTGTATGTGTGTGTGCATGTTCCCATTTTGTCACATGGTTTCTTCATACAAATATTGCCCAAATGCATTGCACAATTCAGGTACGATTGCCTCATATGAGAATTTTAAGCAATAACAAATCTTGCCTGAAACAATGCCATATGCTATTTTAAGTCCAAGAAGGAAGTCAAATGATGATTGAGTAATGGCTCAAGTACCGGATACCACTCAAAGGACATGTGATTTTCTTTCCTGTTTAAATGAAGTTATGCATATAATGTGCTTAACAGAATGCTTGACACAAAGAAAGAATTCAATCATTGTTAGCTAGTATCATCACCATCATCGTCATCATCCCTGACCTGCAACATAGCAAGAACTCTTCATTGCAATTTTTCATTCATTTATTGCATAATACTAAAATATAGTATCTTTAAAATATGCTATACTGGCTCTAAAGCAACAGTCTCCAACCTTTTTGGCACCAGGGACCAGTTCCACAGACCGGGGAGGGGGACGAATGGTTTTGGAGGCATTAGATTCTCATAAGGAGCACACAACCTAGATCCCTTGCATGTGCAGTTCACAATAGGGCTCATGCTCCCATGAGAATCTAATGCTGCCACTGATTTGACAGGAGGCAGAGCTCAGGCAGTAATGCTTACTTGCCTGCCTCTCACGTCCTGCTGTGCGGCCTGGTTCCTAGCAGGCCACGGACCAGTACCATGGGGTTGGGGACTCCTGCTCTAAAGGAAGGACACACTATGAATCACTGCCATAGATCAGCTTCTAGATTGTCTCAAGGCAGCCATCAACTGTGGCCTACGTGCCTCAGATCCAAGGTTATGTCTACTGATTCCTGGGGCTCAGCACGATTCAGTCATGCCCAGCCTCCACATTATGGGAGCAACGTAGCATGGTTTGTAAGGGCAAAACGTTTGCAGTCAGACAGACTTGGATTCAAATCTTAATTCTTCCACATGTTATCTTTATAAGTGAGCAGATCTCCCAAGACTCAGTTTTCACATTTATTAAATGGAGATAATTCTTATCCAGAATAGTGCCTAGAACCTGGTTAAATGTTCAGTGTTAGCTATTATTTTCAAGAAAGGCCTTAGGATTTAAATTGTGAGAACTCTGTTCCATTTTTCAGTGGGACCAGGAAGTCTAATCACATTGTTGATGGATCAGAATGAAAATAGTGGAAACATTTGTCCTGGGGAAAAAGGAATATCATACAGTTACTTGCTCTGCTTGTAGTCAACATTTTATTTCTTGATTCAGGTGGCCACTGCCTTCAAACCTCCAGAATCTGTTGAGATTAGTGATGGTCTCACCAAGTAACTAGAGAATAGCAGGAATAGTACCTCATCAACCTTGAGTATGCAAGGTTGGGTACAATGGGATCTTAGTCTACCTTAAGTTTTCATTTGGTCAAACTGTTCAGATTGGCTTTTAGAAGCTTAGGATGATGTAACTTTTGTTTGTTGTGATAAATAACGTTCCAAAGTGATTTTTAAACATTTCTGATAACATGAAACATAACAAAGGCAGTATGTATAGAGGTTATGAATAGAGATTCTGAGCCATCTTGCTAACTGCATGATTTTGAGCAAGTTATCATCTCTGTAAAATGGACTTCATAGGGTTGAAAATTTGGTGAGATGGCACATGTAAATTACCAACAGTACCTGATGTTTGTTTGTTTGTTTTGCCATTAAGGGCCTTTTATTTGTATTCATCACATCGGAGATCATCTCTTCCTAGGAAGCTTTTAAAAAATCCCCAGGTTGGATTAGGGCACTCCCTCTGGGTCCCTGGCAATTTCCTCCAGGTTAGGGATCCTAAGGGGTCGCTGCCTTCCTGGGTCTCTGGCCTGGCCCTTAGGGCACACAGTCATCAAGAAGTGCTGGGGGGAAGTGAGCTCTTTATTTAGACATAGCTCTGCTGAGTGGAAAGTGGGCACTGGCCCCACTAATGCTTGCTCACTGCCAAGGCTCAGCTCTGCAGGCTGCCACTGCAGGTCTCTAGCATAGCTCCCAGGGTCCTTAAAAGTCATCATCATCACAGATGTCAAAGTACATATCGAAAGCCTCTCTGTTGCAGTTTCCATCAGGAGTGAAGACATATTTGTGGAAGGTCCCATCTACGCAGATGGCAATGACAGAGTTGACTTTCTTGGAAGTATTGCAACCGAAGGCGCAGATGCAAGCTGACTCAGCAGGCACAGTGAAGCTTGCCAGGCTCCACTGAGAGTCCACGTACTGCCCAATCACAGGCCCCACCTTGCCCACGGAGCCAGCGCGGAGCAGCGGTTAAGGCAGGTATCCTTGAGAGCAAAGATATGGATGGTGCCCTTATCACTGGAAGCTCAGAGGAAGGAGGAGTCGTGGCTAAAGTTAATGCAGTAGAGGATGGCAGGGTCAGTGCCTCGGCACAGCTCCACCAGTTTCTCTTTGAATCGTGTGTCAAAGAGGCGAATAAGGGTACCCTTCTGGGAGGCTGAGGCCACTACAGTGCCTGGCTGGTTTAGAGACACACAGGTTATGTCACTCTGATGTGCATTGATGGTGAATGGAGCAGACAAGGTGCCAGGCTTTGTGCTCGCCAGGTCCACAAGTTGCAGACTCCCACACTTGTGTCCCGGGAACACTAACAGTTGCTTCTCCAGGCTGGAGCAGAGGTCACAGAGCCTGTTGGGGTTGACCCAGGTATCAAACTCAAACAGCTTTCGAGGATTGTCTGGGAAGGAGTATACATAGATGCGGTTCTTCAGCACGGTCACGATCTTGTCATGGCGCATGCACACAGAAAGCACTGGCTTGGTGAAGGTGAACTCCAGCACCAGCCTCTCCTTGGAGTCCTTGCCCTCCCGGGCATCATCCCAGATCAGCACTGAGATCTCTGAGAACTTGGGGCTACTACCACCGCCCACCAAGGCCAGAAGGTTGCAGCGGTGCAGCATCTCCACCAAGCCCATGCTGCCACCTGCTCGTGGTCCAGATGCCCCTTCTCCATCAAGGGCTCCACGTTGTAGATGCGCACACCTGTCTCCATGGCGCAGCAAAAGCAGCTTTGGTCTTGGTTGAAATGCAGGCTGGTCACTCCTCGAAGTGGCTGTTGAGTCAAGGTCCAGGATTGTTTCCCCTGGGATCGTGCTCCAGCTTCCTGCCGCCTTCACCAGCCTGACCTCCACGTGTCCCCGATCCAGGCCCCAGCTGTCGGTGCCGCCTGCCAGTACCTAATGTTTGTAAGTGCTAGATGTGAGTTCGTTGGTAAGTAGAGCCAAATGAATAAGTATGTTTGTTTTATAAAAAACGAATCTGGTGATAGGGTCTGGGGAAAGAGCAGCAAGTGCCATGTCCGGCTGCAAAGGTGGCAAGAAGAGACCAAGAAACAGGCCAAAGAGGTGGAGGAGGAAGACAGGCTTCCAAGCAGAAGCAAAAAGAGGAGCAGAAGAAACTTGAGGAGCTAAAAGCAAAGGACGCAGGGAAGGGACTCCTGGCCACAAGTGGAATTAAGAAATCTGGCAAAAAGTATTATCCTAAGCAAATTAATGCATAGACTGAAAACCAAATACCATGTGTTCTCACTTATAAGTGGGAGCTAAACTTTGTACTCATGGCCATAAAGATGGCAATGATAGAAACTGGGGATACTAGAGCGGGCAGGAAGGAGGTTAAGGGTTGAAAAACGAAATATTGAGTAGTATGTTCAGTACCTGAGTGATGAGATTATTTGTAACACAAACCTCAACACCACACAATATATCCAGGTAACAAACCTGCTCATGTGCCCCCGAATCTATAATAAGAGTTGAAAATAAATAAATAAGAAACCTGAGGGAAAAAAAAAAAAAGCTGTTCCTTGTGACTGAGGCGATGATGACCCTTGATTCCATTGCTATTTAAACCTCTGCATTTCCTGCCATAACATCTTTTGCCACCTATAGTTAGAATGAACTGTTGTCTTGCAGCCTGCTGTACATGTAAGAATAAACTTTTGTTTAAAAAAATAACAAAAAAGAAGAATCGAGTGGAGAAACAAAGCTGCCTGTCTATACAACAGATATGCAAAAACATTAGGCATATGAATCCTAATTATAATGATAGCTTGACAAAAGTACATAATTATGTGGTGAACGACATGAAAGAGAGGAGTTATATGTCAGTTGACTGAGGAACTTTTAGACACTACAGAGTTACTAAGGAAACTACAGAGTTTCAAAGCTGTATTGGCAAAGAATAAAAATTGTAAGAGAAAATCAAACACTATGAAAATTTTCCTCCACCTTTTATTTTTTTAATTTACTTTTTCTTTTTTTTTTTTTTTTTTTTGAGACAGAGTCTTGCTCTTTCACCCAGGCTGGAGTGCAGTGGTGCAATCTTGGCTCACTGCAACCTCCACCTCCCAGGTTCAAGCAATTCTCCTGCCTCCCTAGTAGCTGAGATTACAGGTGTGCACAACCATGCCAGGCTAATTTTTGTACTTTTTTTTTTTTTTTTAGTAAAGACAGAATTTCACCATGTTGGCCAGGCTGGTCTTGAACTCCTGACCTCAAGTGATCTGCCTGCCTTGGCCTCCCAAATTGCTGGGATTACAGGCATGAGCCACCATACCTAGCTGACCTTTTGTTTAAAAGCATTTGTTTCTAAGATCATAATTCAATTGACAGGAAAATTACCAGGTAATGATTGCCTCTAAGAAAATCAGTCCCAGGGAGGAGCCAAGATGGCCAAATAGGAACAGCTCCAGTCCACAGCTCCCAGCGTGAGCGATGCAGAAGACAGCTGATTTCTGCATTTCCATGTGAGGTACCGGGTTCATCTCACTAGGGAGTGCCAGACAGCGGGCGCGAGACAGTAGGTGCAGTGCACCGTGCGCCAGCCGAAGCAGGGCGAGGCATTGCCTCACTCAGGAAGTGCAAGGGGTCAGGAATTCCCTTTCCTGGTCAAGGAAAGGGGTGACAAATGGCACCTGGAAAATCGGGCCACTCCCACCCGAATACTGTGCTTTTCCGATGGGCTTAGGAAACGGCGCACCAGGAGATTATAGCCCGCACCTGGCTCGGAGGGTCCTATGCCCACAGAGTCTCGCTGATTGCTAGCACAGCAGTCTGAGATCAAACTGCAAGGCAGCAGCGAGGCTGGGGGAGGGGCGCCCGCCATTGCCCAGGCTCCCTTAGGTAAACAAAGCAGCCGGGCAGCTTGAACTGAGTGGAGCCCACCACAGCTCAAGGAGGCCTGCCTGCCTCTGTAGGCTCCACCTCTGGGGGCAGGGCACAGACAAACAAAAAGACAGCAGTAACCTCTGCAGACTTAAATGTCCCTGTCTGAGAGCTTTGAGGAGAGCAGTGGTTCTCCCAGCACGCAGCTGGAGATCTGAGAATGGGCAGACTGCCTCTTCAAATGGGTCCCTGACCCCTGACCCCCGAGCAGCCTAACTGGGAGGCACCCCCCCAGCAGGGGCAGACTGACACCTCACACGGCCGGGTACTCCTCTGAGACAAAACTTCCAGAGGAACAATCAGACAGCAGCATTCGCAGATCACGAAATTCCGTGGTTCTGCAGACACCGCTGCTGATACCCAGGAAAACAGGGTCTGGAGTGGACCTCTAGCAAACTCCAACAGACCTGCAGCTGAGGGTCCTGTCTGTTAGAAGGAAAACTAACAAACAGAAAAGACATCCACACCAAAAACCCATCTGTACATTACCATCATCAAAGACAAAAAGTAGATAAAACCACAAAGATGGGGAAAAAACAGAGCAGAAAAACTGGAAACTCTAAAAAGCAGAGCACCTCTCCTCCTCCAAAAGAACGCAGTTTCTCACCAGCAACGGAACAAAGCTGGACAGAGAATGACTTTGACGAGTTGAGAGAAGAAGGCTTCAGACGATCAAACTACTCCGAGCTACAGGAGGAAATTCAAACCAAAGGCAAAGAAGTTGAAAACTTTGAAAAAACTTTAGACGATTATATAACTAGAATAACCAATACAGAGAAGTGCTTAAAGGAGCTGATGGAGCTGAAAGCCAAGGCTCAAGAACTACGTGAAGAATGCAGAAGGCTCAGGAGCCGATGCAATCAACTGGAAGAAAGGGTATCAGTGATGGAAGATGAAATGAATGAAATGAAGCAAGAAGGGAAGTTTAGAGAAAAAAGAATAAAAAACTGAACAAAGCCTCCAAGAAATATGGGACTATGTGAAAAGACCAAATCTGCGTCTGATTGGTGTACCTGAAAGTGACGGGGAGAATGGAACCAAGTTGGAAAACACTCTGCAGGATATTATCCAGGAGAACTTACCCAATCTAGCAAGGCAGGCCAACATTCAGATTCAGGAAATACAGAGAACGCCACAAAGATACTCCTCGAGAAGAGCAACTCCAAGACACATAATTGTCAGATTCACCAAAGTTGAAATGAAGGAAAAAATGTTAAGGGCAGCCAGAGAGAAAGGTCAGGTTACCCACAAATGGAAGCCCATCAGACTAACAGCGGATCTCTTGGCAGAAACTCTACAAGCCAGAAGAGAGTAGGGGCCAATATTTAACATTCTTAAAGAAAAGAATTTTCAACCCAGAATTTAATATCCAGCCAAACTAAGCTTCATAAGTGAAGGAGAAATAAAATACTTTACAGACAAGCAAATGCTGAGAGATTTTGTCACCACCAGGCCTGCCCTAAAAGAGCTCCTGAAGGAAGCACTAAACATGGAAAGGCACAACCGGTAACAGCCACTGCAAAATCATGCCAAAATGTAAAGACCATCGAGACTAGGAAGAAACTGCATCAACTAACGAGCAAAATAACCAGCTAACATCATAATGACAGGATCAGATTCACACATAACAATATTAACTTTAAATGTAAATGGACTAAATTCTCCAATTAAAAGACACAGACTGGCAAATTGGATAAAGTCAAGACCCATCAGTGTGCTGTATTCAGGAAACCCATCTCACGTGCAGAGACACACATAGGCTCAAAATAAAAGGATGGAGGAAGATCTACCAAGCAAATGAAAAACAAAAAAAGGCAGGGGTTGCAATCCTAGTCTCTGATAAAACAGACTTTAAACCAACAAAGATCAAAAGAGACAAAGAAGGCCATTACACAATGGTAAAGGGATCAATTCAACAAGAAGAGCTAACTATCCTAAATATATATGCACCCAATACAGGAGCACCCAGATTCATAAAGCAAGTCCTTAGTGACCTACAAAGAGACTTAGACTCCCACACAATAATAATGGGAGACTTTAACACCCCACTGTCAACATTAGACAGATCAATGAGACAGAAAGTTAACAAGGATACCCAGGAATTGAACTCAGTTCTGCACCAAGTGGACCTAATAGACATCTACAGAACTCTCCACCCCAAATCAACAGAATATACATTTTTTTCAGCACCACACCACAGCTATTCCAAAATTGACCACATAGTTGGAAGTAAAGCTCTCCTCAGCAAATGTAAAAGAACAGAAATTATAACAAACTGTCTCTCAGACCACAGTGCAATCAAACTAGAACTCAGGATTAAGAAACTCCTCAAAACCGCTCAACTACATGGAAACTGAACAACCTGCTCCTGAATGACTACCGGGTACATAACAAAATGAAGGCAGAAATAAAGATGTTCTTTGAAACCAACGAGAACAAAGACACAACATACCAGAATCTCTGGGACACATTCAAACCAGTGTGTAGAGGGAAATTTATAGCACTAAATGCCCATAAGAGAAAACAGGAAAGATCCAAAATTGACACCCTAACATCACAATTAAAAGAACTAGAAAAGCAAGAGCAAACACTTTCAAAAGCTAGCAGAAGGCAAGAAATAACTAAAATCAGAGCAGAATTGAAGAAAATAGAGACAAAAAAAAAACGCTTCAAAAAATTAATGAATCCAGGAGCTGGTTTTTTGAAAGGATCAACAAAATTGATAGACCGCTAGTAAGACTAATAAAGAAAAAAGAGAGAATAAATAGATGCAATAAAAAATGATAAAGGGGATATCATCACTGATCCCACAAAAATACAAACTACCATCAGAGAATAATAAAAACACTTCTACGCAAATAAACTAGAAAATCTAGAAGAAATGGATAAATTCCTCGACACATACACTCTCCCAAGACTAAACCAGGAAGAAGTTGAATCTCTGAATAGACTAATAACAGGCTCTGAAATTGTGGCAATAATCAATAGCTTACCAACAAAAAGAGTCTAGGACCAGATAGATTCACAGCTGAATTCTACCAGAGGTACAAGGAGGAACTGGTACCATTCCTTCTGAAACTATTCCAATCAACAGAAAAAGAGGGAATCCTCCCTAACTCATTTTATGAGGCCAGCATCATCCTGATACCAAAGCCGGGCAGAGACACAACCAAAAAAGAGAATTTTAGACCAATATCCTTGATGAACATTGATGCAAAAATCCTGAATAAAATACTGGCAAACCGAATCCAGCAGCACATCAAAAAGCTTATCCACTATGATCAAGTGGGCTTCATCCATGGGATGCAAGGCTAGTTCAATATACGCAAATCAATAAATGTAATCCAGCATATAAACAGAACCAAAGACAAAAACCACATGATTATCTCAATAGATGCAGAAAAGGCCTTTGACAAAATTCAACAACACTTCATGCTAAAAACTCTCAATAAATTACGTATTGATGGGACGTATCTCAAAATAATAAGAGCTATCTATGACAAACCCACAGCCAATATCATACTGAATGGGCAAAAACTGGAAGCATTCCCTTTGAAAACTGGCACAAGACAGGGATGCCCTTTCTCACCACTCCTATTCAACATAGTGTTGGAAGTTCTGGCCAGGGCAGTTAGGCAGGGGGAGGAAATAAAGGGTATTCAATTAGGAAAAGAGGAAGTCAAATTGTCCCTGTTTGCAGACAACATGATTGTATATCTAGAAAACCCCATTGTCTCAGCCCAAAATCTCCTTAAGCTGATAAGCAGCTTCAGCAAAGTCTCAGGATACAAAATCAATGTGCAAAAATCACAAGCATTCTTATACACCAATAACAGACAAACAGAGAGCCAAATCATGAGTGAACTCCCATTCACAATTGCTTCAAAGACAATAATATACTTAGGAATCCAACTTACAAGGGACGTGAAGGGCCTCTTCAAGGAGAACTACAAACCACTGCTCAATGAAATAAAAGAGGATACAAACAAACGGAAGAATATTCCATGCTCATGGGTAGGAAGAATCAATATCGTGAAAATGGCCATACTACCCAAGGTAATTTACAGATTCAATGCCATCCCCATCAAGCTACCAATGACTTTCTTCACAGAATTGGAAAAAACTACTTTAGAGTTCACATGGAACCAAAAAAGAGCCCACATTGCCAAGTCAATCCTAAGCCAAAAGAACAAAGCTGGAGGCATCACGCTACCTGACTTCAAACTATACTACAAGGCTACAGTAACAAAAACAGCATGGTACTGGTACCAAAACAGAGATATAGACCAATGGAACAGAACAGAGCCCTCAGAAATAATGCCGCATATCTACAGCTATCTGATCTTTGACAAACCTGACAAAAACAAGAAATGGGGAAAGGATTCCTTATTTAATAAATGATGCTGGGAAAACTGGCTAGCCATATGTAGAAAGCTGAAACTGGATCCCTTCCTTACACCTTATACAAAAATCAATTCAAGATGGATTAAAGACTTAAACGTTAGACCTAAAACCATAAAAACCCTAGAAGAAAACCTAGGCATTACCATTCAGGACATAGGCATGGGCAAGGACTTCATGTCTAAAACACCAAAAGCAATGGCAACAAAAGCCAAAATTGACAAATGGGATCTCATTAAACTAAAGAGCTTCTGCACAGCAAAAGAAACTACCATCAGAATGAACAGGCAACCTACAAAATGGGAGAAAATTCTCGCAACCTACTCATCTGACAAAGGGCTAATATCCAGAATCTACAATGAACTCCAACAAATTTACAAGAAAAAAACAAACAACCCCATCAAAAAGTGGGTGAAGGATATGAACAGACACTTCTCAAAAGAAGACATTTATGCTGCCAAAAGACACATGAAAAAATGCTCATCATCACTGGCCATCAGACAAATGCAAATCAAAATCACAATGAGATGCCATCTCACACCAGTTAGAATGGCGATCATTAAAAAGTCAGGAAACAACAGGTGCTGGAGAGGATGTGGAGAAATAGGAACACTTTTACACTGTTGGTGGGACTGTAAACTAGTTCAACCATTGTGGAAGTCAGTGTGGCGATTCCTCAGGGATCTAGAACTAGAAATACCATTTGACCCAGCCATCCTATTACTGGGTATATACCCAAAGGACCATAAATCATGCTGCTATAAAGACACATGCACACGTATGTTTATTGCAGCACTGTTCACAATAGCAAAGACTTGGAACCAACCCAAATGTCCAAGAATGATAGACTGGATTAAGAAAATGTGGCACATATACACCATGGAATACTATGCAGCCATAAAAAATGATGAGTTCATGTCCTTTGTAGGGACATGGATGAAATTGGAAATCATCATCCTCAGTAAACTATCGCAAGGACAAAAAACCAAACACCGCATGTTCTCACTCATAGATGGGAATTGAACAATGAGAGCACATGGACACAGGAAGGGGAACATCACACTCTGGGGACTGTTGTGGGGTGGGGGGGGGGGACGGATAGCATTAGGAGATATACCTAATGCTAAATGACGAGTTAATGGGTGCAGCACACCAGCATGGCACATGTATACATATGTAACTAACCTGCACATTGTGCACATGTACCCTAAAACTTAAAGTATAATAAAAAAAAAAAATGTCAAACTGACAAAAAAAAAAAAATGAGGAAACAGGATGCATACAAATACTTTATTCTCACTTTTTGGCCCTGGGACTTATTAACTAGGTGAAATTGCACAGAAAAATAAATTCGTTTAGCTAAAAAATCAAAAAATATATAGGTAACTGAGGGAAGAAATTGAAAATGCAATAAAAATAGAAAATGTTCAGGAATTCAATGTTACTGGTGCATAGAAATGCTACTGATTTTTGTACATTGATTTTGTGTTCTAAAACTTTACTTGTTTATATATTTCAGGAGGCCTTTCAAGTTTTCTCCAAAAGGAGTTTTGGAGAGGCTTTAGGATCTTCTATGTAGAGACTCATATTGCAAGTGGAGAGAGAGAATTCAACTTTTTTTTCCTGTTGTCTGATTGCTCTGGCTAGGACTTTTAAATCTAATTAAATTGTGTTTGTGAGATTTTTATACATTTTAATATGTCTAATTAATTTTATATCTGTATAATGTCCCCTTATAAAGGAACATGTAGCTGTTTTATTTATTTATTTTATTATTGATGCAACTTTGATTTTTTTTCAGTTTGGAAAACTACCAAATAATGCTGCTTTGAGCACTTTTCTGCATTGCACAAGATGCTGGCATTTCTATTGGGTGTATATACCTAACAGTGGAGTTGCTGGGTTTTAGAGTGTGCTTACGTACATCTTGTATGTAAGGAGATACTACTCAAGAGATTATAACAGGTTACATACGGAATGGTATAAGAAAGTTCCAGTTGCTTGACATCATCACTAGTACTTAATTTTGTCAGTTTTCAAAAATGTTAACTATTGCATAGTGGTATTAAATTGTATTTGTAATATGCATTTTTCTGATGCATAAGGATGTGGATATGTTCATCTACTTATTGGCCCTTTGGTTCTGTATGTGGAACTCCTAGTCACATGTTTGCCAATTTTTTTCAATGCATTGCATCTTTGTTTATTAATTGATGGGATTTAGTTAAATAATCTAGATATAAGGCTTTTGCCACATAAATATATGGCAAATGTTGATTTCCACTGTGTTCTCACCTTTCTACTCTCCTGAAGGTTTTTTTTTATGAAGAGAAGGTTTTAATCCTAATAAGGTCCAATTTGTCATGTTTTTGTCTTGAAGGTTAATGCACTTTGTGTCCTAAGAAATCCTGGCCTGTGCCAAGGTCATGAACATATTTATCTATGTCACCTACTAGAAATATTGTTTTCAACTTCACCTTAAAATTTAAAATCTGCCTGTAATTGAAATCTGTTAAAAATGTAAGATAGGAGTATTTCTTTCTCACATAAATAACCAGTTAACACCAAAAAAAAAAAAAAAAAAGAAAATCAGTCCCTAAACTTGTCCCATCTCTAGCTCACTGAGGGCATAATCCCCAGTGTAGACCCAATATGAGATTACTGACCCTTCCCTTCATTTTACTCTTGAAAAGAAAGACAGAAGTTATGAAGAAATAGTCATTCCCTGAGGGACATGCAGAGGAGTAACTAGCCCAAAATTCTTTAGGGGAATTCTAGTGGAAAGTGTTTACTTGGATTAATAAGCCCCTTTGGTAAAAAGGCAATTATATGAAGTAATGTAAATATATTGGGCTTTCAGTCATTCACACTTTAATATGAATTAGATCAATCATAATGTTTTCTTCTAACCAACTTGATGAGCTCAGTGTCTCTCAGGAAATGAGACTATCGATGGCAAAAAGGGAGCAGAGGGCATTACGTAGCAGAGGTTCAGGTGGGACAATGCAGGAGGAAGTATTTGGAAAGAAGTTGGGGATACATTCAGAAGCAGAGACATAGAGAACAGGAAAGGGGAGGAGAGGACAGAGAAAGGGGAGAGAGGAATGCATTAATGAAAACTTTATTTCTAGGAGTGTTTTGCCTCTTTGTCAAAGGAGGGGTCAAGGCCCAATCTGCAATCTCAATAATAAATTATCACTTTTCTCTCAGAGAAGAGGAGACAGGGAAAAGAAAAGGACATTCCTCTCTTTTCCAAGAATGAGGGACCGCTCTGCTGAGAAAGTTTGCTTTGGCATTGAAAGAAACACTGGAAGGCTGTTGTTCTGTTTTAAACCTCAGAAACTTGCGTAACTGGGCCAACACCAGCTGTGCCAGGAACTGGTACAGGGTAGGTCTGTCTTGCCCAGATCGTCCAGGGAATGACTATATTAAAATTCTGCTCTTGCATAATATGTTTCACAGAAATTTCAATCATAGGAAATGAAACTGACTGCTGCAAAGGACCTGAATTTCCTATGGACACTGCCCCCCGCCTAGTACATGGCCATCCCCTCCAGACTCAGAGAGGTAGGGGTGGCAGAGGGAGGATAGGAAGAAAGCAGTAATCAGCAAGTGCCTACTGGGGACCAGGCACGTGATTTTGGACAATCAGTGTTTATTGTCATCAGCATGCCCTTTGGTCAGGCATGGTGCTAGTTTCTGGGGTTAACGGCAAGAAAGTCCTGG
The DNA here is from genome assembly GCF_028885625.2 of Pongo pygmaeus. NCBI lineage: Eukaryota > Metazoa > Chordata > Mammalia > Primates > Hominidae > Pongo > Pongo pygmaeus. Next base: position 166,604,684 of record NC_072376.2, on the reverse strand, counting down.
TCTTTGCCCTGAAGAAGCTCACAGTCTAGCGGGGAAGAAAGAAGTTGAACATGTAATTCCAAGGGGGCAACATGAGCAGCACTGAAGGCATGAGGCAGAAGTCTCTTAGCATCCCCAGGAAGTAACTTATCCCTGTTTAGCAGATGGGCCACCCAAGTCTCAGAGAGATCAGAGAAGCAAGCAAGAGGGTCATCAGGGAGTGAACATCAGACATCTCCTTCCCAAGCCTGTGTTCTTTCTACCAGCTAAGTGAAGGGTCTGCCATGTGCATGTTGCCAGGGTAAGGGAAACTGTGGCCTCCCCTTTACTAGGTGGGTAGTCTTGACTATGTCATTCAGTGTTTCTTGGCCTCGATTTCTTGGGAATGTTACCTTTTTAGGGGGTTGTTTAAAAGATGAGATTAGATGGTAGAGATGAAAAGTGGTCTGACTGAAGTTGTCTGTCTGACTAAAGCTGAAGTAGTCCAAAGTCCACACTCTGAAGCCTGGAGTCCGAAATCCGGGGTCAGGAGTATGGAGTCTGAAGTCTGAAGTCAGAAGCTTGGTCTGGAGTCCGAAATCTGAAATCTGGTCTGGAGTCTTAAGTCTGGAATCTGAAGTTTAAAGTCTGAAATCTGGGTCTGGAGTCTGAAGGCTGGAGTGAATCTGAAGTTCGAAGTCTGATCTGGAGTCTAAAAGTCTGTTGTCTGGAGTGTAGAGTCTGTTGTCTGGAGTGTGGAGTCTGTTGTCTGGAGTGTGGAGTCTGTAGTCTGTTGTTTGGAATGTGGAGACTGGAGTCTGTTGTCTAGAGTCTGCTGCCTGAAGTGTGCGATCTGGAGTCTGAAGTCTGAAGCTAGAGTCTGAAAGTCTGTCTGGAGTGTGGAGTCTGTTGTCTGGAGTGTGGAGTCTGTTGTCTGGAGCGTGGAGTCTGTTGTCTGGAGTGTGGAGTCTGTTGTCCAAAGTCTGGAGTATGAAGTCTGGAGTCTAAGGTCTGAAGTAGTCTGACTAAAACTGAAATAGTCTTTAAACTAAAAACTATCTTTCTCGTGCTCATTGGTACTATTGTTATGCAGTTGAACACAGTGTTGGTAGAAAAGGAGAAGAAGAAAGAATGTAGATTAAACTTTGTTGATTCCCATCTTGCCTTTCCTTCTGCTGGAGCCACTTCAGATGTTTTGATTTCTTTTTTTTTTCTTTTTTTTAAATATTTTGTTTATTATACTTTAAGTTGATTTCTTAATCTAAGTAGACAGCAGCTTTAACTTGCTTTGAAAAAGCATTTTATTCTGCACAGCAAAGGAAAAAAATTAACAAAATGAAAAGAACCTATAGAGGGGGGCAAGGGGGAGGTGGGGGGGTAGGGATGGTTAATGAGTACCCAAAAAAATAGTTAGAAAGAATGAATAAGACCGACTATTTGATAGTACAGCAGGGTGACTATAGTCAATAATTTAATTGTACATTTTAAAATAACTAAGAGTTTAATTGTATCATAAGACAAAAGATAAATGCTTGAGGGGATTTTCTGTGACAAAATTTGTCTGTATCAAAACATCTCACATACCTCATAAATATATACACCTACTATGTACCCACAAAAATTAAAACAAAATTTTAAATTTGTAGTAAAATAAAGAAAAAAAGAACCTGTAGAATGGGAGAAAATTTGTAAACCTTATATGTAATAAAGGGTTACTATCCAAAATACATAAAAAATTCATACAATTCAATAGCAAAAAAACAAATAACTGGATTTAAAGTGGGAAAATAATCTGAATAGACATTTTCCCAAAGAAGACATAAAAATGGCCAACAGGTATATAAAAATGTGCTCTACATCACTAATCATCAGGGAAATGCAAATCAAAACCACAATAAAATATCACCTCATACCTGTTAGGACGGCTAGTACCAAAAAGCCAAAAGATAAGTGTTGGCAAGGATGTGGAGAAAGGGAACTGTTACACATTATTGGCGGGAATGTAAATTGGTATAGCCATCATAGAAAACAATATGGAGGTTCCTCAAAATATTAAAACTAGAACCACCATATGATCCAGCAATCCCTCTTCTAGGCATATACCCAGGGAAAATGAAATCAATATGTCAAAGAGCTGTCTACACTCCTATGTTGATTGCAGCATTATTCACAATAGCCAAAATTTGGAATCAACGTTAAGTGTCCCTCAGTGAATGAATGGATAAAGAAATGTGGTGTATATATACACAATGAAATACTATTCAGCCTTAAAAAAATAAGGAAATCTTGCCATTTGCAATAACATGGATGAACCAGCAGGACATTATGCTAAGTAAAATAAGCCAGTCACAGAAAAACAAATACTGTATAATCTTACTTACATGTGGAATCTAAAAAAAGCCAGACTCATAAAAACAGAGTAGAACAGTGGTCACTAGGAATGGTGGAAATGGGGACATTGGTCAAAGTGTACAAACTTTCAGTTATAAGGTAAATAAGTTCTGAAGATCTAATGTACAGCATGGTGAGTGTATAGTAATATATTGCATACTTGATATACTTGAAATACTTGGTATTTGCTAAGAGTAGATCTTAAGTGTTCTCACTATGTATATAGTGAGACACAAATGTAACATGAGATAATGGATATGTTTATTAGCTTAATTGTGGTAATCATTTCACAATGTATACATATATCAAAACATGTTGTACACTTTAAATATATAAAATTGTTGTCAGTCATACCTCAATAAGCTCAAAAAAATTTTTAAAGCATTTTAAAAAATGATTGAAGAGGTAACTTGCAATAAGAGTTACTAAAGTGCTGAATGCTTCTGTACTTCAGAAGCATCACAGAAATGCAGATCATGCTATATATGCATATATTTTATATGACTGAGCCTGCTTTCTATCTAAACATTACTCTGCCTAGTACTTTTTGTGTGCACAATATCATCCTGAGCTTTGGATATTCCCAGTTTTCCAGACTTTTCTGGGCTATGGAAAGGCATAGTTGTAGCTATATTTAACTGCCCTATTATTCCTTTGGAAACACGGGAATATAAAAATAAATAAATAAAATAAAAGAGAGTCTCAGGGTCACAGAATGTGTAGCAGGAGAGGTTCCAAAAGGAGGGCTGGTCTATAGGGTAGGATCGCATGGAGAAGCGAAGAATGAGGACTTTTCAGATATCTTGATGTGAGGTGCCAGATCCCACAGGGGCTTAGAGTCACTGACTTCCTGTTTCAAGCACCCAGGAAATTGCAAAGTGGCCAAAGCAAGGAAATACCCAAAGATCAGCTTCCAATTTTTGCTAGTGCAGCCTTTTCTGTCACACCACACATTGCTGTGCGCTGTTCATTGTTCAGTCATTCATCCCCTGAATTTCTATGAAGTCACTTCCATGGGCCAGATACTGTGCTAAGCATTTGCATGGAGAGGGGAGGCAGGGGGGTAGGTTAATTCAGGAGGGGACAGGAGGTGCTCCTATCAGTAATTATGCCAAAAGCAGGATGCCCGGAGGGAATGATGACTAAGGGAACTCAGAGTCCTTCCTGAGTCCCTAGGTCTCACTTCAGTGACTGAGAATGGACAAGGGCCTGCCTAGGTCTCTCCTAGCCCCTGACTACACCTGTATGTTAGGTCGACTTGTCCCACAGGAATGACTTGAGCGAAGTAGAACAGAAGAATGTAAACATTTTGTTTTAACAACAAGGTGGGGTTATGCTATGGTTTTGTTTTCTTGGTAACAAAAGGCGCAGCCGACTTTTCATCAGGCTGACTCAGGGCTGCCGGCTCGTCCTCAGTTTCATATCACGTCAGAGAACTCAGTGTTCCTGTCGTGTCTTGAGGGTGACCAGCTATCCCAATTTCCTCAGGACTATCCTGGTTTTAGCCTTGAAAGTCTTATTTACATCGTGAGCACCTGGAGTGGCTGACCACCACCCAGCAGCATCCCCTTCTAGTAAATTCTGCAAGACACTAGTGTGGCAGAAACATGGATTTTAGCATCAGATGCACTCGGGTTCAAATCCTTGTGAGTGCTGTGTCACTTACAAGCTGTGACATAGGGAAGTTACTCAGTATTTCAAAACACAGACACTATTCACTTCATGTACTCATTACCGGGGCCTCATCTCAGCAGGCGCCCACTTCCTTCGTGCTCATTCACTCCATGTCACTGGGCTCCACTCTCTTCCTCAAACAGGCAGAGCTCATTCTGCCACTTTGCCTTTTCTGTTTCCTCTGTCTGGAAGGCTTGAATCTTTCCAGGTGGGCCCTTTCTTGCCCTTTAGTTCTCTGCTTCATTGTTATCTCCTCAGTGAGGTCCTCTCTAAACACTCACTAAAGACTACCTCCCCAACACTCCCAGATGCTCTTTGTCTTATCTCAATCCTATTTTCTCTCTAGCACTGAGTATGATCTGGAATTGTCTTGTTTCTTGACTGTGGGAGGCAGCCTTCTAAAATGGCTCACAATGATCCCCATTTCCTGGTATTCAAACCCTGTGTAACACCCTCCCCTTCAATGGGCCACCTAGGGACTTGTTCCTAACAAATAGGATATGGCACAGTGATGGGATGTCACTTCAAGATTGGTCATAAAGGACCATGACTCTTGTTTTACCGGCACTCTCCCTCTCGTTCTCTCTCTCTCTGGCTCTTGCTTGCTTGCTTACTCTGATGAAGCAAGCTGCCCTATTGTGAGCTGCCCTAACAGAGAGGTGCATGTGGCCAGGATTGGCAGTAGCCTGTAGCCAACACAGCAAGAAATGGAATCCTGCCAACAACCACATGAAAGACTTTGAAAGCCAGTTCTCCCCTAGTCGAGCCTTGAGATGAGTGCAGCCTGTGAGACACCCTAAAGCAGAGGACCTGCTAAAGCATGCCCCAACTCCTAACCCACAAACACAGTAAAATAGTAAATGTCATTATTGTAAGTCACTAAGTTTTGGGGTAATTTGCTGTGCAATAATGGATAGCTAATATATTGAAGTATTATTTATTCCCCCTCTAGAATACTAGCACCATGATAGAAGGTACCTTCCCCATTTGGTTCACTGTGGTATGCCCAGAGCCAAAAACAAAGTCTGGCACATAGTAGGTGCTCAATTTCACTGAATGAGAAAATCATGAGGGCACAGGCTGCACACAGGCCATGTAAGGACAGATGAAAAATATATTTATTGAATGAATGAGTGATTTCGAGACAATTAAATGTGAGAAGGGAAAAAAGAGAGTATCTGAGCTTATTTTTAACCATTGCTATGGTTTGAATGTGTCCTCCCAAAAATTTGTGTTGAAAACTTAATCCCCATTGTAACAGTGTTGAGAGGTGGGAACTTTAAGAGGTGATTATATGGATTAATGAATTAATGTCATTATCATGAAAGTGGGTTAGTTATCACAGGAGTGGGCACCTCATAAAAAGGATGAATTTGACCCAGTTTTCTCTCTGTCTTGTGCACTAGCTTCCACCTTCTGTCCTTCCCCGCTTCTGCCATGGGACGACCCACACCAGATGCTGGTGGTGCCATGATCTTGGACTTCCTAGCCTCCAGAACCACGAGCTAAATAAACTTCTTTTCTTTATAAACTACCCAGTCCATGGTATTCTGTTATAGCAACAGAAAATAAACTAAGACAATTATCAAGTGGTTAGGCCCCTACTGTGGGCTCAAAAGATGTTGAAAAAGTTAATGAAATGAAAAATGAAAAAAATGAGGCATAGGTTAGAAATGATAAGGATGGTGTTGTCACATTGAGTGTGAAATGCCAGTAAAACATCTCATAAGCATTCATAAATAAGTCTAGCTTTTCACAGAATATTAAATGAGAAAAGGAGTTCCCAGAATAGTGTGTATATTCCATTTTTGTAAAAGCACACACATAAACACAAGTCTGGAAGGAGATACAGTCATGCAACTCCTGATGACACCTTGGCCAACAATGGACCACAGATACAAGAGTTGTTCCGTAAGATCATAACGAAACTGAAAAATTCCTATCATCTAATGATGTCATAGCCATCAGAACATTGTAGCACAATGCATTGCTCACGTTTGTGGTGATGCTGTAAGTAAACAATCCTACTGCACTGCCAGTCTTACAATAGTATAGCATATATATTTATGTATAGTACATAACAATCATAATAGACTATTACTGGGTTTATGTATTTACATACTTTTTATTGTTAGAGTGTGCTCCTTCTACTTATTTTTTTAAGTTAACTCTAAAATAGCCTCAGGCAGTTCCTTGAGGAGGTACTCCAGAAGAGGGCACTGTTATCATAGGAGATGACAGCTCCGTGCCTGTTATTGCCCCTGAACACCTTCCAGCAGGACAAGATGTGGAGGTGGAAGACAGTGATATTGATGATCCTGACCCTGCGTAGACCCAGGCTAATGTGTGTATTTGTGTCTTTGTTTTTAACAAAAAAAATTTAAAAGTAAAAATTTTTTTTAATGAAAAAAGCTTATAGAGTAAGGATATTTAAAAAGAAAATATTTTTGTACAGCTGTACATGAGTTCGTGTTTTAAGCTAAATATTGCTTAAAAAACAATCTAAAAGTTGTTAAAAGTTAAAAAGTTTATAAAGTAACAAATTACAGTAAGCTAAGTTTAATTTTCTATTAAAGAAAAATATTTTTTATAAATTTAGTGTGCCTAAGTGTAGTGCTTATGAATTGTACAGTAGTGTGCAGCCGTGTCCTAGGCCTTCACATCCATTCACCACTCACTGACTCACCCAGAGCAACTTCCACCTGCAAGCTCTATTCATGGTAGGTGCCCTATGCGAGTACCTACCATTTTTTATCTTTTATATTGTATTTTTACTGTACCTTTTTATGTTTTGATATATTTAAATAAACAAATGATTCCTATTGTGTTACAATTTCCTACCTTATTCAATACAGTAACATGCTGTACAGGTTTGCAGACTAGGAGCACTCAGCTATACCATATATCACAGGTGTGTAGTCAGCTATACAATCTGGGTTTGTGTAAGTACTCTCTATGATATCTGTACAATGATGAAGTCACCTAATAAAACATTTCTCAAAATATATCCCCACCATTAAGCAACTCACGGCTGTATACCAAAATAAGTGCTTTTTGGTAGTGCAATTACAGTGTTTTTAAATTCTTTCCTTTTGGTTTTCAATATTTTCTACAACTGAAAGAACAAACAATATAGGTATTTCCACTTATTCTTAAAAAATCAGAGGAAAAACCCATGATGGATTGAAGAGTCAGTATCAGAGAAGAGGTCATTGACAAGGAGGAGGTAACCCAGTGAGAGGAAGAATGAGAGAGAGGACAGTGGTTGTTGTGAGCAAAACCCTAGTATGATTTCTAAAGCAAAATTTCTGGCTGGATAGGAGAAGCAGCATTTGGTCTTGACCATCAATGGCATGCCAAATCCCAGGCTGCCAAGCTCACTCTACCTCATCCTGACAGCTCTCTTTTTCTGAAACATTTATCAGACCTACCTTTCGAATCCATTTCCTGCCAGCACGCTGGCCCAGCTTTTATTTTTCTCACACCTGCATTTCTACTGCCTCCTGCTAGCATCCAGCTTTCCCAGTGCTTTGAGGCTGTCTCATGCTCAAAAGCTAGAATAATATCCCCTGGTTGTTTTGAACATCCTTCTCATCTTAGCCCCTGCATAAAATCATGAGCTGCAAGACTGCCTCAGCCTTTATCACATCTCCCAACACAACTTGATTGACACTTTCACTTCCCATCGGGAAGCCAGCATTTTACCTCCAAGATAACCACCACGTGTTTCACCAAGTTTTGCTTCAGAATTAAGCCGATGATGAGCCGTTTCATGGCTACACATATTTCAGGCTTACCAGTTACTCTGGCAAACTGTTTTTGAATAGTCGTCCGGCAGTTCACGTGTATTTGTTCCTATTATCTTACATTTTATTTTCTCTGAAATAAAAGCAAAAATAGGCAGTACACACCATGTTTGTAAAGCCAGCTTACTAGGATCCTAGTACTCTCCAGTAGCTGTGCTACGAATCTAGTTTCCCTAATAATGAAAGCATGGAAGGCCAGGTGCCGGGTACTACAGTGAATTGGCACTCACTTTTGAAGAACACCCAACAGATAGCCAAAGTGGTGGAGCTTCAAGTCAGGCTTCTTTCTGCTGGGACTGCAGAGCTACTTTCTCTAGAATGAGGACCAGGTACTATCTGCAGCTCTGAAGTTTAGAGACCAAAGTCTTTCCAACTGGATAAAAAATAAAGGAAAGCTTCTCCAAAATTGTATAGGTGTGTTTAAACATAAGTAGTGCTCAGCAGTATGCCAATCATTTCTTTTCAGGACACATAGAAGCTTCCATTTCCCAGCCTCCTTCCCCCTTGAGTGGGACCACGTGACCATTTCAGGCCAATGGGCTGTAAGCAGAAGAGATACACTGTGTATCACCACTGGGCCAAGCATAGAAGAGGTGGGCTGCATACTCCTCGTGCTTTCTGCTGTAGCTGAAAACAAGGAGACCTCTTGTCTCCCTGTGATGCCACAGTCACAAGAGTCAAGTGACCTGAATTGCTGATTCACACCAGGGGACAGTTGCCCTGGACCATCATCTGTGCCTGTTTAGGGAATAATTTGTTACTACAGCATAACCTAGTGCCATAGTTTGAATGTGTCTCCCAGATATTCATGTGTTAGAGACTGAATCCCAAATGCAACAGCACTGGGAAGTGAGGCCTAATGGGAGGTGTTTAGGCCATGAGGGCTCCACCCTTAAGAATAGATTAATGCCATTATGAAAAGCACTCTCTGGAATGGGTTCTCTGTCTTGTGCTCTTGCCCTTCTGCCTTCTGCCATGTGATGAGACAGCAAGAAGGCCCTCACCAGATGCCAGTGCCTTGATCTTGGACTTCTCAGTCTCCAGAACTGCAAGAAAATTTCTGTTTTTTAGAAGTTAGTCTGTGGTATTCTGTTATAGCAGCACAAAATGAACTAAGACATCTAGCTTATCCCAGCAAATACAAAATCAATTCTGGGTTTTTCAATCAACAACTTGACCCATTATTTTGACCTAGTGATTTTTTTTAACAATGAAATAAGGTAGGCAAACAAGTTATTGTCTTCTCTTTATTAGCACTATAGATCTAGAATACACAATGAACTTGGGAACCTGGCCTAACCCAGTACTACTTATTTCTTTGGTTGCAGGAATTTGTTTTAATATTGAATTATAGAATGAGTGATCATGTTTCACCCCACTCTTATAGCCTACTCAATCCCAAAGTCACAGTGCTGAGTCTGTTACTTCAATCATTTTGAGGTTTTAAATAAATTCTATATCTATAGTGAATGAACAAACATCTAATTAGCTAGATGAAAGGACACTGGTTAAAGTTTTTGTTTTTTGTTTTGCTTTTAGTTTCTAAAGTAACAGCTTTCCTTTAAAAATACATTCCATCTTACTGACTTCCTCTCTGTACTCCAGCAGAAGTATTAAATTGCTCAAATGTCTAGGGCACACAGAAATAACTATTTTGAAATGTCAGTTTTAGTTTCCATAAATATTATATATATTTTAACAAAGCTGTATTTTAATGGTGACTTTTATAGTACTTGTCCACCATTTTGATTAATGGTAACTAGATTGTTGTGCATTTTGTATATTGGCTATACTTGTATGTAAAGACATTCTTATGTCCCTTTAATCCCAGCCCAAGTAATTACTACATACCTCATTTTATAGGACTTCTATTAGGGAATGCTTACTGAAAGTTTCCCTTTGCCTTTGCCTTTAAATTATGTCCTTTCATAGTATAATGTAAATTTTATCAGGACTTTAGCATTTGCTTTTAAGATACTTACTTTTTACCACTATTAAATAAGATACACTTTCCCTTAAGATTTAATTAAAAGTTTTGGGGAGAGATGGATGTGATAGTAATAACACATGCTTACAGCAGACAGTTCCCCCCCTCCCCAAAAAAGAAAGATAAAAAAAAAAGAAAATGAAAATCACTCAAAATTCTACACACCCAGTGGGGCATCACCCCATGCCACATGCAGTACAGGATCACACTGTTTATAAACTTTGTATTCTACTTCTTTAATCACCTATGTTATTCTCTTACAATGATTTTTAGAGGCTTCCTAGTACTCCAACATTTGTTTGTTCTATAACTTAAGCATTTTCCTGTTGTAGAACATTTATTTCCAACTCATTACTATTTTAAACACTGTAATGTATATGCTCTTACATCATTTGTAATAGGCAGAATTATCACTCCTGCCCCAAAGGGGTCCACATCCTAATCTCTGGAACCCCTGAATATGTGACTCTGCATAATAAAATATGTGATTAAATTAAGAACATTAAGATGGGCCCAATCTAATCACACGAGTCCTTAAAATAAGTGAACCTTTCCCAGCTGTGGTCAGAGAAAAAGATGTGAGATGGAAGCAAGGTCAGGGAGATGCTGCGTTCCTGGCTCTCACAACAGAGGAAGAGGCCACAAGCCAAGGAATGTGGATGGCCTCTAGGAGCTAGAAAAGGCCAGGACAGAAACAGACTGCCCCCTAGAGCCTCCAGAAAGGAATGCAGCGCTGCCACAGCTTGATTTTAGCACAGGGAGATAGGTGTCAGATTTCTGATATACAAAACTAAGTTTGTGTTGTTTTAAGCCACTAAGTTTGTGAGAATTTTTTATGGTAGCAATTGAAAATTAATACCTTGGTTTTGTTTTTTAATTTGGTCATTCTTGAAATCAAAGAGAAACCTTCATTTTCAACAAAACTGCCTAGAAAAGATGGTTCATTGATCCACCATGAGCAAATCTTTCACAACATACAGCACCAAAATATAAATTTAAAAAATTAAACACATATCCTACCCCTCACACACACACATATCTCCCAAAGGCCACATGACCTAGATGAAAGGAGAAAAAAAATCAAACTCAATACCCTCACACAAAAGTAGTCTTTGAATCAGGATTTATAAATGTATATATTTTTTCCTGAGTAAAGCAAACAAGAAGAAAAACAAAAAATCAAAGGAGGTTGGGCACATAGCTCAAGCCTGTAATCCCAGCACTTTGGGAGGCCAAGGCAGGAGAATCACTTGAGCCCAGGAGTTCAAGACCAACCTAGAAAACAAAGTGAGACTCCTGTCTCTACAGTAAGAATACAAAAATTAGCCGAGTATGGTGGTACACGCCTGTAGTCCTAGCTACTCAGAGGTTGAGGTGGGAAGATCACTTGAGCCCAGGAATTTGAGACCAGCCTAGGCAATATAGTAAGACTCTGTCTCTATAAGAAATAAGAAATTAGCTGGGCGTGGTGGCACATACGTGTGATCCCAGCTACTTGGGAGGCTGAAGTGGGAGGATTACTGGAGCCCTGGAGGTTGAGTCTGCAGTGAACCAAAATTTTGCTGCTGCACTCCAGCCTAGGCAACAGAGTGAGACCCTGTCCTTTAAAAAAAAAAAGCTGGGGTGAGGGGGCCCACCAAAGGAGTAAGGAAAAACTTATAGATGAAGGCCTCACAAGACTTAATACATAGACAGCATCACTGTGCATTATCTCAGACTTTTTCACAAGGTATTCAATCCTGCCTGTCATTCTTTATATTCAGGAAATACTAAAGTAAGAAAAGCAATTTTTTCTCTTTTTTTTTTTTTTTTTTTTTTTTGAGATGGAGTCTCACTCTGTCACCCAGGCTGGAGTGCAGTGGCGCAATCTCGGCCAACTGCAACCTCCACCTTCCGGGTTCAAGCAATTCTCCTGCTTCAGCTTCCTGAGTAGCTGGGATTACAGGTATGCACCACCACAGCCAGCTAAGTTTTGTATTTTAGTACAGACGAGGTTTCACTATGTTGTCAAGGAGGGTCTTGAACTCCTGACCTCAAGTGATCTGCCCGCCTCAGCCTCCCAAAGTGCTGGAATTACAAGCGTGAGCCACCACGCCTGGTCAATTAACTTTTAATAGACCATGCATTCAGGTTAATTATTTCTCTGGTTAAAAGCACTCCACAAAAATAGAGTTAGAAATAAATTTTAAAAGGAGGTGTATTTCTTTTTCTTGTTTGATAATATTTTATTGATTATAATGTTTTCTTGGTTTTTGCTTGCTTGTCTTTTATATAGAATAAACAGTTTAGCTTGGACTTGTGTAATAACATAATAAAATGTAAAAATTGACGCTATTAAAGGACTTAAACAATAAAATGATGGAAAGTAGTAGGTAGATTCTGCATGATAAGAAGCCTATCCACAGCTCTGAATAGCTGAGGAAGTCTACAGGACTTTTCCTATGTTCATATTAATCACTAGGGGGCAACATAGACTATACCTTTAATAATCACATATCACAGTCAGATTGTGGATACAGGAAGTGAAAGCAGAGACATGAGTGACAGAAGTCAGGAAGATAAAAGCTGAAACTAAAATCATCAGTTAATTTTGTGAACTACATGAAACCATCAGTAACCAGTTATTTTAGTAGGAAAACCTACTGCGTGAAGTCTTAGGAGCTTTCTCTTTTTATTTTTTATTTATATTTTTTGTAGAGACAAAGTCTCCCTATGTTGCCCAGGCTGGTCTCCAACTCCTGGCCTCAAGCAATCCTCCCACCTCACCCTCTCAAGTAAAAGATTTTTCTCTTAATTTTTGAAGAAAATCAAGTAGACATGATCATTGTGCTCTGAAAGTCATGCACAGAACCATGTAGCGCATTAAAAAGTCATGAAAATGTCTCCCTCTCCCTCTCCCGTCTCCCTCTCCCTCTCCCGTCTCCCTCTCCCTCTCCCGTCTCCCTCTCCCTCTCCTGTCTCCCTCTCCCTCTCCCGTCTCCCTCTCCTTCTTTTTTCGGTCTCCCTCTGTTGCGGAAGCTGGACTGTACTGCCATGATCTCGGCTCGCTGCAACCTCCCTGCCTCGAGCTCCTGTGATTCTCCTGCCTCGGCCTGCCGAGTGCCTGGGATTGCAGGTGCACGCCGCCACCCCGAATGGTTTTTGTATTTTTGGTGGAGACGGGGTTTCGCCATGTTGACTGGGCTGGTCTCCAGCTCCTGGCCTCGAGTGATCTGCCCGCCTCGGCCTCCCGAGGTGCTGGGATTGCAGACGGAGTTTCGCTCACTCAATGCTCAATGTTGCTCAGGCTGGAGTGCAGGGGCGTGATCTCGGCTCGCTACAATCTCCACCTCCCAGCCGCCTTCCTTGGCCTCCTAAAGTGCTAAGATAACAGCCTCTGCCCCGCCGCCACCCCGTCTAGGAAGTGAGGAGCGTCTCTGCCCGGCCGCCCATCGTCTGGGATGTGAGGAGCGCCTCTGCCCGGCCGCCCCATCTGGGAAGTGAGGAGCACCTCTGCCCGGCCGCCCATCGTCTGGGATGTGAGGAGCGCCTCTGCCCAGCTGCCCCGTCTGGGAGATGAGGAGTACCTCTGCCGGGCCGCCCATCGTCTGGGAAGTGAGGAGCGCCTCTGCCCGGCCGCTCATCGTCTGGGAGGTGAGGAGCGCCTCTGCCTGGCCGCCCATCGTCTGGGAGGAAGTGAGGAGCACCTCTGCCCGGCCGACCTGTCTGGGAGGTGAGGAACGCCTCTGCCCGGCCGCCCATCGTCTGGGATGTGAGGAGCGCCTCTGCCCGGCCACCCCGTCTGGGAAGTGAGGAGCGCCTCTGCCCGGCCGCTCATCGTCTGGGAGGTGAGGAGCGCCTCTGCCTGGCCGCCCATCGTCTGGGAGGTGAGGAGCGCCTCTGCCCGGCCGCCCCGTCTGGGAGGTGAGGAGCGCCTCTGCCCGGCCGCCCCGTCTGGGAGGTGAGGAGCGCCTCTGCCCGGCCGCCCCGTCTGGGAGGTGAGGCGCACCTCTGCCAGGCCGCCACCCCGTCTGGGAGGAAGTGAGGAGCACCTCTGCCCGGCCGCCCTGTCTGGGAGGTGAGGAGCGCCTCTGCCCGGCCGCCCTGTCTGGGAGGTGTACCCAACAGCTCCGAAGAGACAGTGACCATCGGGAGCGGGCCATGAGGACGATGGCGGTTTTGTTGAAGAGAAGGGGGGGAGGTGTGGGGAAAGGAAGGAGAGATCAGATTGTTGCTGTGTCTGTGTAGAAAGAGGTGGGCACAGGAGACTCCATTTTGTTCTGACTAGGAGAAATTCTTCTGCCTTGGGATGCTGTTGATCTATGGCCTTTCCCCCAGCCCCGTGCTCTCTGAAACATGTGCTGTGTCAACTCAGGGTTAAATGGATTAAGGGCGGTGCAAGATGTGCTTTGTTAAACAGATGCTTGAAGGCAGCACGCTCTTTAAGAGTCATCACCACTCCCCAATCTCAAGTACCCAGGGGCACAGACACTGCAGAAGGCCGCAGGGTCCTCTGCCTAGGAAAACCAGAGACCTTTGTTCATGTGTTTATCTCCTGACCTTCTCTCCACTATTATCCTATGACCCTGCCATATCCCCTCTCCGAGAAACACCCAAGAATCATCAATAAATACTTCATAAAAAAAATAAGAAGAAAATATTAGAAACAAAAAAAAGTCATGAAAAATGGAATCCTTTTTTTTTTATCAAGCATACGTATCAATTACACATCAGTACAATCACTTTTTTTCTGTCCAGAGTGCCCAATCAATGTGGCCTTGTTTTCGTTTCCTTTTTTTTTTTTTTTTTTTTTTTTAAGAGACAGGGTCTCACTTTGTTGCCCAGGCTGGTCTCAAACTCCTGGCCTCAAGTTATCCTCCCACCACAGCCTCCCAAAGCACTGGAATTATAGGTGTGAGCTACCGCACAGCCAGTTTTGTTCTTTACATTGTATAATATACGTGACATGAGTCATGTCATCCTTGCTCAGCTTCAAAAAACATGAAGGAAGCTTCCAAATGGGGAAAGAGCCAGTAATGGAGGGAAAATAAAACAACACCTTAGGAATTGTGTTTTTGATTTTCATACTTACTAGTAAATTTTTTTAAATATGTTTATATCTATACAATGTTTTTGTTGTATGTGTTTTAATTATTAAATGCCATAAATCTATTTTGGGAGAAAGTTGGTTACAATAATGAATGCATTTTAAAAAAAAACACTAATACCTAATTGTTGTGCATATCTTTTGCTATTTTCCTTAGAAGTTACTTCCTAGAAGTTCTTAAGGTGCACGACATATACAGCCAACCAACCAATTTATAATCCCATCCCACGATGTATAAAAGTGCCCGCCTCACTTGCCCCCACCAGTACTGAGGCCCAATTTTACATTTTTCCTGTTGTTTCATGTTCTTTCATTTAAATTGACCATAGCAATTTTATGGAACAATAATGTTACTGAAACACCAGTTCAGTCTAGGCCCCGTTGCTCACCAAACAGAGAGGCAATCACTGAGATGACAAGCGTTGCCAGGGAAGAAGGCTTTATTACATTACGGGTGATGTCAGCCGAAGAGACAGAAGCCAAACCTCCAATCCATTCCTTCCCCAGGCCCAAAGTTAAGGATTTATATAGCAAGGAAGGAAAACAGGCGGGGCAAGGGAGCAGACGGTTGAATGAGGAGTCTAGTGTCTCATTGTAACCACTGTGGGGAAATGGGAATTAGAGAGGGATAAGGAAGAGGAGTCGGTCAGCAGGTAGCAGGTGCGTTTCATTGTAAGTTCTCAAGCTTCAGTTCTATGGGCACCCCGCTTGTGGGAAAATTTGGTCAGTTTCAATAAGAGTAGTCAAGTAGGGGTGCTATGTGCCAAACACCATCCAAACGCTAATTCATTAAACTTCACAACTGCATGAGGTATGTTGCTATTAATATCCCCGTTTTACAGAGGAGGAAACTGAGGCACGGAGAGATTAAGCATGTGGTGAAGCTGGAGTTAGAATCCAGGCAGCCTGGCCCCAAAGAATATGCTGTTTAATGGAGCCTCTACTAAAATGGAAAGTTCTAGAAACCAGCAGCGATTTTTCTTCTCTGCCGCCTTTATTACTCAGGTGGTTCTCATGTCCCCCAGCATGAGCATAATCCAGTGTGTAATAATCATCACGTGGATGTCTATACATGGTGACTGGTGTGTGAAAGTTCACATTGTAAGGACTGTAGTCCTGTCTTTGCCTGTGGTACTTTGTCTCCCAACCATAGGATAATTGAAATATTCTCTAGTAACTAAAACTCACTTCTGGCCGGGCAAGGTGGCTCATGCCTGTAATCCCAACACTCTGAGAGGCTGAGGAGGGCAGATCACTTGAGCCCAGGAGTTCAAGACCAGCCTGTCAACATGGCAAAACCCTGTCTCTACAAAAAATACAAAAATAAAAAAATTAGCCAGACTTGATGGCTTGCACCTGTAGTCCCAGCTGCTTGGGAGGCTGAGATGGGAAGATCACTTAAGCCCAGGAGTTGGAGGCTGCAGTGAGCCATGATCACGCCACTACACTCCACCCTGGACAACAGAGTGAGACTCTGTCTCAGAAAAAAAGACTCGTTTCTTTAACCACTAGGTAATTGTATCCTTCCCCATACTTTTTCCTTCACATACACACTACTGTACACCAGACACCACCATGAGTGCTAGAGACAACACTCAGACAAGCAGGCAAGGCTGTATTAGTTGACACTGCAACACAGATCCCCAACAGTAGTTCAAACAAGACAATCTATTTCTCTTACATTTCACAGTCCCTGGGGCAGAAGTCCAGGGTTTAGAATGGCAGAGGCCTCTATGGTTTAGGAGGCCCAGGCACTTACCTTGTTGCTCTTCTATAACCTGGAGCAGGGGTCGGCAAACTTTCTGTAAAGGGCCAGAGAGTAATTATTTTAGGCTGTGCCTGCCAAAACTCTGTATTTGCAGGTAACTGAGTGTTTGTGTTCTAATACAATTTTATTCAAAAAGCAGGCCACAGGCCATAATCTGCTGATCCTTCCCCTATAGCAGTGCTCCTTAGGCTTTGATGTGCATGCAAATCACCTGAGGAACTTGCCAAAATGAGAATTCAGGTGCAGTAAATCTGCATTTCTAACAAGCCCTGGAATGAAGTCAAAGCAGTGGACAGACCACTCTTTTAGCAAGGCCCTAATGTGCTGTCCTCATCAGCACCCAGTCTACTGAGTATTTCTCCCAGTGGATAGAGGGAAAGGGAAGGGCACACCCCTTCCTTAGAGTTGACCTGTCACTTCTGCTCACATGCAACGCAGTCCCACCTGGGTACAGGGGAGGCAGAAAAATGCAGTCTGCAAGCTGAGAAGCAGGCACGCAGCTAAAGCGTCTCTTCCCATCATGAAACCCACCTGCTCACATTCTTGTCCATACACATTCCAAAGGGCGAAGGGTTCCCGCTCCAGTTCACGCTTAGACCTCAGCTTGAGCCTTGGTTCCCGGCTGCTAGCAGTCTCCTACCGCCAACTTCACATCCCCTCCAGCGACTGCCCTTTGCAGCTCCCCTTTACAGTTGGCCGCCTCTGCATCCATCTCACCTTCTATCCTCTCTTCCACTTACTCCAGCTGGGCTGGCTGCAAGGACACCAGCCACCGACACCATCCCAGCACGCACACCCTCTCCTTGTCCACGTGACTCAGTCTGTGGCACCGACACACGTGACCTCTCCCTTCCCTGGCTTCTGCTCCCTCATCAGCAAGCCTTCCTTCCTCACTCCCGCAGCTGCCTTTCCTGCCCCGCCTCTCAACACTGGGCCCCCAGATGCTCCTCCCCAGGAGGCTGTCTCCCACCCTTGCTTTAGACACTGTCGACAGACCAAAGGCGCCCCATTGATGTCTCCAGCCCGGAACTTCACAGAGCTTCAGGTTTGTGGGTGGACTGCCTGACTGCCTGTCCACATGGATATGTTGGGCCTTTCACACGGAACATGTCCAGCCACAATTCTCCATCCCCTGCCTCCCACCAGATCCTCCCCAGAGGAGCTTCCTCCCAGTGCAGGACCCAGGTCTCAAGGCCCAACCAGGATTTGCCTTCCTGCTCCCCCTCAACCCCACCCCATGTGCATATCTAACAAGCCCACCCTTCGTCATCTCCACTGTTGGAGCTGACCTTGGT
Source organism: Pongo pygmaeus (assembly GCF_028885625.2). Lineage (NCBI taxonomy): Eukaryota > Metazoa > Chordata > Mammalia > Primates > Hominidae > Pongo > Pongo pygmaeus. The sequence goes on along the minus strand of NC_072376.2, from coordinate 166,586,719 downwards.
TTCGTGTTACGTTACTCCTGAACTCCCAGCATCCTTTCTCCACTCAACCGCCAGCTGACTTTCAAAAAATTTAAGTCAGATAATGTTGTTTCTCACTTAAAAATCACCAGTGGGCTGGGCTCAATAGCTCACACCTGTAATCCCAGCACTTTGGGAGGCCAAGGCGGGCTGATCGCTTGAGGCCAGGTGTTCAAGACCAGCCTGAACAACTTGGTGAAACCCAGTCTCTTAGCTGGGCATGGTTGGTGCAGAGCTGTAGTCCCAGCTACTCTCAGGGTCTGAGGTGGAAAGATCGTTTGAGCCCAGGAACTCAAGGATGCAGTGAGCCATGATTGTGCCACTGCACTCCAGCCTGGGTGACAGTGAGATCCTGTCTCAAAAAATAAAAAATGCTCCAATGGCTCCTAATTGCACTTTGAGTAAAACCCGTCCTCTTTTTGGTGGCTATAAGGCTTTATAAAAGTGGCCTCTGCCTGCCTGTTCAGCCTCATCTCTTTCCACTGTGGCCTCCTGCCTCAGGACCTTTGCACTTGCTATTTGCTCTGCAGGGAAGATTCGCCCAGGGATCTTGGCACACTGGCTTTTTTTTTTTTTTTTTTGAGATAGTCTTTCTCTGTCGCCCAGGGTGGAGTGCAGTGTTGCTGTTCCGGCTTACTGCAACATCTGCCTCCTGGGCTCAAGCAATCCTCCTGCCTCAGCCTCTCGAGTAGCTGGGATTACAGGTGCCTGCCACCACGCCCAGCTGATTTCTGTATTTTTAGTAGAGAAGGGGTTTCACCATGTTGGCCAGGCTGGTCTCAAACTCCTGACCTCAGGTGATCTGTGTGCCTTGCCCTCCCCAAAGTGCTGGGATTACAGGCATGAACCACCGTGCCTGGCCTCTGGCTTTCTTTTTATTCAAGTTTTACCTCAAATATACCTCTTCACAAACTTTCCCTGACCACTCAGAAGGACCGGCTGCCGCCTCCCCCAGTTCATCACATCACCATTTCGCTGCTCTCACAGCACACATCACTATCTGAAATATTGTTTGAACCTTTTCCTCCCTAACCTTCCCCTTCTGGAATGTGACCTGGCAGCAGGACCGTGTCTGTCTTGCTCTCTGCTGTATCCAAGGTCCCGGGGACAGCTCCTAGGAGGTACCCAGTAAATGTTTTTCAATTAAAAAAACCTCCAGTTTCCACATTATTTTAGTCTTAGGGCTAAAGATAATATTCCAATAGAAGCGGGGATTTGTGTTTTCCTTTGTATATATAGTGCAATAAAATCTTATTTTGCTTTCTCATATTTTCCTGATAGGGAAATGAGGATCGATGAAAGTAGAAAAATAAATTAGAACAATAGCACCGAATCAGAATAACATCTAATGTCTCACTCTCTCTAGCAGGAATGGGAGACATCACCACCATTCATCCGCAGAACTTCGTATTAACATTAACTCAAACACACTCTGCACCCATCGAGCGGTAACTCCCCGTTCCCTCCTCCCCCAGCCCCTGCCAACCACTGTTCTTTGTCTCTGAATTTGACTTTAGATCTCTCACAGAAGTGGGATCACATACTATTTGTCCTTTTGTGGCTGGCTTATTACACTTACATAATGTTTTCAAGGTTCATCCATAGTGTAGCATGTATCAGAATTTCATTCTCTTTTAGGGCAGAATGATACTCCTTTGTATGGACACATTACACTTTGTTCATTATGTGTTAATGGATATCTGGGCTGTTTCCACCTTTTGCCTATTGTGAATAACGCTGCCATCAACCTGGGTGTGAAAATATCTGTCTAATCCTTGCTTTCTTTTGGCTGTATGCCTAGAACATAATTATTTTTAATGTTATTCAATACTGGGGGTGGGGGAGGGGAGTGTCTGCTTCACGCAGATCAGGATTCTAACCTGGCAACCTTGGGACTTTCTAGAGGCGGTGCATGCCTGGAGGCTCTCCATGCAGAAGGGCAGCCCCAAGCTTATAAGACACTTGTCTCAGGCCTCCACACAACCACAGCAAAGAGAAATAAATTCAAACCAAGCAAACCCTGAATTCCACTCACAAATCACGCCTACTGAATTTCTAATATAAAGACAAAACAAAATGTAAAAATAACTTTTTATTAAAAGTTAAAAACATATTCAAAGTTTACACATGCAAATAGATAATTCCACCATAATATGGACTTCTAAGATCAATGACAAGCAGATACAAACTGGTCTGAAAAACATGCAGCAGCCACCTAACCGCCCCTAAGTTCCTATACTCAGGGTTAGCCTGCTCACTGGGAGGGAAACCACACACTTACCAGAATGCTCCTGCTGCTGTCATTGCCCCCAAGGACTGGCCTGACAAAGGAACAGCCCTTGCCATAAGTGGGATGGAGAGAACAGTTCTAGGGCTCTCTGCTTCATCCCAGCAACACACCAGGACTGGAAAGAACCCCCCGCTGCACCCCCAAGCAGAGTCCACCCAAGCAAGCAACTTGTTAAGCTGGGCTTTCCAGCAGTTCTCAACTGCTGAGCAACTTCATTTTTTGAAAGCTCCCCAGATGGTTGTGATGCTCAGGAGGAGGAAAACCATAGCAGCCATTTCTTGCTCAACTCCTACCTTCTTAGAAGTCTCCCTTGTTCAGGAGTTCGAGACCAGCCTGACCAACATGGTGAAACCCCATCTCTACTGAAAATCTCTATTAACTGGATGTGGTGGTACACGTGCGCCTGTAATCCCAGCTACTCAGGAGGCTGAGGCAGAATTGCTTGAACCCAGGAGGCAGAGGTTGCAGTGAGCCAAGATCGCACCACTGCACTCCAGCCTGGGTGACAGAGCGAGACTCTGTCTCCAAAAAAAAAAAAAAAAAAAGACATCTCCCGTGTTCAGATTTAAAACATTCGGCATGCCTGACACACTTCTTGACTTTTGAAAGTTCTGACATATGGATTGCTTTGTTTTTACCACTGATTTATGAAGAGTTAAAAAAAAACAGAGCACCCAGATTTCATTAAAAAATTTATTTTCATATAAAAGTGCCAAAATATCCACCAATATCATAATCTATCTCAATAACCAGTTTACACTAGTAATCAAAACACAAGCCTCTTTATTCACATTGTTTAAAAATCCAATTATTTTCACACATTCCCACAGTAGCTCGAGTCTCTAGACAGTGGGAAACTGGCATTCCTATTTGCTGTGGTAGTCCATATGTCCAGGTTCATATAGGCGCGAAACGGGTTGAACCCCGGGTAGTATTCCTTGCACATGACCGCTTGGTTTTCCATGTGGGTCGAATGTTCCGTGGTGGGGTTGATGGGGCAGCAATTTTCATACACATCGCTTTGCGGGGCCCAGATGGAACCAAAAAGTCCAGACATTGGAGACAAGCTTCGGGTGCTTGTGAGGTAGGGCTGAAGTATAAACGAGGAAGGAAAAATAAGTTAAAAAAAAAAAAAGCCTTAGAAAGGTGAATACACGTCAGCGAATACTACAATAGTATCAAGTTACTTGGAAGTTATTAGACTACTCTCAGTTTAAATCTGGGTTGCTTTAACTCCATTTTTTCTCAAAGGGAGGATTGTGAAATCCTCATCTAATGGGATGAACTTATTTGCAACCCAGGGAAGAACCCACAGGCCAAATACCCTTTATCTGGAAAAAAACAAAAACAAGCGTCAAGTCAAGCGGATGTGAAAGGAGAAGCTGTCGGGCTTCTGAGCAGGGAGGGTGTGCTCACAGGCAGGGAGCTCTGGGGCCCTGACCACCCACTGACCTTCTTGGGACTTTCATCTCGTATCAGTGAAGTAAAGATCAGTGAGTCCACATAAAGACAGCTGTGTCGCACAGAGGGCTGGCCCATGTTCAATTTTATCTACAAAGGACCATTGCTTGGTGTGTTTGGGGATGTTTTTTCATTTGGGGTGGCCAGAATGTCAATGTCTGCAAGACCCCCCCCATCTAATTATTACATGTCAGTTTCCTTCAGAGGGCGGCCAGCCCTGGCTTCTGTGATTTAAAAGAAGCAAGCCAGGCTTTGGCTGGTCCAAACCCAACGCTAAAGCTAGTTGAAACCAGGATTAAGGAAGCACTGGAAACAATTCAGAGCTGCCCAGGGGTTCACAGCACAGGATGGGCAACACTGACCGGAGAGCTGATGAAACTGGCATGTCCCCAGGCAGCAGGCATGTTGGGTGGGGTGTTCCAGGTAGACTGAGAGTTGTGATCAATAAAGTCTGTCTGAACATCTGCAGGGCAGGGGAAGCCATTGGCATAGTTCATGTTTTCTACAAAGAATGGGAGAATATCATCATAGGTAAACATTTTCATTGAGAACTGAATTCTCACTCTCAGGGAAAAAAGCTTTCAAGGCCTCACTATACTGACAAGTTACAGACATAAATACTTGGTCCATGTGGACCAGGAGAGTTGTTGCAACATCATTCTCAAGATTAAAACTTTTTATCAGACACACAACCTGGGAAGCCCTCAGTGTGGAAAGTCTTCCTCCTGGCTTGTTTTTCTCTATTTGATCACTTGATGGGAATCTTTCTATTACACGAAATACATTAAAATACTACTAGAGATCTAAATAGTGTCAAGGTTCTTGCCAGTCTTTAAAATGTTTTTATTACCTGTCATGCCAACCTCAGCCACCTACACATATATCATATGGGCTGATACAGCAATCCAAAACCAAGGACTCCTTAGATATCATTAAGAACATAATGAACACAGACCCTCACAATCATAAGAACATTCCCAAAGCACCCCCTGTGGTTAGCATGGAGCAATGCATGTATCAAAATCTAGATAAGAATGATACATCCCTTCCCCGAAAGGGCGGCTCTAGTATAAGAAACCATGATCCAACAGTAGTGCACAATAGAGCATTTTCCAGTTGACCAGGGATATCCCATAGCTCTCATTTTTTTATTATTACAGATGCTTGAGCCCAAGCATCTGCAGTTTTCCACAATTTCCCCTCCAAGCTCCTTTCCTTCCTTCTGCAGCACCACCCAAGGGCAGAGAAGTAAAGGACATAATAGGAAGCAGGCCAATGTTTCTATTTCACATGGCACTTGACTGCCTAAAAAGAAAAGCAAGCAGCTAAAGCCCCGGCCTCCCAATGGATAACCAACAATGTTACATCTACATCATGGATCCAAATGACCTGGTTCTACCTAACTGGAAGGACTAAATGGATTAGGGTTATTTTTGAAACCCCCAGACACCCAAAATTGAGGGCTTTTTGAGGGTCACATAAAATTATATATGGCATCAGTGCACAACTGTATCCACATGAAGCCATTCGGCAGTCTACTGCAAGCTCATTCTCAAAGTCTGCTCGCTGTTAAAAGGATTCTTCTTAGTCCACACACTTCCTGCTTTGACCTTCTAAGAATAAAAGAATGGCGTTGGGATTGTCTGAAGAGCCCTTACCTTCTGGAAAGGCATTGTAATCGTTCAATTCCAATGGACAGTATGCGCTGGAAAACTGGCCTTCGCATGTTGCACTCCAATCAATGAAACTGCCACAAAAAACAAGCAGTCTAATCAGAAACAGGATGTCAAGACATAAAGAAAATGGAAAACGATTTTACTGCCTAGCATCCTAATCACTGTGAATTCCCCAATTTCGGAAAATAAAAGATGTACTTTCTCAAGTCACGGAATAAAAGGCTTACTAAATGCTGATCACTAGTGACATGCCATCTGCAGGATGGACGGCTGGACTAGGAGCACACTTGTTTTTAACTATGCTTGTTAAGGCTAACTAGAGACAGAATAGAGAGCCGTGGCTTTATCAGCACTGTGAAAGAACAGCGGGAACACCTTTAAGTGTCTTTGTGCACATCTGAAGGACTTAAACATGTTTTATTAAAAATGTCCGCTCAGAGCAAGACCAGCATTCATCTTAGAGAAGTCATAACTATAAAGACTATACTTCATTATACTTTGATCCCTATTGCAACCTAGATTCTTGTTATAGAAAATGAGATAGGAAATACTGTTCTAATAAGCTGAACCAAGAAAACCATCAAATGGATTCTGTGATTAAATATCTAACATTTTCTTAAGACTCCCTAATTGAATGACATATTAATGTCAAATAGCAAATTTGAAAAACTGCCATTGTGTAACTGTTTTTCAATACTCAAATTATTTGATCTTTTAAAACTTTAAATTTGGGCCAGGTGTAGTGGCTCATGCCTATAATACCAACACTTTGGGAGGTCAAGGCAGGAGGATAGCTTGAGACCAAGAGTTCAAGACCAGCCTAGGCAACAAAGCAAGATCTTGTCTCTACAAAAAAAATAAAAATAAAAATAAAAATTAGCCCAGCATGGTGGCACACACCTGTAGTCCCAGTTACTTGAGAGGCTGAGGCAGGAGAATCGCCTGAACCCAGGAGTTCAAGGCTGCAGTGAGCTATAATTGTACCACTGCGCTCCAGCCTAGGTGACAGAGCAAGACTCTGTCTCTAAAAAATAAACAAACAAACAAATAAATACAATGTTAAACGTGTTCAAGAATAATGCCACAGAAAAATGAACAGCTTTGCTCTGCTAGGAGTTAGGAATTGTGAGTTTTTTTTCAAATCTGCCTCTAATATATGAAAAAATCATCTTTTCAATTTTTTAAAAATAATGACACTATCACCAGCTTTATTTCTTTTATTTCATGTTTCTCTAAATGCCTGGTTTACTCCCAATGCAACTCTAAAAGGCAGAAGGAAACGTACAGCTAAAGTACACCAAGGAAGAAGCCTAGCCTTCATTTTTGTAAGGAAACCCTAAGAAACTGAACTCAAATTCCAACTGCAAGCCCTTAGACTAAGCAAGGCACCAATCAGAGAAGTGAAGCTGTACCTATTATGAACCGGGGCTGGCTCCTGAATCACACAAGGCACGCCGTTCTCCAGGGTGCAGTTTAAGCTGCTTGTCACACATACCGGCGGAGTGGGCCACAGGTCTGCAGGTGAGTAAAGACCTACGGAAGAGAACAAGGCCTGAGTCCACCCTATCCTCACCTAGCCCTCATCCTACCCTTCCTGCACCTGCCCTTCCCTCCAGAAAACACTCCCTGATGTCACCCACACATGCTAACTGACTCCTTTTGGGATATAATTTCAGGATATAATTCTGAAATACAGCATATTGTTTTGACCGTTTCTTCAGACAGTGTCCGATTGTCTCTTGACCTGGATGACAAGGTGAGACTCACATAAATATTTGAGGAACTACTTTCTGCAAGGCCCCATTAGAGATACTGAGGATACAGCAGTGAACAAGCTACATTCAAGTGAGCAAAGACAAACAACAAACAAAGTGTAGCACGGCAGATAATGTACGTGCCATGACGGCAAATACAGCATTTTTTTTTGCAGGGGCGGGGGGTGGAATGGTCTCACTCTGTCGCCCAGGCTGGAGTGCAGTGGTGGCATCCTGGCTCACTGCAACCTCTACCTCCCAGGTTCAAGTGATTCTCATGCCTCAGCCTCCTGCTTAACTGGGACTATAGGCACACACCACCATGCCCAGCTAATTTTTGTATTTTTAGTAGAGATAGGGTTTCACCATGTTGGCCAGGCTGGTCTCAAACTCCTGGCCTCAACTGATCCACCCGCCTCGGCCTCCCAAAGCGTTGGGATTACAGGCGTGAGCCACCACGCCTGGCCAAATACAATGATTTAAGATAGGATGATCAAAGGCCTCACTGAGAAAACAGCTCCTCAAAGACGTGATTGACGTGAGGAAGTGAGCCCAGTGGGTACAGGGAAGCACATTCCAGGCAGCAGAAACAGTACCACAAAAGCCCTGAAGCAAGGTGTGCCTGGGGAATTCAAACAGCAAGGATACCAGTGTAGCCAGGAAGGACAGGGAAAGCGGAAGAGTAGGGGATGAGGCTTTAGAGAGTGGATTGGGAGCAGAGAAGACAGAGCCCTGTGGGCCCCTTGAAGAATTTAGGCATTTACTTTGAAGCTACTGGAAGGTTTTGAGCAGAGTGACTTCTTGGACACAAATCTCTAGGCATCTCCCACTTCTGCCAGAGGCACTGGCAACCTTTCTCCGGGACTATCTTTTCATAGATGTTTGCTAAGCAAAAGCCTTGAAACATATAGTGTCTCTTTCTGGAGCAAAGGGCAGGCATGCTTGTTGCCTATCATAAAAGCTTTGGGGTCCCAAAGCTCAGGGTTCTTCTCCTGTAGCACAACCCACCGTGTGTGGCATCCATCTGGGCTGTCTGAGTCACCCCATATTAGATATGAGATATTCTGTGATTAAATATCGCCATGTGGCTCAGGGGAACTCATGCAAAGAGGCTGCTGCTCATGCAGTGGGCTTGCCCCAGCTATATTTCCGCTTTATGTGGAAAAATGGCAGCTACCCCTCTAGGGAAACTTTATTCCCCACTCTGCACCTGAAGTGAAGCTGCTGGCTCAGTGGGCCCTCAATTCCCAGGGGCTCCCTTAAATGCCTGGGCCTGGCTCACTGATGGCTGGGTCAGGCTGAAATCAGACAGCATCTACTGGGAGGCTGCAGCTGTCCCACCTCAGTGTTCACCATGCAGAACTGAAAAGGAACACAGCCATTTTCATCAGTGGGCAGAACCCAAAGTGGTTCTCACAGCTCTGGCTAATTCCGCCCTGATGAACCTTGCTAGGAGTAAACAACTTTTAGGCTATTGCCAATGGCTTAGGTGCTTGGTCTGCCACTTGGGAAGCAACAGATGGGCAGATTAAAGACATTGTTCTCCAGGGCTCTGAAATGTGAAAATGGATCTTGGCTTCCGAATAAACCTTACAGCCACTCAAGATAGAGGTCCTTGGTAAGGGTATGTTCTCCACTGAGACCAGCTGGAATCAAGATACTGATCAGGTCTGCACCACCCAGGCTGCCACTGTTGTTGCCGGGGTGCATCATTGCTCCAGACATGGCAACACTTCCAGCATCACACAACGGGCACACAGTAGGCTTCCTGGAAGGATAACTGGTTCATGCACATCCTACGGGCAGTAATCACTAGGAGGGAGCTACCCAGTTAGAAGCGGCTGGTATGGAATTTGCTGATATTAGCTGAAGTGATCGAAGACAGCACCTGGTCCCTGGAAGGCATTTGGATCAGCCTCAACTCACTGGCCGTGGTTGTTACAGATGACAGAATGGTTCCAGATGTTCTCTTTGCAGGCCAAGGTGCAGTCCATGCAATCACTAACACATCCTGCTGTACCTGGAGTAAAGCCTCTGGCCAAGTGGAGAGATCAATACAGAAACTTAAAGAGAAAGCTATCTGCCTCTCTAAGGTAGACCCTGATGGTCTGTGGGATTTGTTCAGCTGGTTGGGTCTGAGACTCTAGGGCATTGGCTGAGGTCAATACTGCAAAGTGGCCTCATCCTGTTGCGTAGGCTCCTGTGGACAGCTGCTGTTAATAAATGTATGAGACAGACAAAGCAGATTTGGTTCCACCTTCCCTAGGTCTGATTAAGAATTGCTTATGGAATGATGTACGCATGTGAAAATCTACCAGAAGCCAAGGCTACATAGAAATAAGGGGTGTGTATGTTGTGAGACAATTCTCGCTGGGTCTTTCAGGTTTCTGTGCTTCTTACGAGAAGCAGCACTGGCTCCTTTATTCTAAACTATCTTTCCCAGGGCATTTGTTATGCAAAGTCTCAGAAGGAAGAGTGTCTCCCTTTGGGGCAAGGCACAAGTTTGCTTCAAGTCCAACACAATAGAGCGAATGTCTCCTGCATATACATTTGGGAGTTGTCTGGGTCAAAGAGAGACTCAGACCTTTGAAAGTGGATGAGATCACCAAGAAAGTGTGCACAGACAGAGAAGAGCACAGCACCAAGGCCTGCTCTCTGGAGGGCTCCAGGGTAATGAGGTGGGGAGATGGGGGAGAAGCTGGGTCAGGAACCTAAGGTCTACCAGCCAGAACAGAACGTCCAGTGTCTGTCACAGGTGAATATGGAGACTGAAAAGACTTAATCAAGCATTCAGCAATGTGCAAATCACCAGGGACCCCGACAGCACGGTTTCAAAAGAGCGATGGTGGCAAAAGCCAGATTACAGGGGTTTCCAGGGAGGAGAGGAATCTGAATGGGCAACTCACATAATTCTTCTAAGGAGTCTCCTAACGACAGGGGCAGAGAAACAGAGCAGCCACTGAAGAAGGCAGTCAAGAGAGAGCTTTGGCTATTGTTGAATTTTTAATGACAGGAAGTATTACAGTAGATTTGTGTGCTGATGAGAATGACCCATTAGAGAAAAACTGATGATGCAGAAGGGAAATCTGCAGTAATACCCTTGGAGAGAAGGGCTGCACTGACCATTTTTCAGGCTGCAACAGGAGAGAGGCAGAGAATGGCATGACATGGTGGGCTGGTGGAGAGGGCAGTGGGAGCTTGCTGAAGGCCTCTAACCACTTCTCTCTCTTCCAGTAAAGCAAGAAGCAAGATCAAGTAAAAGAACGAGGCAGGAGGCATTGGAACTGTGGTGACAGAGGGGCAGGGCGGGAGGACACAGGCACTATGTGAAGTGGGTGGTGGAGAATCCACAGAGGCAGCTGGCATGGGGAATGCTGCTCTCCAGCTTCACTTGCCTGCACAGGAGCAGGTAGGGCACTAGGCAAAACCATGGCTGGGGCTTTGCAATAAAGCAATAAAGGGAGAGGAGTCGAGGAAATGACTGTAACAATGGATCAGGCCATTTCAGCTGGGCAAGAAGGAAAACACGGCTGTGAGGGAGGTGAGGGAGTACAAAGGTGATGGGCCCACGGCTTTGCAGGCAACAGACTGCAGACAAGATGTACTCTCTGTCAGTGGGGCCAAGGTAAAGCACTTGAAGTACACACACAAACCTGGGTTAGAACACCAAACCGCACGTAAATCTCCAACTGCCAGCAAAGCAGAATGGCACATGCTGAAGGGTAGATGCTCTGACAGTTTTTATTCTTCCACACCATTAAAATCCTACCTTTCTCTCACAGAAAAGAAAGGCAGTACCATCTAAACCGCCCCCACATCTTGCCTTTGCAAACTATGGATTATTTAATTTTAGATTTTTTTAATTGAAAACACTTATTTTACTGGACTAGTCACTAAATTCGCTATTTCTGTTGATAACTGGACAAGTCCAAAATTTATCCAAGGACCAACATAAAGTATTTCACTTTCAAGGGTTAAAATTCTCCAATGTGCAGAGCAGCTTTTAAATCCAGTGTTAAATTCTATGACCAAAAGCAAGTATGTGTATTAAAGACACAGAGAATAAAAATCAGGTTTATCCTGCCACAATTCCTGACCCACGTTAGGCAAGAAAGAAGCCCTAGAATCAAACAGGAAACAAAAGACAAAGAGAGGCAGAAGAGGAGGAAAAGAGAAGAAAAATGAAGGAGGACTGGAGTTCACCTCCCATCAGAGCCCCCAGGCAGGAGACGTTTCCTTCCCACCCATTCCTATTTCCATGCACCCAGGCAACTGCCTTTCCCGCAGGCAGAAGGTCTCAGCACTGATGCCTGAGCAAGGCGGGTCCCCAAGGCTGCTGAGGCTGAATTAATAGGCTTCTAAGACAAAGTGAGTTGGGGAGGAAGGGAAGCAGGCCAGGGAAAGTGGTAAGCAGGTGAGGTGCTGCACCCTCAGCCTAGGCACACTCCCCAATCAGCCTCCTTCCCTTGGGCCACGCATCTACCTTCTATACTTTTCTGTCATCTCTGACTAGGGAAGGTGAACTAAATGCATCAGGAGTCTGCTGTGAGGGGCCTGGGATTATTCCAGGATATAGGGCATCTGTGCCTCAGCTGTAGGGATGGGGCTCAGTATTGATGCACAAGGTCAGCTGGGGCCCCGATGATGCCCGTCCACAGAGTAGGTGCCTTCCTGATGTACGAACGTGTGGCTTGGAGAAGGGGCTGGTGGGGAAACGGCACTGTCCCACCCTGCCTGCTCTGTCTTCTCAAACTCATCAGCCAGGAATACAGATAGCACAGAACCCTTGGCTGATGTCTGCAGCAAAAGGAATGCATCTCACCTTTATCTTCTTCAACACCTGTGGGCCCGGCAGGAAGGCTGGGACAGGAAGGCTCTGCGTATTGTGGGAGACTATTCACGGTCCTGTGGGGCAGAGGGCAAAGGAGGAATGACTCATTTTTTCTGCACGAGGGAATACTGATATTGTATAACCACGTCTGATTGAGTTTTCAGTCAAATGAAGTCTTACCCAAGAAACATACAGATATAAAGGATGTAAAGTTACACAGCCAGAAAAGAATTGAGGAATATTAAATTCCCAAATCTAGCAAAGACTTGTCATAACCAACAACAAAAAAAATTAACTAACATAACTATGAGGTAACCTGTGGTTTTTAAATCTACCCGTCAGGTAGATTTTCAGACAGGTAGCCACCTGTCTGTATTTCCAGGTAGTTCACCTTCCCTAGTCAGAGATGACAGAAAAGTACAGAAGGTAGATGCGTGGCCCAAGGGAAGGAGGCTGATTGGGGAGTGTGCCTAGGCTAGCAGTTAGCAGCAATTCTTAATCCTTTGCTGACAACCTACCCCCAATAAACCCATGAAGAGCTTTCCTGTGCACTAGTCAAGTTACCTTCCTCACAAACTCACCCACTTAACTGCATCCTCTGTCCTCTTACCAAGAGGGAGGCACCTAAGAAACCAAGTTCATTTCTCACACTGAACTCTCCTCCTTCTTACCCACCTTCCTCTTCTCTCACTCAATAAAACGTACTTGTTTATTTTGTCCAGTGCTGCAGAAATCATCATAGGGCAGAACTGGAAACACGTATCTACCAGGTTCTTGCAAAATTTCCTCAATTATCAATGCTCAGTTTTATTTCAAGGCCTAGCAAAGGGTAAATGATTCCCATCTTTATAATAACTACTGCTTCCTCCGTCTACATTCAGAAATAAGGTGTTCTCTTCTGAGACAGGATCTCGCTCTGCTACCCAGGCTAGAGTGTAGTGGTGTAATCATAGCTCACTGCAGCCCCAATCTCCTGGGATCAAGTGATCCTCCCACCTTAGCCTCAGCGAGTAGCTGGAAATACAGGCGTGCGCCACTACGCCTAATTTAAAAAGAAAAAAAGAAATTCTTTTTAGAGATGGGGTTTCATTATGTTACCCAGACTGGTCTTGAACTCCTGGACTCAAGAGATCCTCCCACCCTGGCCTCCCAAAGTGCTAGGATTACAGGTGTGAACCACCACGGCTGGCTTCAGAAATTAGGTATTTTCTAACGTGGCTACCTGTCTGAAAAAATTAGCGATACCTGAGCCTCTCCCACATGAACCATGTTTACTTGCACCACTCCTGAATTATTAATAAAATCAGATTTTACTTTCCTGCATCTTTAAAAAGTTTTCATATTTTAACCTGCAGAACCAAGTACAAAGAAGAAACACATTAATTGGTAGAAAAAGCAGTACACGAAACATACTGTAAAAGCTGGAAAATAAAAAACTTACATGGGATTGCAGATGTTATGAGAAAGATTCAAGGAGATGGGAGCTTCAGAAGGAAAATCATTTTGTGAAACACTGTCTCCTGCATTAAAAGAAACACATTATCACAAGTTTTAAAAAGTACACGTCAACTGTATATTCAGTATTAAAATGCATAGGTTATTAATATCATTAACGCATGACTGATTTTTCACTTTAAACCGATATTCTCACATTTAATTTTTAAACATTAAACATGAATCTTGCAATTATACTACAATTATGAACATTTAGGTATATTTCTTTACAATCTCTTTTTGTTGTTGTTGTTTTGTTTTTTTTTTTTTGAGACAGAGTCTCACTCTGTCGCCCAGGCTGGAGTGCAATGGTGCGATCTCGGCTCACTGCAACTTCCACCTCCCGGGTTCAACCGATCCTCTGCCTCAGCCTCCTGAGTAGCTGGGATTACAGGCGTGCATCACCATGCCTGGCTAATTTTTGTATTTTTAGTAGAGATGGGGTTTCGCCATGTTGGCCAGGCTGGTCTTGAACTCCTGACTTCAGGTGATCCACCCACCTCGGCCTCCCAAAGTTCTTTACAATCTCCTTTATGTGTGTGTATATGTATAAAATTGGAATCATATTTCACATATACATTGTCTTTTGTTTTTTTATGCCATTTATTACACTGGGGACATTTTCCTGCTATTATATAACCTTCGAACACAACTTAAAGACTGCATGCTATGCTACTGTACAGCAATACCATTAATAATTTTCATCACTCTACTAATGTTAGCCTTTCCCTCAAGCAAAAGACACACCTGTAGTTTTTCTTAACTAATGTACCCCCTTTTTTTTTGTCGAGACAGAGTCTCGCTTTGTCACCCAGGCTGGAGTGCAGTGGCGATCTCGGCTCACTGCACTCTCCGCCTCCTGCCTCAGCCTCCCAGTGGCTGTAACTACAGGCACTCGTCACCACGCCCAGCTGATTTTTGAATTTTTAGTAGAGATGTGGTTTTGCTATGTTGGCCAGCTGGTCTTGAACTCCTGACCTCAAGTGATCTGTCTGCTTCGGCCTCCCAAAGTGCTGGGATTGCAGGTGTGAGCCACCGCGCCCGGCCTCCATTTTTAAAATCCCACACTGGAATCATCAGGCAAACCTTCAGTCTTCTGTGGTAGATGCACATGCACAGAACGTATCAGTGCTGTGAACATTTTATGGGGGGCCATTAAGACAACAATGTCTAAAAAGGCTGAGCGAGACAAGACGGAAAACTGAAAACGCGGAGAACTGCTGAGTGGAATCGCATACATGCGGGCCACTTCCTCTAGGTTTTCACGGCTGCTACTGTACTAGTCTCTTAGACAAGACTTTCTTTTAAGGTCTCACTGCTGGTGGGAGAGAGAAGAAACAGTAACAGCTTGCAGGCTGCTGAAGGAAATTCTCTATGGCTTGTGTTCATCGCGTAGAACAGCCCATGAGGACAATAGGAGATGAGGTGGGCAGTGCACTGGGATCTGGGGGAAGAAGCCCCGGGTTCAAGACTGAGCTACTGACTGCATGGTGTCAAAGGATCCAGGCATCCTCTCTGAGGCTGTCTTCAGATGACAGTGAGAACAGGGACACCTGCCCTGCCCTTCTCACGGGGCGTGTGGGCACCCGTGAGCATGCTTGACAAATGCAAGGTGCCATACAAACAGGAACCACACACTCTCACTACCCTTTCTTTTTACTAAAGTTAAAAGTTTACTATGTTGAAAACAACAGTTAAAAGGAATGGAACTACATCTTCATATAGATGTAAAGGTAAAAATAACAATGCTGAGTAGGCCAGGCGCAGTGGCTCACGCCTGTAATCCCAGCACTTTGGGAGGCCAAGGCGGGCAGATCACTTGAGGCCAGGAGTTAGAGACCAGCCTGGGCAACATGATGAAACCCCGTCTCTACTAACAATACAAAAATTAGACGGGTGTTGTGGCACATGCCTGTAACCCCAGCTACTCGGGAGGCTGAGGCACGAGAATCGCTTAAAACCGAGAGGCGGAGGTTGCAGTGAGCCGAGATCCCACCACTGCACTCCAGCCTGGGCGATAGAGCAACTCCCTCTCAAAAAAAATAAAAATAAATAAAAATAAAAAAAAAACCTGAGTGAAAAGAGCAAGACGCAGAAGGCTACACTGAAGTATGATTTCATTTATGTAAGTTAAAGACTAACAGTCAATATTTTGTTGATGGACATATGAATGTAAAATTTAAAATGGACTAAAAGCACCCAGACCAAATTCATGACAGTAAACAGTGATTCTCTTGGGAAGGGAGAAGTGAACAGATGATTTAAAAAAAAAAAAAAGCAAATATGGCAAAATTAAGAGTTGTTAGTTCTGGGTAACTGACACACAGATGCTTCTTTGACCTCTCCTACATCATAACTTTCTCAAACTTTCTCAAAAATAAGGGACAGCCAATGTTCACAGCAGCATTATTCGAACAAACCAAAAGGTGAAAGTTATCATCCAAGTGTCTGTACGTACAATGGAGTATTACCTGGCAATAAAAGGGAAGGAAATGCTGACACATGCTACAATGTTTTTGAACATTGAAGACATTATGTTAACTGAAATGATCCAGTTACAAAAAGAAAACCATACTGTGTGATTCCACTTATATAAGATACCCAGAGTAGGCAAATTTATAGACACAGAAAGTAGAAGAGGGGTGAGCAGGGGATACAGGGAGGGAGCAATGCGGAGTTATTGTTTCATGGGTACAGAGTTTCAGTTTTGCAAGATAAAAAATTCTGGAGATGGACGGTTGTGATGGCTGCGCAATGTGATGCACTTAGTACCACAGAAGTCCACACCTAAGAAACATCACAATGGCAAATGCTGTGTCATTAAGAATGTACAGATGACAAACTAAATGCAGAAGCTCTCTGAACTATTTCCAAGACAGACACTAATAAACGATGATGATGATTGTGACAAGGACGGAGGGGAAGGAGGAGGGAGGAAAGAAAAAGAGAGTGAGTGAAGTCCAAAGCAAAGGTCAAGGCCACTGTCCCATCTGTCCTCTGCACTCCTGAAGGCAGATCGAGACTGTGTGGACTGGGTACGTGGGAGGGCAGAGGGAAGGGCCACTGAGAGTGCCTGGGGCTCTGCTCAGGACTCACCGGCCGGCAGGAAGCGCTGGGCGTCCACCATGGGCTTCTTATCCCCGTCGGAGCTGCTGGTGCTGCTCCAGCTCCCCCAGCTGCCCCGGCTGGCACGCACGCTGCCAGAGGAGCTCCCACAGTCGGAGCTGGAATCAGAGCAGAACTTGTCCACACATTTCTTCTCAGGCTTCTGGTAGTAACCCTCTGGAGGAAGAGTGAGAGGAGTCATGTTTCCCTGAAGCAACTGTCAGCCTCATGCATTTCTAATAGAAGGAGAGAGGTGACAGGAGGAGGAGGGCAGGTTCACCTTCAGCTACCTCTGCTCATCTGGCAAGAAAGGAGGAGTTCGTGGAAACTAATGGTTGCACTTTGAGAAATAATAGGGATGGGCTGTCTACTCTGCCTACGGCAGGAGCAATCAGGGGCTAAGAGGGCCAACACCAACTATATAAGCATGATCTAATAATGATTCTAGAAATAACAAATAACTTATATCAAGAAGACTGAGGCTACTCTATTGCACCAGAGATTCATAGGTGATTTTCCCCCTCTCTTTTAATAAGATATCTACTAAGAGTTTCAAAATATTGGTATGTGGATGGGAAGACTCTTCAGTAAGACCAAAAGCAACAAACGTGTGTCAAGGGAATGACAAAGAGAGGGTGGAGATAGAAACCAGCTAAGTGTGCTGGGGCATGGGGCATGTGTCTGGATAAAGTGGGTGTTGGCTGGGAGGGTTGCAACCCCCACCACCCCATATCCCACATGTACTGCCCTAGCCCCCACTATCCTGTACCAGACCCTGGACTCAGCACTGGGTGTCCCTCTACCTACCACTCCCAGGGACACTGCCCAGCAGGCCTTGGGTGGGGCAGCAGCCTGGCTCTGCAGAACTGCTGGACTCAGGTATGGGGGTAGCACTATCTCACTTGGTTACTCCCCACTTTCACCAAAGGGAACCTGTCTGCAGCAAGCAAGCATCGTTCCTTCAGCAATACGCCTGAGGACAGTTACGACTGGCCAGACTGGAGGGCTGGGGGGCTGGTGGGCAGCACTAGAGGCCTACTGAGACTCAACTGAATCTTAGTTTTCTGGTCTCACCCTGAAAGTTTTCCACTGGGGCTTTAGTTATTAGCTAAGTTGCCTGTAGAGATAAAATCATTGAGGTGTCATTTCTCTTATTAGATACTTCGTTGAGGAAACAAAAATTCCCACAGAAGCACCATTTGTAGCTCAGTATCATTACATACCTGCCTCTCTCTGGGCAGCAGGTAAACTGCTTACAATTTCGGCATCTGCTTTACAAACCTCCCTAGTGCTTTCCTGTATACACCAGCTTCTTACATTGATGTCACTGCTCAGCTCAGACCTCTCAAAGTCACTGCACACAAGCTTTAGGTCACTCTGTTCAGGAGGCCTGGAAAAGCCACACACACAAAAAAAACCACATCTGTATTTTATCATGTACACATGCAGACCTCCTTTCCAAGAGACTTATTAGAGGTGAAAATATGAATCTGGGACAATAGGAGTCCTTCTCTCTTTGGGTCTGGTGGAAGAGTATGATGAGCAGAAATGGATACCAATAAGAAAAAGATTTTGTCAGGGAAATTAAGTGTCTCAAAGAAGCAAGGTTTCCAAGGCAGAGTGCCACACTGCCTGGGTTCGAATTCTGGATCTGTCCCTTACCGGCCAGCTTGTCAAACTACATATTGTCTGGGTACCTCACTTCCTGCAGCTGTAAGAACCTACCTTCTGCAGGACTGAAGCAAGGGTGACCTGAGGGGTAACTATTCTGTTTAATTATTATGACCCCAGATAGCGCAGGTGGGTCAGTGGCTGAACAGGGAACAGCAGAGGCCTGCCTGTGCCCCGCGGTTTTCTCTAGTTCCTGCTCCACAAATGCCCCTGCCTCTCATAAGCAGAATGAAGGTCTCCACACGGAGGGATGGCTTATGCTTTCCCCCTAAAAACTACCAAATCTGTTAGCATTTTATAAAGGAAAGATACAAAATGGTCACTTTAAGGTATTTTTAACAAAATAAAAACATAATGGGAAAATGTTAATTTTACAAATGTATTTTAATCTTAAGATATAAACATCTACACTCTCATATTATCGGTATCTAGTATCACCGAAATAAGTTTAAAAGTTAATAGCCAAATGCAAAATTATAAAGTGAAAAATAGATCAAAATATTAGAGATAGTAAGAATTACGCACCTTGAGACTGGAGCAACACCCCTTTTCTTGTTCTTTCTACATGTTCGACTTTTACTCCAATTTAAATTTTGTAAATTTCCTTCTCTTTTCTCCTGAAGCTTTTTCTTCCTATAAGGATCTTCTTGCTAAAGAAGAGAAAGTAAATGTTCAATGGTTTAAACTAAATATGAATAAAAACATGTTTAAACATTTGAAGATCAGCTCCATCTGAATTCAGAATGTCCCAGTGCTGTTGAAAACTGAAAAGTATGTTTCTCAGCCTCTAGTTTGTTTTCATTTCCCCTCTTGCTCTACTTCCCTCAAGCTCCACAGAAAAAGAAGAAAAAAGAATTGTTGCCTATAAAATTCCTAAGAGGCTAAAAAGGAAAAACATCTGCTAGCAATTTATGACCAGCTTGCTGTTAACTTTGCAGCAATAAATCCTCCAACCTTCACCTGTTAATTTGCTATGTGCAACTCACATAAATTACTGTACTATGAAGAAAAATTAGGTAAAAACTCGACTTAGGATCAAGTTGTGTCTTTACGTTTTTGTTTATAGACGAACTTTAGGAGAGCAGCCAAATCTCTACAGAATGCTCCAAACTAGTGTGAGCTTCTTGGGTAAATAAGCAAGAATATGCTTGATGTTTTAAAAATGTGGTTCTGAAAAGCATCAGCATGAGATGCATAAACATTATATATATATGTATTAAATAAGTATAGTTTCCTCAATTGGAGCCTTTTCCTCTTTTCAATGTCAGGCATGGTCTATTAACAGACCCAACGGGAGAGGGATTCCCTTTGCCCTTTCAAACTATGAAGTAGCTCAAGTCTTTAACGTATTCTAATACTTATTATTCCTCTTCCTTCCACATGTTGCCCTCTTAAAGCAGAGACACTGTCAGTGGGTAGGCGGTGGTGGGAGCTGACACACTGAGACCCAAGGACTTAAAAGACACATCTCTTCAGTGTGTTAGGTATTTTCAGGAGGAAGATATACCTTCTCCAGGCATCTCCCAGAGGCAAATCCCCTAGATCCAGAAGAGTCCCCTTCTGACTGACTGAAGGATTCACACACTTCATGGAAAGCAAAGATTGGCTCATTTTACCTTCTCTTTCAGAAGGTTGGCCCAGCAATCAAGAGTAGGAATTGTGAAGTTGAAACATACACTCAACTAACACGAATAACTTGGAAGGAGAAAAAGAAAAGGTTTTAGGTAACCTGCAATACCTACAAGTTCTATGTCTGAGATATTAGAACCCTTATGCATCTATTAAAGCAATGTGCACACCACAGTAAATAAAAACTAGAAGCGAAATGGGATTTTTAACTGTGTAGGCAGTGGGATTATGACATTTTTTATTTCTCCTTTACACACCTTTGTTTCCCCCAGTAAGTATGTATTAACCTTTTTCTGATTCTGAAGGTATTTTAAAAACCTGACAAGTTAAACACACAAAGCCCTATTGTACAGGACCTTATGCTAATTGCTTAAGTTTGAAGCTAAACTGAAGGACATGCAGACTCGGGATTTAATGTTAAACAGACATGCACCACATTTCTTCATGTATTGTTCCTTTGTGTATTTCTAACTTGGTGGGGAGGTTTCCCACCCCCGTCCACTCAAGGGCCAACAAAGGCTTGTCGACACAGCAAGTACTTGAGCCTATCCATCCCTCCAGGGTCAGGTACAAATAAAAAATCAGTCTCTCAGTGGGGTCTGAGAAAGCGTGAGCTGGTAAGCAGTCACTGATACTTGGCTGCCTTTCTCAAATCCGTCTGGTTGGAACTGTCATCCTGTGCAAGCGAAAGGGTGAGTACATTCAGGACTACTGAGAGGCGGGACTCGGTGACCAGAAGCATCAAAGAGTTCTCCGTGAGTATGACAAAGAAAAGGGGAATGCAGGACAAGCTAGATTCAGAGGCATGAGACGTATCCCAGAAAGAGTGGCAGGGAGCACCTTCTGAAGCACTGGGCAGTGAGGAGGGATGTGGCTGAGAGAGAACAGGCCTGCAATGGAGACAGCAGGTGGAACAGGGAGGAAAAGCGAGCCAGAGCACAAAGCAACAGACTTGTCAAGAAATCCGAGGAAGAGCAAAGCACCACCTGGCTGCTTTCTGGTACAGAGGATCCCAGAGAGAGGAGGACAGGACTAACCAGGAAACTGAAGAGGCACATGGAGCTGCAATTAGGAGCACATCTCAGAGGCTAAAGTGCCTAGTTTCAATCTCCTGCCTTAATTACCAGCTGTGTAACCTTGGGCAAGTTACTTAGCCTCTCTGCCTCAGTTTCCCGAGTCATCCTCAAAGCATTGTGTGGACTAAATTACCTAGCATTGCATAAGCCATTTAAATGAGACTTAGTTATCATCATCATTATTATTGGGTTATTTGGAGGTTTTTTTGGTGGGTTTTTTTTTTTTTTTTTTTTTTAAGACAGGGTCTTGCTCTGTTGCTCAGGCTAGAGTGCAGTGAGGCAATCATTGTTCACTGCTGCCTCAACCTCCCAGGCTCAAGCAACCGCCTACCTCCGCCTCCTGGGTAGCTGACACTACAGGCAAGTGCCACCATGCCCAGCTATTTTTTTTTTATTTTCTGCAGAGATGGGGTCTTGCTGTGTTGCCCAGACTGGTCTTGAACTCCTGGGCTCAAGAGATTCTCCTGCGTCAGCTGAACTATTTGAACTAGTTACGTTTGCTGATCTCTCTGATAGAGGTGATGATTTCACAGATGGCAGTGTGGAGAAAGATTTCCTAAGCTTTACTAAAAGCAAAGGAAGAAATCAAAGAAGAGAAATCACAAACTTACTGCAAAAGTCATTCTTAAAGCCACTGTGTATAAGTAAAATCAAATATGCAATAACTAAGTTTGCTTAGTTTCTTAGCAAACTAAAAAAACTCTGATACACAATATTTGATAGAGTTGATATCTTTAACACAGAAAGTGCTCTTACAGAGAATAAAACATTCACAAGAAAAATGGGCAAAGGACATGAAATATAAATTCATGAAAGAAATACAAAAGCAAAAAAAAAAAAAACCACGAAGAGCTCGTCTAAAATATTTCATCATAAAATAATGTTTTTAGAAAAGGTGAATTATAGACTACCTTGTGTCTGTCTCCTCTTTCCATTTTGGTTTTAGAAAACACAAATGTGTTTATGATGCATAAGCACTAGGAAATGGCTGGGGAAGCAGGATCCTGTTCACTGTGTCTGCCTCTGAAGTGTGGAAGCAGAACTAGGTTAGACATTTACCTCTACATTTCTAGAATTTCTTTTCAGTGGTAGCATTTTGGATGGATAGTTTCTTTGTGTTTTTCAGCCTTCTACAAAAACTGAAGGAAAATGCTCACCTTTCCCTAGTAAGAAAACCAAAACACAACTGCTCACCTATTACACTAAGATTTTGCAAACAATTTTTGCCGCACAGAGGAGAATGAAAGTAGCATTCTCAGAC
The DNA here is from genome assembly GCF_028885625.2 of Pongo pygmaeus. NCBI lineage: Eukaryota > Metazoa > Chordata > Mammalia > Primates > Hominidae > Pongo > Pongo pygmaeus. The sequence continues at coordinate 166,564,453 of NC_072376.2, read as the reverse complement.
ATGACATGTGAACAAATTGGTACCAACTTTCTGGAAAGCAATCTGTCAGCACACATAGGAGCTTTACACAGTTGATCCCTGTATTAGTCCGTTTTCACGCTGCTGATAAAGACATACCTGAGACTGGGCAATTTACAAAAGAAAGCGGTTTACTGGACTCACAGTTCCATGTGGCTAGGGAGGCCTCACAATCATGGCAGAAGGTGAAAGGCAGGTCTCACATGGCAGCAGACAAGAGAAGGGAGCTTGTGCAGGGAAACTTCCGTTTTTAAAACCATCAGATCTCGTGAGACTTACTGTCATGAGAACAGCACAGGAAAATCCCACTCCCATAATTCAACCACCTCCCATAGGGTTCCTCCCATGACATGTGGGAATTGTAAGAGGTACAACTCAAGATGAGATTTGGGTAGGGACACAGCCAAACCATATCAATACCCTTTCATTTTATTTTTTGACATCTATAACAAAGATTTACCAGGTACACAGGTAAGAGGAACAAAATTGTTCATCACAGACTTATTTATGAAAGTAAAAAGTTGGAAACAATCTTAATGTCCAACTGCAGGAGAATGGTTTAAATTATGGCACAGTTAAATGATGAAATGTTATGTAACCACTGAAAACAAAGCTCCCCATTTAATTTTTATGGAAAATTTAGTTATAATCTTATGGCAAAGCTACAGACAATAATAATTATCAACTATTTTAAGATAATAGTTTTTAAAAATCTGCATAGAAAAGAATACAAAAATGTTAAAAGTTTATTCTGGATAGATCTTTTTCTACCTTATTCTTTATGCTTCTATAATAATCATGAATTACTTTTCTAAGGGAAAAAAGTCTGCTTAAAAGAAAATAAAAAGCCAAAGCTAGGGTTAAAATTTAGTTTGTGGATTCCAAACCTGGGCTTCAACCTTCCTTGCCAATAAATCCAGAGGAATGTCCCACGTGTATTATATAGACAGATTTATACAATTTTGTAAGCTGCAAAATTGGGCTCTAAGAATGTGCAAGAAAAACAAACACTGGGCACTGCACTTGGGAATGTACTTATTGAGAATGATTTTCGCCAAATGAACAACGAAATGGAAAGTATTAATAGACTCACAGGATTGTAAAGAACAGTTCTACAAAACAAGGAGTGAGTCACAGACACAGGAAAGAAATGACAAACCACTGCCCCCAAATCTGCACCAGAGAATCCACCTTGGTTGACTTGGTTGGGGACAACCTTGGGCCACAAAGTACAGCCCATGCCATCCACATCCCTCAGATGGGCATGTCTCCTGTGAACCGAATGCCACCATTAGATGCAGGTGTCTGTCCTACATAGGTTTACAGACCAAACAAGGAGGGAGGGTCTTATACAACCACTGAGACCGACAGCAAGAACCGCCTTGAGCTCTAGGGACAGAGGTAAACGGCAAGACCCATGCCCTCAGGGATCTAATGGTAAAGACACACAGAAGAAAATAACTTGAAGAAATTAAGAAAACTGCCATAACCAAGGGCACAGCTAAGCCTGGCACAGAGAGCCAGGAAGACTTCAGTGCTGGGAAGAGAGTTTGAAACAGGCAATGGCACCCACACATGTGGCAGGTGGAGGCGAGTGGCAGCACCATTATTCCTTAGGGCCATCTTAGGTTGAGGGGACCTTGGGATAATCCATTCCAGCCTCTCCTCCCAGCACACAAGGCTATGTATCTGCTGGAGTCAGTGCATGGCAGCATCAGTTTCTATTTCATTGCAGGGCAACAGGTAAGACTCCAAAGCCCATATCAAAAGGATGTTAGGTTCAACTCCTAACTTCATTCATTCTCTCCTATCCCAAATTCAATGACTATTTCTGCTCCTGAAAGTGTGCCCTACCCTCACCTTTAGGCCTAGCTTTTTGTATACTTGCTATACCTGCACCCTCAGCCAGTCTGCAAATTCAACACTGCCTCCTCCCCAAAGTTTGAACTCAGGGCCCTCGTCTTTTCTCTGTGCACACCTCACGGACTCCATGTCTAACCTCCACATGGGTAACCCCCAAATCTCAAGCTCCAGGCCTAACTTGTTGCAGAAGCTCTAGTTCCCCACCTCCCATTGTCTACTACACATCTCTCTTCAAAGTTCAGCCATCCCTCTCTGTTGGTAGCAATCATTATTATACCTATCACTTTGAGACTTACTGCTTGTCAATACTTTTTAAGTGCTGCCATTCTAAAGCAATTCTCATATTAACCCATTTAATCTTCACAACTCTTTGAGGTAGGTATACAATTATCATCCTTATTTTGCAGAAGGAGAAAAATGCAATGTTAAATAACTAACCGAATATTATAGAATGAATACATGATGATGCAGATTCAAACCCAGAAGAAGCCTGGCTGTAAAGGGCACGCTCTTAACGTGATAACAGCATTGCTTTGACAGACATAAAAATGAGCTCATCACCTCCATCAGAATTCCCCATTCTAGTCACCCAGGCTTGGAACCTTGGAGCTATCTTTTGCAAATGGCCATGTGAAAAAATGACTCCTCTCCTGTATGCATTTAGTGCTAAGAAGTCCTAATGGTTTTCTCTTCTAAAACGTCTCTTATCTACTTTCCTATCCTTTACTCCTGCTCAAATGTAAGCCTTGATTACATCATATCTCCCCACAGAGTAACAGCCTCTTTGTTAGAAAAGAGCTGGTATCCATTTCTTCCCTCTCCAATTCAATTTCCAAAACATTGAGAATGATCTGCCAATAATGTCTTATATTCACATTCATTCAAGCATTTATTCAACTACACTGGTTCTACATAACAGGCATCCTGACAGTCTTTATAAAACTGAATTGAACAATATCCAATTATTACCTTCAGGAAGATCACAGCCCACAGGTTGCTTTCAATTTGTTAACCACTGTCCACCCCGCCGCCCCCCACCAACTCAGAAACCTTCAATAGCTCCCCAAAATCTGCAGAAAGGTCCCAAAGCAGCAATCGTCAGGCCAAATCCTCCAAAACAACTTTTTGTTTGGACAAATGTGCTTTTAACAAATTTGATTCTGAAATTCCTTAGCAGGCAACAATTCTTCAGTTCTCTACGGATACCACCACCTTCCTATTGCTGTCACTTAGCGTATATGACCATTTGTGCTTCCCATCAAGACCTAGGGAAGAAAGTCTGAACTTTCAATCAGCATTCAATGGCCTTCCGACCTAGGAGGACTCTGACCCCTCCCTCCCATTACTTCCCCAAAGATAGCTTCTTCCCAGTGAGATGGCTCTCTAACTGCACCCAATTATGCCTCAATGGTTCCTCCACCTGCGGGGCTCAGTGCTGCCCGCTGCCCATCTTCCCTTCTCTGTTCTTCCACATGCTACCTGCACAAGTTTGCACCTCCTCTGGGAGCTTTCCACGGCACCCTGGCCTACACAGACTTTTCAATCTCTGAAGTCCCCTCTACTATGAATCTTGGTGTTTGGTTATACAGAAACCTCTTGTCTTTCCAAACAGACTGTAAATTCGTAGTTTGGACTGCTTGCAACATACTTATTTTGTATCACTTCCACTTTATTTGAATCAAAAAATTCATGTTTGTTATAAAGTTTTAATAAAAGAAAATAAAGAAGGAAAAAGAAATAATCCAAAATCCCACCACTCAGAAATAACTAGGGTCTCCCATTAATTATTTTGCAAACCTCATTTGTGAGTATTTTTCTATGAGCCTACACACATGAAAGAATGGCAGTACAGATGATGGGAATAATTTATAAAACTAGGAATATATATAATTTTTAACTACACATGTAAGGGTCAATTTTATATGAATTTAACATAAGAAAAATAAACCAAAGTAGAACCAAGGGAACTGCCAAGTTTCAAATAATTATTTCTTCAAGACATGTGATATTAATTCCTTAAAGATCTCTCTAAGGTTAAGAAAAAGACTGTAAAAATATTTTCTTAAGTTATCACCCTTTTAAACTACACGTTTCATGTTTTCATAGCACTGGCTCTCTACTGAGAAAGATTAAGATTAAAATTTACTTTCACCTACCTCTCAATCCCACCTCCTGGTTTTTGCAGATTATATTACTATTTTTACTTGGTTAAAATTTCAATTTTCCAATCTGTTCTGTGGTTATAATTGCCAAATTTTTAGTCTTCGTTCTGGATATAAAATAGATTGAAACCTCAACAAGAGACCTTTATTATGCCTTCTTCCATCTGAGTGTTTATTTGTACTTCTATCTTGCTTGGCTAAATTTCATTAACTTGATTTTACAAGAACGGCTTATGATTTCATTTGTATTTAAGGATGTCTGCCTGTTGCCTTTGTACTTGAGTATTAACTTGGCTGGATGCAATATTCTTTGTTTACATTTCCATTCTCTCAATGACACTGCTCCACTGTTTCCTGGTGTTAGATGTTCCTATTGAAAAGTCTGAGGCAAGCTTAAGTTTGTACTTCTTGATTTTTCTGTCTATGCACAACTCTTTATATTTGAAGTTCAATTAATTTAACTAAGTGCCTATGCCCATTATGATTTATCAATTTTTCCTGTTGTACACATTGTGCCCTTTTGATCTACAAAGTTAGTTCTTCCCTCATATCAGGAAAATTTTCTTCTATTATATCATGAATACTTTTCTCATCTTTTAGACAGAAGACAATAATAGATATGGGGACAAAGACAGACAAAAAGAAATACAACTCAGCAAGAGTATGCCCTAAAATATAGATGTTCAGTAATAACTGGATAGAAGGAATATGTTAGTCAAGTTCTACTCTGCCATCATTACCTAGGAATGACCCATTTGCTTAAGAACAGATTCTCTTCAGAGTAAAAGCTATCTGGTTTCTCTAAAAATTACTGTAGTAACATCTATATAATTAGAAGGTAAATAAAATTCTCTGAACACCCACACATCAAACTCACCAGTTATTAATATGGATTCAAATGCAGTGAAACATATGAAATATACATATTCCCTTAATACACAGTCCTAAAAATGGATTTTGTTCTTTTTAATAGGCAAGAAAAAAAATACAGACCTCTACGAAAGGTATGTCCTGTTTCTCAGAACACATGTCTTCTCTAGATGCTTTGTGAATCTTCTTTTCTGAAGAAGGCTTTGTGTCCACCTTCTTCAAAGTTTCACAATGGTCTACTTCATTCTTGACAGGTACTTGCTGGTTATTCCCTTTAATAAACAAAAACAATTCAATTTCTAGCTAATAGTTTCCACTCACATTCCCCATCTTCTTTCCCACACCAAACATCTAATTTGACTTCATGAGAGTTAAGCTAAATTTAGCATTGTTTTTAACATTCATGATGCTCTAGAAATTTATTTTGTTCATAGATGAAAGTATACTTATATTAAGAGTTCTACAAAAAGTTTTAAAAGAGGTTAAGGAAAAAAGGTGGGGGGGGCACCAATATTCACAGCATCATTATTCATAATAACCAGAAGGTGGGAAAATGCCAAGTGTCCATTGATGGATAAACAAAATATGGTATATACATACAACAGAATACCATTCAGCGTGACTCATTGCACAACAATGTGAAATACTTAAAACTACTGAACTGTACGGTTAAGATGGTCAAGATGGTTTTTTCAAAAAAGGAATGAAAGTCTGGCACATGCTACAACATGGATGAACCTTGAAGACATCATGCTAAGTGAACTTAGCTAGATATGAAAGGATAAATGTTTTATGATTCCACCCATGAGGGACCTAGAGTAATTGAATTCATAGAGACAGAAAGTAGACTGGTGGTTACCAGGGGCTGGGGAAAGGAGATAATGGGTATTTATTATGTAATGGGTGCAGATTTACTGTCTGAGATGATTAAAACTTCTGGAAATGGAAAAGGATATGGACAGTGGTGATGGTTGTACAATGTGAATGTACTTAATGCCACTGCATTTGATAATTTAAAATGGTTAAAATAAGTTTCCTGTGATGTATATTTTATATATACATGTTTTTAAGCTGGCAAAGAGGGAGAGAAGGATAAAGACTTGGATTCTGGTCACGACAGCCACTAATTAGTTTTACAGTCAAAGTTAAGTTTCTTAAGCTGCCTGTGCCTTAGTTTTCTTCTTATTTATAAAATGAACACAACTCCACCTTCCTTGCCTCTCTTGTTTGACAGTTATAAAGATGAAAACAGAACAGATACAAATGTAAAGCATCCCCACCAAAGGACACATGACTGTTTCATGGAAGGTCCTCCCTGCTACAGCGAATGCCCGCCCTGCCCCTGTGGAGCAGCCAATCGGCAGAGGAGCCAACAGCTGATTAATCAGATGGCAAAAGTGGCGCTGGGAGGAATCTCTTCTGAAAATATGTTTTCTTCCATTTTTCTTTTAAGTGATTTCATAAGTATACTTCTTCTATCTCTTATCCCACAATAAAGGCAAATGAACTTCAACCCCACAATAACCAGCTTGTTTTCTAATTTGAAACAATGTATTTCAGTACCTTCTTCTTTTTTCTTGAATTAAGAATCCCTAATGATACCTCTGAAATCTGAGAAGTCTAGACGACCATAGGGCAGAGCAAATATTTCCCAGCAAAGCAGGCTGCAGGCTCTGGTAGGACGGACACCTAACCAGATTATCAGCAGAGGCTCCAATCCAGCCCTTCTGTGGGACTCGAGGCAGGACAGGTCTCTCACCCACAGAAGGAAAGGAGCAGTCAAGTCCCCTCTGATTCTGAAATTCTGAGGCTACAAATTAAACTCACTCAAAGCAAGACACATAAAGTTTTCAAATAACACTTACCAGGTAAACATACTTTTATTTGGTTAACAGAAAATTATATAAATATTATGTAACCATAAAAATGCCAGGCAAGCAAATGGCACACACCTTGTAAAGTAACACAGGCTTTTACGGTTTAAGTACAACCAGGACATATTAGGTCTTACAGTTTCAGAAAAAGGGGTTCTATCCCAAAATTAAGGTTATATTCTCCAAATGTCACAAAATGAATACAGAAAATAAATCCTTTGGCCAGACTCATTACATAAATAAAATAAAGCATCATGGCATGTTTTTAATGTTTTTGGCTATGATGGAAATACATTGGCCAAAGTCATATCCAGAGACAAAGCTGATCACTATCAACTGCTTCCTTTAATAACCGGGAATAACTTAGAATTAGTGAAGATCTGAATCAAAGGCTACTAATGCTATTTCCCAGGAATTTCTGTCTCTATAGGACAGTCAACTATTTGCCTAGAGAGTTTAGATCAACTTCATTTAGAGGACTGCTGGGACACAACTTTCAGATCCCTTTCAAACCTGTGCATTTCCGAACCAAGAGCATCTAACAGCAGCCCTGTGGAATCATCATTACCCTCCATTTCCTACCTTGTCAAAATTAAAAGTCATTCTTTAGCAGAGATCACCTTTGAAATTTAATTCCTTCTAAAACACAAACTGGCGGTTAGATATCCACAAAGGAAAACATCAAGCACTGTGAAACAGTAAAGCAGACAGCCAAAAGCAAGGCAGACAGGGTCCGTACCAGAAAAAGAAAGCATAAGAAGAATATCCCTTTGGATTCTGGAAGCCGTAAGTATGAAATACAATACAGATATTTGCCTCAAAAAACTAGATGCCATTACTCTCCTGGTATCCTAATTTGTGAGAAAATGGATTTCCTTAAGTTTTCTTCAGGCCAAGAATATAGTACTAAAAGTATTAGTCATCAACGTTTCTTAGGAAGGATCCAAATTTAATAGCCAGTACAACACCATCCCCAAAAGGTAATAATGTGCAGACTTTTAGAAAATTAGTAATGCCTTCTGTGGGGCCAAGAATCAGGACAAACAATAAAATGAATGTTAACAACAAGTTCTGCAGTGACTCTGAGAAATTCTAACATGAAAGTATTCAAGAATATGGGATACCAAATACATACGTCATTTACAAATGGGGTCAATCCATGCAATATGGTTTGGTTCTGTGTCCCCACCCAAATCTCATGTCAAATTGTAATCCTCAATGTTGGAGGAGGGGCCTGGTGGGAGGTGACTGGATCATGGGGGCGGACTTCTCCCTGGCTGTTCGCATGATAGTGAGAGAGTTCTCACGAGATTTAGTTGTTTAAAAGTGTGTAGCACTTCCCCCTTCACTCTCTCTTCCTCCTGCTCCCACCACGCAAGACGTGCTTGCCTCCCCTTCACCCCTCCACCATAACTGTGTTTCCTGAGGTCTCCCCAGAAGCAGAAGCCTGTACAGCCCACAGAACTGTGAGCCAATTAAACCTCTTTATAAATTATCCAGTCTCTGGTATTTCTTTATGGCAGTGAAAAACAGCCTAATACACCAAGTCATCCTATTAAGCGTGCAACTTCCCCATGACCTCACTAAGAGTGTTTGTACCACAGTTAAAAATCAAAAACAAATGGAAAGAACACTAATAATAATAAACGGGGCAGGAGAAGACGTTGGGAGGTGCATATGTTAATGCCCTTCACGGTGGTAATGGTTTCACAATGTAGATGTACACTTATTCCCAAACTCATCAAGACGCATACATTAAGTATGTACAGCTTTATAGGTAATTCTTTTTAAAAGTGGTTAAAAAACAAACAAATGGAAGAACAAGAAACAAGTGATCTCCTCAGTAACCTGCTTAAAGTTGTACTGTCTTGAATCTAATCACAATCACGTGGTCTGTTTTGAATAAACCACTAAATCTTCAAGTTAATAGTATCTATAAGTAAATGGGAACAATTTTTGAATTTCTGCAAATACCAATAATTTCAGAAAGGTGAGGAATCTAATTAAGTGAAAACTTTCAGGTACTGTTAAGTTCAAAGCTTGAGCTATTATCAAATTTAATTATACCTTTACATTATTACAAGTAGAAAGCGGTGAAATAATTTGCTCACTATTTCTCCTTGGTAGTGCTGCAGCCAACCATAGCTTGTCTTCAGCCATAATTCTAAATCTACATTATTGTGATCAGACAGTGAAAATGGTTACAAACATTTAAAAAGAGATATATTCACAAGATCATTTACATTACACATAAAGCCCCACTCTTGTCAGATGACCAAGAGGTTCTGGAACGTGTAACGAATGTTTGACAAGTTTAACTGTTTGATAGTTGTTTGACAAGTTGATGCCAAAAAACAAGTGTAGAAAAACAGAGCCTTAAAGAATATCAGAAGACTTTATTTCTATGGAGAATTTTAATTAATTATTTACTACAGGCCTCTCCGAAGCAGGCAGGGGAAATGGAGTAGAAAAGGGATAGACACATTTTTTTTTCATTTTTTGTTTTTGCTTTTATTTTTGAGACAGGGTCTCACTCATTGCCCAGGCTGGAGTGCAGTGGCACAATCAAGGCTCACTGCAGCCTTGACCTCCTGGGTCAAGTGATTCTCCCACCTCAGCTCCCAAGTAGCTGGGACCACAGGCCCACGCTCATGAACCACCAGGCCTGGCTACATTTGGCTACTATGTGTATATATATATATTTCTTTTGGTAGAGATGGGGTTTCACCAGGTTGCCCAGGCTGGTCTGGAACTCCTGGGCTCAAGTGATCTGCCCACCACGGCCTCCCAAATAAGACACATCTTCTGTTACTTACAAAATATTCTGTTTCTCAATGACAAGTATGTAGTCAAAGCCATTCATACACACCCTAGAACATTTTCTTCTCACACAGTAAGCTACACCTGGGCGGGGGGTGGGGGAAGCCTCAGAAAAGGAGAAAGCAGATTCTTCAGGTGCCTCCAGGAGTTCTGATAGGTTAGGAAAATCACTTAAGGTATTCTTAAGAGGTGAGACTGTCCCCACCTTTCCCTTTTTCCCTTTAAAGGCAATCTTATGACTAGAACGGTTTCTACAGACCATTTGTATACTTTGGGAGAAATGGCTAAAATGTGGCAAACACACTGAGTGAGTTCCCATTCTGCTGGAATCCTAACTGCCAGTCACACAGGAGACAACGTGACTGGCACTTAGGATTCTCAGCTATCAGGCAGGTTGAGCCCAGCTCAAAGACCAAGCTGTTTTCTTCAGATTCTAGAAAAGATCTTACAATGGAAACAGCACACATTTCACAAAGTAAAATACTTTTCAAAACTAGCAAAGAACTAATGCTCAAAGCTGGAAGTAAAAACTTAAAGGTTCTTATATATATGGTTTTCTCATTCTCAAGCATTCTTTGCACTTGTGACTTACCTGTCAATTATACGCGTTTATCATTTGCCAAGTTATTGCAATGCTTTCCTCTGAAATTCAACAGAGCCCCAAACCCTTAATATTACTAAAAAAATTCCAAACCCTCCCTTCAGACTATACTTATCTTTCCCTAGATTTCTCAGTCCTTTCTTATTTTTAATATTTTAAATTCTTGAACAATTTTAAATTGTACATGGATAGCAGGCAATTTATTCACTTTTTAACATCTCGGATATTTTCCTAGGACAGTGCTGTGAACATAAAACAGTCAGAACAAAATGCATGTCCATGATCAAACTTCCCTGAGAGGAATCTCCTGCTAACATATTACTTCTGTAGACAAGCAGAGGACTGTGAATTAGCACCTCTGAATTTGCTGGTCTGAACATGGTGGAAAGCAAAAGTTCTTTCCTCAGCTCTTATTTGATCTGATCAACAATCACTCTGGTACCACTTAACATGCTGCTGATCCATCCAAACAGTTATTTTTAAATTCTGGCAGTGAAATATTTGTTGCCATTTAAAACATTATAAGCATACTAGTAATCTGTACAGGAAGGAAAGATTCTGGGCAGGTTTACCATCTACAATGATACAGGCAAACTCTATGTTTCCAGACTCCCATATTAAATTTACTCATGCTTATTAAAGTGTTATTACCTGCTAATCTTGGCTCAGCTATTGGCATTGAATGTCAAGTACTGGACAGGAGGATCCTGAAGAAGAATTCAAATCCTCTGACCTACTCTGACACTACATTTCTCATCCATGCCTTTATATTTCAACTGCTTTAAAGTATTAAGATATAGAAGGTCCCTCCCATCCATCTACCACACTGCCACGGGCACTGCATCTTGCAGGCACATATCTCTTGTGGGCACAAGGGATCACAGAAGAAGCACTTCTGGAGGGAGGATTCCCTCAACTCTAATTTCAAGTGTGTGCAAAGTCATCCTATGTCAAAGACTGTGCTCAAGCCTAAAAGACTCACGCAACAGGGGAAATGTCCAACAGGGCTCACTCCATAATTCACCTTTTCACAAATGTTTTGTGTTCTAGACCCCAGAGAGCGTCTGGGAGAGAAACAGAATAAGACACCCAATCACCCCATCATAATACATCCACAGACAAGGTATGCCATGGTTTGATTGGAAGATCTGGGTGAACTGTATTACCAGGGGGCATACTCACACGCCAGGTGGCGGAGACAGGGCACAGTGTCCACCCTGCAGACATAAGTCCACTTCAGGCGTGCGCACCACTGCCAGGGGAAACAGTACAAACGGGTTGGACTAAATGCACCAAGAATGCATGTGTGCAGCTGCCTAGACCACGTTCCCCTAAGAGGAATCCAACTTTCTTTTAAATTAGAAATGTCCTTATACAGAGCATTTAAAATTCAGTTTAGGATTTTCACCAAATGCATAAAAGCTCATCAGAAGTAGTCAATCCATAACATTTCTGTACCTCTTCTCCAATATCAAGAAGTGAAAAAGATGAAGTTATATTTAGATGCTTCAAATAAGACAAAAGGTGACTGAGTTTTCCAGATTAAAAATTGTCAAAAATCTGACCATAGGCTGGGAGCAGTGGCTCACGCTTGTAATCCCAGCATTTTAGGAGGCCAAGGCAGGCAGATTGCTCGAGCTCAGCCTGGCTAACATGGTGAAACCCCATCTCTACAAAAAAGTACAAAAATTAGTTGGGCATGATGGCATGTGCCCGTAGTCCCAGCTACTCGGGAGGCTGGGATGGGGAAATGGCTTGAGCCCGGGAGGTGGAGGTTGCAGTGAGCCAAGATTGTGCCACTGCACTCCAACCTGGGTGACAGAGCTAGACCTTATTTCAAACAAAATAAAACAAATCTGACTATAACAGGTACAGAAATATGTATATTAAAATGGTCAGGGTGGACAAAAAAAGAAAATAAATAAGCACAGGCCCTTATGCTAGAGGCCAAAGGGATCTACTAAAGGATAATGACAATTCCCAATGGAGGTCATCCTCCTAGTCTACTTTGGTTTGTATTCTCCTTAACTGTTTTTGGAACATGAGAACACCTGTCTTCTTTTAACCAAGGAATACAATTAGAGAAGAACCAGGGCCAGGCAACCTGAGATGGTGGCAGCTGTTACATAAAATAGCTGAAGTTTTGTTCAGTCAGAAACATTTCATGGGCTGATTAATTTTTACAGATAGTCTGAAAATCTGAGTTAAAAAAATAATTTAGGCCAGGTTTGGTGGCTCACGCCTATAATCCCAGCACTTTTGGAGGCCAAGGTGGGTGGATCACTTGAGGTCAGAGTCTGAGCCCAGCCTGGCCAACATGATGAAACTTCGTCTCTACTAAAATTACAAAAATTAGCCAGGTGTGGTGGTACACACCTGTAATCCCAGCTACTTGGGAGACTGAAGCAAGAGAATCACTTGAACCCAGGAGGCGGAGGTTACAGTGAGCCAAGATCACACCACTGCACTCTAGCCTGGACGACAGAGCAAGACTCCATCTCAAATAAATAAATAAATAAAATCAGAAAAAGGTGTACATGTCATCCCAACAAGAAAATATGATATTCACAGTCTTCTAAACTTAGGTACTAAAATTTAAACCTCTTAATCACAACATTTTAAAAGCTTGATGTCTTGTCTTGAACTTTTCATTTTATTTGTCTTTTTTCAACATTTAAACCTTTGCTAAAATTCAGCATCCACAATTAAAACTAAAGGTCACAGGTGAGAACAACTCCATTAAAAACAGACTGGGTACAAACAGGAGAGAATTATCAAAGGGGATGAAAAGATTACCATTATTTTTCCTGGAAATTTCTGGCAAGTCTGGCTGGTGGTACTGAGGTGAGTTTCTTGGTAAATGGTTTTCAGGTAGTTTCTTGGAGGTCTTCAGTGGACAGAGCTCCTGTTCCTTGAACTCAGCAGTGTTCTCTGAAGTTTTAATGTCAGTTTCCTTAGGAAACATACATGTCTGTATTCCCTCCTTCATATTACATTCTGAAGAAGGATTATTGAAAACAATTGTGTTTTTCAGTGTGTTTTCTTCTTTATTCAGTAAGTTTTTGGGAAGGGTTAAATTCTTCTGCAGGTTGACATTTATGCCACTTGCATATTTGAGGCTGATCCAGTTCTCACCCATGGCATCAGTGCAAATGTCCTCTTTAGCAGCAGGCAGTGAGCTGCCCAGGGGTGAAGTCTGTTTTTCCTCAGTAGTCGTGCTGGTGCTGCTGGCAGCAGCTGTGCTGGTTTTGTGTTTACTGTAATACACTGAGCATTTGTGCTTCTTCTGAGAATGACCATAGGCGGCTGGGCTCCTCTTTGCAGCATTCTGGATCCTGCTTTGGGGAGTGCTCACTGGAAGGCAGTTCTTCCCCCTGCCTTTATCAGAGGGGCCATATGTATCGAGAAAGTTCTTGCAATTGCTTCTGAATTTAAGAAGAAAAACATTTAGCATAGAGGCAAATCAGATCAAACTCTACTTCTCCGCTTCCATATCCATGAGAAAAGAGTAGCAATCAGTACTGAGTGTAAGTTCTACCTTCCCTTCTTCTAAAGCTCCAAGAGTTTTCTGCCAATGAGAATACCCATCAACTAAGTCCTTGCATGGAGACTATCTCATAATAATAATGGGGCAGCTGTTCACATAATGACTTAAAATTTTATGAAAGCAAATGTGGAATCAAAATTTATGTTTACTTAAAATTAAATGAGAAATGAGTAATATCAAAAGTGAGAAACCGCCCCCGCTCCCAACCACACTATAAGAATTCTTACTTGTAAGAATGGGGGCTGATTACATCCATAGGACCATTGCTTTGCTGTGAAGAGGAGCTAGCATTTTGCCTCTGTCTTGTTTTCATGAATTCCATGAGAATGTACTGTGCTTGTTGGAAGGCTATTAAAATCACACCCAACAGGGACAAACTGAGGAAGAAAGCAACGAGGTTCAGTATTGCATGGTTCTGACTGGCATTCAAAAGACTAGTTTCATTACAGAAGAGTGGGAAATGATTTACGAAAAACATCTAAAGATGCAGTATTAAAATTCCCTAAGATTTATGACATAATTTCTGATGTTCCTTAAAGATTAAAAACACACACAAGTTTCCAAAATTGTGCATATTTATAAATTTGACATCACAATTCCATTTTTATGAAATCACTCAAAAAGGGTCATTCCAGTCTCCTAATCTCAAATCATCACTGCATGAGCTAACACAAGTAATTAACATTCATATCACCCATCATGACTGCCTATGAACATACTATATATGGAGCACAACTGTCTATGATACTTCTAGGTCCTATGACTCTCTTACGATTAGTTTACTATAACCTTAAAGTGTACCAGTGAATATTTCATGTATGTCACAGTTCTTGAAGCAATTCATATTCCACTCAATTCATATACTTTGACTACACTCGGGCAGTTTACGTTTTCACACAACTTGCCTGGATAACTTCTCTACTCAGTGAGAGAACAAGTGAGACGGTAGTGGTTTACCTGACAAAGAAGACCGTGAGCCTCCAAAATGACTCCTCCCAGCTGGGTCCTGGAACCACGTCTGCACACAAGGGCAACAGGTGATGAGGGAGAGTCACATTGAGAGTGAAGCGATATTCTAGGTCCGCTGCGGTTACAAGAGTTAGGTCCCGAATTACCCAGGAAGAGGTAAAGTCTGGAGTGAACCTGAAAATAAGAGTCATCTTTATGAACTTTTAATTGTTTTAATTTTAGCCACAAGGCAAAATAATGACAACACATCTTACTCCTACAAAAGAAATATTTACATTAAAACAACATAAGCTGTCTTAACAATAGAAAAAGTTTTCCTCCTCACATTGTTAAATGCACCACAAAACTGAAATCAAGTTAAAGCCCAATGCTTACACAATGCTGATATCGCGGGATGTGTTTGGGTCCAGGGAAAACTGATGACAATCCAGCACCTCAAATCCATAACCTTGGCAGTTATACCCATTAATTTTCAGAGACGAAACAGTTATAGGAAGAGGTCCAATATTCTCAACTTTAAAGTTCTTTGTAATAGATAAAATTTGCTTGCTGTCTTTCAGTTCTAATAGGAACCAAAAAAAGATATTTAGTATATGTGAACTATAAAATTTATTTAAAATAATTTATTGGATCGATATTTATTGAATAAACCAAACCATGATCTACATTACTAAAATGTGAAAAAAAATCCAACATAAGCTCAAAGTATGATTTCTACCTAATTTCTAGAACAATTACAGATTCTGTTCTAGGATACAACAGAGATACTTAAGTACGCAAGACTCTTCTTACATGAAATGCTCTACCAAGATACAAAAAGTAACCAAAATCTCTTCTTTGGTCCTTTACTTGTTAAAGGTTAAGGTTAAAAGTTGGTTCTTCT
Source organism: Pongo pygmaeus (assembly GCF_028885625.2). NCBI lineage: Eukaryota > Metazoa > Chordata > Mammalia > Primates > Hominidae > Pongo > Pongo pygmaeus. The sequence goes on along the minus strand of NC_072376.2, from coordinate 166,548,846 downwards.
CACAAGTCAAATAGTTTGATTTACTATAAGCCACCATATGCCCCATGCCCTGTAATTTTCGCTCACATTGAACCAGGCACCAGTTAAGAGGATGTATAAGTGCTTCTGTATAAATCCATCACAGTTGCTAGAAACACAGTTCAAACATGTGCTATAATATTATGAGAGCACATTTTATACTGAGTTTGAAAAAAGAAAGGTTATGACAATATTTAAATATCCTTGTGAATTTATAACACACAATCTATCCCATATAAGGACTAATATTTTATCTGGTTCTACAGGTGCTTGTTTTAGAGACAGGGTCTCACTCTGTTGCCCAGGCTGGAGTGTAGTGGTGAGATCATAGCTCACTGAAGCCTTGAACTCCTGGACTACAGCAATCCTCTGACCTTAGCCTCCCAAGTAGCTAGGACTACAGGCACGCTCCACCACAGCCAGGTAATTAATTTTTTGTAGAGATGGGGTCTCACTATGTTGCCCAGGCTGGCCTTAAACTCCTCGGCTCAAGCAATCCTCCAACCTCAGAAACCTAAAGTGCTGGGATTACAGGCATGAGCTATGGTAACAGGTCTGGTTCTATAGTTTTTACATTACTTCTTAATTCTATCATTCAAAGTCAACTCTAAATAACTGAATGAATAAATTGAATAATAAATATTGTAAAGCAGAATTCTGAATGTAAAATTACTAACAAATCTTTTTTTTTTTTTTTTGAGACAGTCTTGCTCTGTCACCCAGGCTGGAGTTGCAGTGATACAATCTCAGCTCACTGCAACCTCTACCTTCCAGTTTCAAGCAATTCTCTTGCCTCAGCCTCCCAAGTAGCTGGGATTACAGGCATGCGCCACCACGCCCAGCTAATTTTGTATTTTTAGTAGAGACAGGGCTTCACCATGTTGGCCAGGCTGGTCTCAAACTCCTGGTCACAAGTGATCTGTCCGCCTCAGCCTCCCAAAGTGCTGGGATTATAGGCATGAGCCACTATGCCTGGCCTCTAACAAATCTTTTCAAACTCAGTGCCCATTTAGTATAGTTTTCTAAAACAAACAAACAAAAATCTACTCAGCCATTAAAATAGTCCTACAAATTATCCAATGGTTTCACCAGCCAGGTTTCTCTGTAGAAAACATAGTTACACTAAAATGCTTTCTGTGTTTTTACAAAATTAAAAATAGTAATAGGAAAATAAGAATTTACTAAAAGCATTTTACATTGTTTATTTGTTTCAGTTCCTGAGGAAGTTGCTGAAACTAATGTAAGTAGTTTAAAGACATTTCGTTTAAATACATGCATAATTTTAAAATTTTCTAGTGCAACATGTTAATGTATTTCTAAATCTGCACTGTCTGATACAGTAGCCATTAGACACATGCAGCTATTTAAACTTAACTAAAATAAATTTTAAATTAACTTCATCAGTCACACCAGTTATTTTTATTTTTGATTTTTCTTTTTTTCTGAGACAGGGTCTCACTCTGTCACCCACGCTGGAGTGCAGTGGCATGATCGTAGCTCACTGCAGACCAGATCTCCTGGGCTCAATCAATCCTCTCACCTCTGCCTCCTGACCAACTGGGACTACAGGCATCTGCCACCATGCCTAGCTAATTTTCTCTTATTCTTAGCAGAGATGAGGTCTTGCTTTGTTGCCCAGGCTGGTCTCAAATTTCTGAGCTCAAGAAATCTTTCCACCTTGGACTCCCAAAGTGCTGGGATTATAGGCGTGAGCCACCACACCCAGCAGCTAGTTATTTTTAAAGATTTATTTTTTTCTTTTTTCTTTTTTGAGACAAAGTCTTCACTCTTGTCGTCCAGGCTGGAGTACACCGGCACAATCTTGGCTCACTGCAACCTCTGCCTCCTGGGTTCAAGCGATTCTCTTATCTCAGCCTCCCAAACGACACCACGCCTGGCTAATTTTTGTATTTTTAGTAGAGAAGGGGTTTCACCATGCTGGCCAGGCTGGTCTCGAACTCCTGACCTCAGGTGATCCACCTGCCTCAGCCTCCCATAGTGCTGGGATTACAGGCGTAAGCCACCGTGCCCAGCCATTTTAAAAGACTTCTTAACCACATGTGGCTAGTGGCTGTCTTGGAGGACACAGATACAGAATATTTTCATCAACACAAAAAGTGCTATTGGTTAGCACACTTTTGATGTTTTCTCCAGTCATCATTTCAGTGATTTTCAGTGGTTAGGTAACTGACAGCCAAATTAACTGCTTCATGTATTTATTTTAAATATTTAACAGTACTCTGATAATTGAGCAATTACACAATCTTTTTTCCCTCTGTATCTTTTTTGTTTGTTTTAGAGAAGGGGGTCTTGCTGTGTTGCTCAGGTTGGCCTAAAACTGCTAAGCTCAAGTGATTCTCCCACCCTAGCCTCTTGAGTAGCTGGGACTACAGGTGGTGATATGGTTTGGATCTGCGTCCTCACCAAAATCTCATGTTCAATTCTAATCTCCAATGTTGGAGGTGGCACCTGATGGGAGGTCAATGGATCATGGGGGTGATCTCTCATGGTTCAGCACCCTCCCCCGACTCCCGCAATGCTGTCACTGTGATAGTGAGTTATCGTGAGATCTGGTTGTTTAAAAGTGTGTGACACCTCCTCTCATGCTCCTGCTTTAGCTATGTAAGATGTGTCTGCTTTCCCTTCATCATCTGTCATAATTGTAAGTTTCCTGAGGCTTCCTCAGAAGCTGAGCGGATGCCAGCATCATGCTTCCTATACAACCTGCAGAGCCATGAGCCAATTAAAACTCTTTTCTTCATAAATTACCCAGGTTCAGGAATTTCTTTACAGCAATATGAGAACAGACTAATAAAGGCCTGCACCACCATCTAACTTATGTCTATTATCTAAGTTGAGTTAAATATCTAAAGATCCCACTCTAATCCAGGGGTACCAGCCTTTATATGCTCAAATGTTTGCCTGATTTAATTATTTGCACTACAATGAATTTACTATAAATTTTTAGAATTTAAAAATGTAAAATTTTAGAATTTAAAATGTAGAATTTATAGAATCCTTTCACTCTCAGCTTTAATGCCAACCTCCCCTGTCAGAGTGCTACACATATGAACTCACGTCTACGGCAGTCCATCAGCGTGGACTCGGGCACCTTAAATCGGAGTGAGCCTCCTGCACCAGGAAGTCTTCCACCCACTTTTAATAACTCTCTTGCTCCAAATCCTTCCACACCAATCATGTCCATAACAGTCAAGTTATTCCTGTAGTGAAAGGAAATACAAATAAAAAGGCATTACATGGAGTCACAAGGTACAGTGTACTTGAATTTAAATATTCCCAGTTATCAAGAATATTTTTAAACTTTTTTGAAGTTTTAAAAAAGAAAATCAATTTAAATAGTGTGGTATCCTCCTCCATCTCACAGAATAAGGGTGCAGCCACAGGCAAGAAAAGCTGCCACTGCCAAGTACCAAAGTGAGCTGACTGCAGCAAGAACATGCAAACGATGATGACCCCCTTCCAACCACAGCCCACACATGTAGCCTCATACATTTTTCTAGTAACTAGAAACCAGGATAGTGATCAGACATTCGAGAAAAAAAAACTGAAGAAATAAACTGAGGGACACAGACAAACACTAACAAATTTAGACAAAATGATAAAACTTATTTACATGGTGAATTAAGGTGTTTTCATAGTAATCGTAAGAAATTCTGCCTTAGGGATGATACTAGACATAAAATTCTACTGTTTCTTTTGAAGTGAAGATTTAAAATATCACCCCACAAATAACATATATCTAGTCAGGTTTTTATCAAATAGTAAGTCAGACTAGCATGTGTCTTTTCATTAGCTGAAATTCCAGGACAAAAAGGTGGAAATTATTTTTATTTTTTTTAACTTTTATTTATTTACTTAGGAGATAGGATGTTGCTCTGCCACCCAGGCTGGGGTGCAGTGGCATGATCACGGCTCACTGCAGCCTCAACCTCCCAGACTCACGCAATCCTCCTACCTCAGCCTCCCAAGTAGCTGGGACAACAGGCAAGCATCACCATGCCCAGCTAATACTTTGTATTTTTGTAGGGATGAAGTTTCACCATATTGCCCAGGCTGGTCTCGAACTCCTGGGCTCAGGTGATCTGTCCACCTCAGTCTCCCAAAGTGCTGAGATTACAGGCATAAGCCACTACACCTGGCCTGGAAATGATTTTTAAATGATGCATATTGGAGTGAAAGCCACTCCCCATAATGTAAATACTATAGAAGCAGCAAGATACTTCATTTTACTTTTGTAATTATATAGAATACACTGAAATAGCTTTACATCTTTAAAGGACTAAAAAGCCTTTATAATAACCATTTAAAAACCTTTAAGTGATGGGGCAATAGATGACTGATGTTATTTACAGGACAGAAATCACCAAAAGTAAATTAATTCCTACAAAAAATTTAGACTTTCTTTTCAAGTCTGAGATAGTTCAACCTGGGATGAAATAAAGTTTGTCTCTGCACTTCCTAGGCCCTTAGCGCTTCAACGAAGAGTCGGTTTAAATGAAACACTAAATCAAAAAAAAAATTAATTAATTAAAAAAAAGAAAAAAATTAATAAACAGAAAAAAAGAAACACTAAGTCAACAGGGCACTAAGTATTTTTAGCTAAAATGCTTAATGAATAAACTTTTAAGAAATTTAACTTTTTTTAGTATCATTCATTTGCAGAAGAACAAACTTATATATTAAAGAAAATTCTGAATAATAAATTTTTTGCCAGGTGATCTGATACTACAAGTTTTGAAAAAATAACTCAAATATCATTTATTAAAAATTAAATTTGTGTTGAACTTCTCACTAATGCAGAGAACTTCAAGATACATCTGTATTTATTGTAAATTTTTAAGACTCTCAAGACCACCTAAAGATGAAAACAATTTAAAAATAAAACACATTAAGCATGCTTAAATCAGTCAGCAGTAACTCATTTCAAAGGAAGAAAAGGAATAAAAAGAGCCAATGGGCTCAATGAAACACCTTTTCTATCGTCCTTTGGGCTACTGAGAATTCCAGGAGCAAAAAAGAGATGAAAGTGATATAAGTTTGTTCAAATACTAAAGACTGAAAATATCTACAGCAGTCCTTTAATGATCTTTCTATGCTAAAGACAGAGGAGTAGATCCGCGTGAGTGTGTTCTGCCTTTTGAGACAGCACCGGAAGAGAAGCTGTGTGGAAAGCACTACCTCTCCTGGAGACATGCACGCACACTCCCTATTGGAAAAGAGAGGAGACTGAGGCCCTGGGGATTACATGTCAAGCCTCCAGTGACCTCTTTCTCAGCTTCCACTTCTTCCTGCCCTGCAACATAGCCTTCATCCTGAAGGTCTGACTGAGAAGTGAATGTCAACTATCAGCTAAAGAGATTTACACAGATGAGTCCGCGAGAAAGAAACAGATTCTACAACAGGAACACACCTACCGGATTAGTATGAGTGAGGTAACTTTTCCATAGTCAGCGGGTGTGAAAACTACGCCAACCCTTTTCATTTCCAAAGGCTGCAAATGTAAGTGGAGGATGCCAAAGCTGGATTCCTCAGAATGCGTACCCTGCAAATTATTAACATATTAAACAATGTCATACTCCTAGAAAGCAAGCTTCCATTGTCATTAAGTGCATCCTAGAGTTTAAACATGATTGCTTTTCTTTTAAAGTCCAGATTTGATCATCCTAATCAACCTGTTTGAACTTGCTTATCCTGAGAGTTCACTCCAATAAACAGCTTCTGAGCCACAGCTAAGAAATATAGGCAGAGACTACAGGACAACCTGACACAGATGCTGGAGAGAGGATTTGCATCCTGGTTTGAATGGAAGTTGGGGCTAGAAGCTTTCTACACAAAGATGCTTTGAATGTAAAGCATCAATAAGAAAACAGACCCAACAGCCTCTGCTTGAATGCTAAAGCAATCTGACATGACCACTCACTCACCATTGGACAACCCAAAGATCTCTTTATATAATTTCTTTATACTGAATTTAAGTTTATATAGAAGTCATCTTTATTATATTTAGTCTCTCCAGTCAGAAGAAAGATCTTTATTTATTCACATCTTCCTCTATTTTCTCCAAGACGTCTTTTTTTTTTTTTTTTTTTTTTGGCATAAAACTTGTGCTCTAAATTCAGTATCCAAGGTTTAATTCTTTTTATCTTTTTGGTAAGTCGACTTTCCCTCTTTCCACTGCTTTTTCTAGCTCCATCTCACTAAAAACAATGCAATGCATAATTTCTTAGAGCTAATATATAATCCTGAAGAATATTATTTCTCTTTGTTTTTAACTTTTATCTTTCAATTATTGCTAGTGTTACCCATGCCATCTGAAAAAAAGACATAGTAATAGTATTTGATTATTTGATTTATTTTTATTAGAATTATAAACTCCATGAAGGAAGAAACCCTGCTTTACGCACATAATATGAATACTGAATTTAAAAGCTGCTGACTTTTGGTGTTAAACTTATAGTAAAAACAGCACCTCTATTAAATGGTTCTTATATGCCAGGCACTGACATTTTTAGGGTATATAAAAAATTCCAATGTTCTTAACCCAAGGAACTATATTTCTAAAAGCAAATCATTAAAATCAAAATGCAGGAAGCCTTTCTTTACATGAAGAAGAATTCTAATAACAATTTTGAGTTAAATTTTAACTCAGTGTTTTCAAGGCACTGATACTAACTATTCTTTTCGTCAATGTAATAAATTAACGATAGTAATAATTTCCCTTATCCCAAAATATATAATATTTCTTGGGAAAAATATTCAGTCATAGATAAAAACTTTTTCCAAATGAGTTGCATCATTTGTTCACATCTAAATAGAATATTTAGATTTAAAATAAATGGGCATTATTTTTGGAATTTCAAGCTATACATGATTCGATACCAGTGAGGCAAGATATCATTTAGTATTTTGGACTAATTATCTTGAATAGCCTTGAAGATCTCCTGCTGGAGAAAATGAGAAGGAGAGAGGGGGCAGGCTCACTAACAAGAATAAGACCACACCTGGGTGCACGGCTTCACCACTCCCCCCAACCCTCGCCCAGTGCTGCCTCAACATTTAAGAAAAGAAAGAAGAGTCTAGTAATGGGTTATCTGTGGTCTTCCTCCTTCTGTTATTGAAAGTAATCTAGAGGGATTTTTTTGGAGGGATAAAGATAAAGAAAGAAGAAAATACCCAAGGCACTTAAATATAGTGTAGTAAAAATAGAGTTATCCGCATATGTGAGTTTACATGTGTATGTATGTATTTTTTGTCAACAGATACTCCACTTTTGAATTGATCTAAAACACAGAATACCTGTAAGGCCAACACTCAGCTGTATACAAATGGCCACGGAATGACTGAGTGGAAACTGAGAAGTAAGGCTGCCAAGTCCCCAGGCAAATAGCATCTTCACCACATGACATGTTTACTCCTCCTCCTAAGTATTTGGGCAAGACCTCATGATTGCCCACAGGCTTAAGAATTTTAGAGTAGTTCTTTTTTATAGATAAGGTAAACATCACAGAAATTGGGTGACTTGCTAAAAACAGGAACACAGTTTAGTAAGAGAAGATTTTTTTAAATGTGTTTGTTTTTCCTTATCTTGCCCTAAAAAAGAACTTGAGGGCCAAGGAATCTTAAGAGAATTATAAATTCTGGGGTCTCAAGTTTCATGGTTTTCTACAAAGCTCTGTTCAGCTGTTATTTCTTTACTCACATGATTCTAAATCATCAAATTAAAATGACTTAGAGCTAACATAAACCCAGCTCCTACTGCATTAGTTAACTGGAAAAATCTGCTATGTATTGTTAATGCCTAGAGAATCAAAATAAAAGAGCCATATACAGTACATAAAAGACATTTTAAACATAAATCAAAGAGGCCTGTATGCTCATGTGTCTAGTTTGTCGGCATTCTTTTTTCTGTTTTAGGATAACATCCTACCAGGTAAGGGCAAGCTTCGGTGAGCTGGAATTCACCAGTTGTGAAATTAATCATCTGCATATCAGTGCCAAACCTATAAGGAAAAAAGCAAATGTTTAAAACAGCACTCACATCTGCCAGTAAAGAAAGATTTAATAAGTGTGTGCACATATATACATTTATACATAGATGAGTACGTGTTTGTGCACACACATACACACAAAATTCATCCCATCCTGCCACCACTGTGTCCCAGCTCCACCCCACATTCCCACACCCATATCTGCCATATTGTCAGTGATCAATAAATATTGCTAAATGAATGACTTTGGCATCACAGGATATAAGGAAGCATATGGTGACAGAAGCTCTAAATATAAAGCAATTTTTTTGAAAAAAAAAGTGACTCTCAACCAAAGGCAATTTTATCCCATGGGAAACACTGGGCAATGTCTGGAGACATTTTTGGTTGTCACAGCTGGTGAGGTCCTACTGGCATCTAGTGGGTAGAAGCCAGGAATGCTGCTAAACATCCTTCAACACACAAGATGGCCCCTCCCACCCCCACCAAACAGAATGGTAGAACCATCTGGTCCAAAATACCAATACTGCAAAAGCTGAGAAACCCTGGGATAAGGGTGGATCTTACTAAACGAGAAGCTGAAAACATTCTAAGTAAAACTGTGATTGTGTGAAAATAAGATATAACAGACATGAACTAATTATCATCTCTTCCTGTTTAATGCTAGACAAGAATATACATTCAGCCCTCTGCATCTGCAGGTTCCAAACCTCAAATAAGGAGGGCCAATTTTTCCATCAATGGTTTTAAAGGACTTGAACATCCTTGAGATTTTAGTATCCGAGGGGGTCCTGTGACCAATTCCCCTGCAGATATGGAGGGCCAATTGGACTAAAACACTAAACTTATTTATGCTGCCCAGAAATCACCATGATTGTGAGTCTAAATGTTAGGAGTATATGTGAAAAAACATAATGATAAAGGTTCCCTAGCTAAAGAAAAGGATCTGTTGGTTAGTGGACTTCGCATGGTAACACTGAAGATGCCACATAACACACAGAGCCAGGTAGTTCCATCAAATCACATGCACCGAGGGGCAGGATGCCCAAGGTCCATGAGCTAATGGGTTAATACTGTGTCCACATCCACACACAGGTCCTGGTTGAAAAAGTGTAGGACATTAAGTAATTCTAAGTCTTCCCAGTACTTCCCAAACTGCCTCTCAGAAAAAAAGTCTTCATACCATCGGTGGAGCAGGTGCACTAGGGCTTCGGGTTTAGGGTACAAGGAGAGAGGCAGGAGCTGCAAGAAGACCGGCCAAGAGGACGGGTTCTGCACCACAAAGTACTTGACCTAGGTGTGAGGAAAGAAAAGTTAAAACCCTGAGAGGGACACAGCATCCCTCCTGAGATATTCTGGCCAAAAAGCATAACCTAATCATGAGGAAACATCACGTAACTCCAATCAAGAAACATCATAGGAAATAAATGGCCAGCACGCTTCAAAAATATCTATGTCATAAAAGGCAAAGAACGGCTGGGGAAGATTAAAGGAGACTAAAAAGACCTGTCAATGAAATGAGAAATCCTGGACTGGATTCTGAACCAGAAAAAAAAAAATGCTGGAAAGTATGACAGTGGGATCTCTGAAAACACTTGATCTACATATACTGTATATATGTAGTATATATACATATATACTGTATATATTTACTGTAGATTAAATAATAGCATCATGATTGTTGCATTTTCTGATTTTGATCATTATACTATGGTTCAGAAAAAAGCCCTCGTTCTTAAATAATTCACACTGAAAGTTAGAGGTAAGAGGGTGTAACGTCTGACACTCAGATGGCTCACAAAGATACATGTATGCAGAAAGAGAATGTTCAAGCACGTGCGGCAAACATTAAAAATTGATAAATCTTTGCAAAAAGATTCTTTTCTTTTTGCAAGCTCCTGATTTTCTTTTTGGGAGCTCCTGATATACTACTCTTGAAACTTTTCTCTAAGTTGAAATCATTTAAAAATAAAAAGTTAAAAAACAGCCTGAGGATGTCATCCCTAAGAAAATCTATGAGCACCTGATAAGTCATACATTATAATTCATGTCACGTGTGGTATAGAGTTCTTAGCCATGAGACTTATGAGACATAAATGGAAGTCTGCTGGAGGCACCTCCTTCCCTTTGCCCAGTCTTCCCGCCACCGAGCTGGACAAGAGACGCACAGACAAGCACCGAAGTCAACACGCTAAGGATGGACAGTAGACAGGGAGAGGAGCCTCAGTCCCTGATGGCATCACAGAGAGCACAACCTGACTCGCTCTGGACTTCTCCCCTTTGAGCTTCTTGTTATAAAATGACTCCTAATTAAGCCAGTCAAGATTTTCTCTGCTGTTTGCAGTTGAGTACTTTCTTAACTGACATATTTATGGAGGGTACACTCAATTCAAAGTCTATTTGTTTCCTGCATTTTCAGTCTGTTTAGAGCTTTACTGCTCATCTAGTTCTTTTGACATCGCCTTAATTTTGGCTTTGAAATGGTAGCTCAAGGTGGACATAATCTGGTACTTTGAAAACCCAAGCACTAGGGAGTCACTGACAAAGAAATGAAAAGACACACTGTCCTCACCATGCTGCTCCTAAGGGCAGTTGCGCTGAAGTTTAACACGAGGCCAGGCTCTGCGATCAAACGAGGCAAAAAGAAAACAAAGGACTCTGACTCCTTGGATTTCTTCAAGTGAGCAAATCGAGTTGTTCCCAAAACATTCCTCCTGTTTAATTGATAAAGAAACTATTATGAAAAATATGTTGATATTTAAAAATTTAATATTTAATAATTTTGTTATTTAGGGAAATCACTAAATACTATTCCCACTTAAAGGAAAAGGGCTCTTGGGGAAATGGTTTATTCTAGGTCTGGGGATGGGAAAGTACAAGATCGATCCTAGAAGGCCCTGTTTTACTAGAAAGCAAGGAAGCACTCAAACAACAACAGGAACATGTCAAAGGGCCACACAAGCCAGCCGAAGGGCTCCTACCAGCCAAATTTGGAACAATTTATCACCAAAAATAATAGTGATGGTAAGAGAGTACAACACTGCAACTAAAGAATCACAGTGATGCTTTAAAGCAAAAGAAACATTCTTTTAGAAAAAAAAAAATCTGCCAATAAATGTAGAATGAACAAAATAATCAGAAACATCATTTTGCAGCCATTAGTCTAACAATTGATTCTGGCAAGGATTATCAATAGATACTAAAACCATGGGATAAAACATCCTTAGGGAACAGGGCATTTATACGGTAATTTATCAAATTATCACAGCACAGATTTATTAATTACACAAGGAAAAAGGTATGTACAATGGAGAGTTCTGTCACTCATCACCTAAACCAAGCGACTCAACTCAGCAATGCCAATAATGGAACAAACTGACATTACGTACTTCCTGATAAGATGAAATAATACAGACACAAGTGCAACCAGATAACTCATATTCTTGCCAAAAACATTTAACCAGAACATGAACTTGAGGAAACAATCAGAAAAATCCAGAGTGTGGAATGTTTTACAAAACAACTGGCCTGAACTTTTAAAAAGTATCAACATGATGAAAGATGATGAAAGGTAGGAACACTAGTCTAAAGAAAACTAAGAAAACAAGACAACCAAATGCAATGCATGGCCTTTCAATAGATTCTGGGTTAAAAGAAAAGATAAAGAAAAAAGCAGCTATAATGAACACTACTGGATCAACTAGGGAAAATTTTAACACAGACTGTATATTCAACAATATAACTACATGAATGTCAAGTTTGTTGGGTACACAATGGTAGTATAGTTATATATAAGAAAATATTCTCTTTAGGAAATAAAGAATTGCCTAATAAAGTATTGAGAGTTGAAGTAAGACATCTACAGCTCACTTTTGATGACTCGGCCAAAAGTCTGTGCGTGTATGTGTTTCTATGTGTGTGTGTGTACACATATAGAGACAGATAAAGCAAAAGTGATAAAATGTGAACACCTGGTGAACAAAATCTAGATGAGGAATATTTGAGAATTCACTGCACTACCCTCAACTTCTGAGGTTTGAAATTTGTCAAAATTAAAAGCTGGAGAGAAGTATCAATCCCTAGAAACTAAGGACTGTAATGTCAATAAAATACTGTATACAGTCCTTAGCCCTTATGCACAGTTTTGCTTTCCAAAGTTTCAGTTACCTGTGGTCAACTGGGGTCTGAAAATATTAAGTGAAAAATTCCAGAAGTAATTCATAACTTTTATATTACACACAGTACTGAGTAGCATGATGAAAGTTCAAGCCGCCCCACTCCATCTTGTCTGGGACATGCAAATCATCCCACTGCCCAGCATATCCACACTGGATCCCCTACCTGCCTGCTAGTCACTTAGTAGCCATCTCAGTCATCAGGTTGACTGTCCTGGCGTCACAGTGCTTTTGTTCAAGTAGCCCTTATTTGACTTAATAATGGCTTTAAAGTGCAAGAAGAGTGATGCTGACAATTCAGATATGCCAAAGAGAAGCCATAAAGTGCTTCCTTTTACCCAAAAAGGTGAAAGTTGTCGACTTAATAGAAAAAAATTGTATGCTGAGACTGCTAAGATTTACAGTTAAGAATGAATCTTCTATTTGTGAAACTATGATGAAGGAAAAATAAATTCATGCATAGTGTATAGGGTTTGCTACAGTTTCAGGCATCCACGGTGGGGTGAGGGAGGGTCTTAGTATGTGTCCCCCACAGGTAAGGAGGGACTACTGTTAACAGTGTCTCCCCACCACCGAACAAAAAAGAAGACAGTGAAGACGTACTTGCAGACGTCACCATTTTTATATTTCTTCCATCTTTCATACAATTTATTTGCAAGTTCAGAATCCACATTCCAGGTAGATTGATCCAGAGAAAGGCTCCCATTCCAATTAGGATTTCCTAAAAGTTAGATCAGATTCCATATTTAGATTTACAGAAAACATAATTCAATTAGTTAATAATGCCAAAGGCTTAATATTAAACTTCTTAAACTGACAGGACTGTAGAGTTAATAAATGCCACCTGTCTCTGCTGCTTATTTATTAAAAGTCCCTCTAACTCAATGGCAAATGATATCAAATTAAACAAACATGTCATAAAACAAAACTAAATCGAATTATGTAAAGGTAATAACGTAAAAGACACATGGCTCATGAATACAGCCTGAAACAAAATTATACTTGGAACATTTTTAACAGCTTTAAATCTAAAATGCGAAACTCCTTCCACACACATGCTAATCATCAACGCGTCTTACAGGTCACTATCTAGAGTACTGAGGGAAAATAGTAGTTCTTGAAAGGGGGCACAGACCAGGGGCCGATCCTAGAGAAGATGTATGTTTATAACTGGTCTATTGTTCACCTCATTCTACCAATAGATTTGTTCTGTCTTGCTAGGGAGGGTATCAGGAAGGAGAGGTGGGAATCTTTAAAAAAAAAAAAAAAAAAAAACACTATACTTTAAAACTCTCCCTAAATATCTCTATAAATCAAAACACACAAAAAAAACAAAAACAAAAAACTCAAAACAAGAAACAGCTTGTACATCAACACTAAGGCCCTTCAGTCTCAAATCACAACTAGCACCCTCTGCAAGATGTTCACACTCCTGTAACTTAAGTCCTCAAATACAATTCCAAGTTATTTTTACTAACTTCTAGTCAGTTCTTTTATAAGAGAATCAGAATCTTCCAATTTTTCCTATGGGTGCTATGATGATCAAACAATGTTATTTGAAAAACAAAAATCCCTTGCAGAAGTACAAGCCACTAGATAATAAAGGGGCATTATTTACAGTACCCCAGGTGTTTCTGGAGGGTTCTTAACAATTTTAAGTCATTCTGTTAATGATCATCCTCTCTAGAGAATATGATGCCTTTATAAAACTAATTATTCCATTGACAAATGCTAATTTTCCTCACTACTTCCCATCCCCCAAACTAGAGTTCTACAGAAAGCCTAAGGGCAAAATACTTACCTGCTTTTGATTTTCCCATGAAATAATGCATGCCACAATGTGCTATCACTTCAAAACCCAGACTCCCTTCCTAGATTGAAAAGTAATATATGAATAACTTAAAACACAGCACTAAACATAAAAATCCTAATGCACTAAAATTCAAAGCAGACATTGGCCTGCACCTCAGTGAACTTCCCTTTAACCACGAGCCAAAAAATTACCTTCTAATTGTTAAGGAATTTTCAGAGAAATCTGAACTGTCTCTCCCTGGGAGGGTCACGGAGTGGATTTTGCAGGCACAATAATCAATGACAATAATGACCCTTGAGCCCACAAGACACCAAACTGCCATCTGAATTAAAGATTATGATCACATGGCTGCACTGAAGCCTGGGCAACAGAGTGAGACCCTAACTGGAAAAAAAAATTAAAAATTAACAAAAAAAAGATTAAATTAGTCTCAGGACATTCTCAGTGGTCAGAAGTTTTGTTTTTTTTAACTGAACTCTAATCCTCTGGGAAACAGTATGCCAATCTATAACAACCCCTAGCTATTCAGGACATTTAATTTCCCATTTCCTACAGGTATACCTGAAACCTGCCTGCTCCTCCCACACTCTGCTGATATGCATCTCTTGAATAGAAAAAAAATTTCTAAGAAACCACCTCTGCTCAAAATATGGATACATGGAATTAACCTTACATTGTTTAATTTTAGAATTCCTATCTGCACGCTTACAGCTAGTTAAGCATGAGGCATTTCTAACTACGAAAGATCCACACTATAAGTGAGAAAAAAAATAAAGATGGTTGCATGAATGTTGCATAGAAAAACCAGAACCCAGAGTTATACAAAATAGCTTGGAGCAAAAAGAAGCAAAAATAATAACCAAATGAAAAGAAATAAATATTAAAGAAAAAAAGAGACATATTTAAGACGGTCTAAATTAAATATAATTTACCCAGATTTTAGAAAGCATTTTCTTAATTGTGACTCTTTTCAGGCTTTATACTTGGCCCACTAAGGAAATTCAAGACTTACGAGCAACTAATAGTCACTTAGAAGAGATCCAAATAAAGCATTTAACAATTTAATTTATTAAGTCATTGCAAGTATGTACTAAAAGCCAACCAGTGTTTTCTATAGCAAACACATATTCGTTGCTCTACAAATTTTGGAAATTAATGAAAATGACATCTATTAACCTATTGGTCATGCCTTATTTCATTCAAGAACTTCAAATTACTTTATAAAAAAAGAAAACTCTTTCCAAATAAAGATTTTTATGTCTGAACAATTTATCATCCAAGATTGGCCTGGGAATATCCTTCAGTTTCTTAGCCTTAACCCAGTTAATAAAACTCAAGCAGTAAAGGTTAATAAAAAGCAACAGTAATTAAGAAAACTGTAACACACATATAGTATTGTAGAAAATACCTTGGTTGGTGCTGAATAAATCTGTAGAGGTATTGCAAAAGTGGCACCTATGTTTGTAGTCAAAAATACATTGGTGAATAGATTTATGGCAATGTCTTTAACAGCAAGTTTCAAAGAAAATATATTCCAACAGCCTGGAGGTAGAAATAAAGGGCCAGTGAAATTCAGAATCTAAAAAGAAAAGAAGCAAGAGAAATTACTTTTCCTAACACTAATTATGATTAAAATCATTATAAAGTATGATGCTAACATTCTTCTATACTTCAGAAAGTATGATTTTACTCAGTTATTTCCAGATCAAAAGTTGCAATATTTTTATAGAAATGATAAGTTACAAATAATGCTTAAGACGACACTGCTTTAAATTTCATAAAAGTAATCTTGAAATTTCAGTAAGTGATATTTTGCAAAAAACCTACTATTTTATCATGAACCAGGCTCATTTTTACTAATCTTTTTAGAACAATACATATACATAATATTTTTGAATAATGGTAAGAGCAAATAATTTTGAAAGGCTATATCCTGGTCCCTTTGAGCTCTTTTAAAAACAGTTTTTTAAAAAGAGAGAAAGAGAAGTCTCCTAAAAGTAATTCTGAAAATGTTAAAAGAAAAACACGTTTTAAAAATCATAAAATTTTATATAAATAATAATTTCATAGCATTTGGAATATTTTTAATTATTTTATAGAAATAATTTCACAGCATCTGACCTTAAACAAAGCTTAAAATAAGCTAAAACTTGGGGAAAAATACTATATGTACCTTTAACATGTGCTTGGTCTCCTTGGAAAGAAACACATCATTTAATACAACACTACGGTCAAAATGGTTGCGGTACCATATTGACCAAAGTCCTGATGTGTTCTCATGAGTCTCTATGTGAAACTGGGTTGCAGAAGAGTCCATTCTAAAATACCTGTGAACAGACGACATGCATGCTATCAGGCCTGAGTGTGGGACAACAGTCAGCTCTCTTATGAGCCTCTAATTGCAAAAACTGGAGCATCATAAAACGTTACTAAATGAAAGCTAGCACCAGAAACCACCTCGGCAATCGCCTCCTTCAACCTTCTGGCTCACATAGGGAGCAACTGGAAGCCAGAGGGGAAGCAACCAGGCTGCGGCCAGCACAGCTCACAGAGGCCGCCAGGACCAAACCAGAACCTGAAGTCAACTCAGAAACACCATGTGAATATGTACTCTTTTCACACATCTGGATGCCTGACGCTGAACCTATTTCATAACTGAATTATTTAACTTCCTTTTCCCCATTCAGCTAATATCCCTTTCACTGCCTGTTAGCAATGCTAAGGCAAGGGGAGGCAAGGCCAGAGAGAGAGAGAATCATACAAGTCATATCACTATATTTTTAAAGCATTTCTAGAGGGGAAAACAACAACAACAATAATGTAAGATTTCAAGGAAAGTGGAAGTAACCTACCCCTGCGCCACCGAAGAGAAGAGGCATGCTTTTAGTGTTGGAGTGTGTGTTTTCTTCACATCTTCTATAATTCCACCGTCACATGATGTAGCTGCTTTGTGGTATAAAGAAATAAATGTGAAGCTTAAGTACCTTTTCTTTCATTAAGCCTGAACAAAAGATATATGTCTTATTTATAAATTTTTATTCACTTTTCTGTCTCCGTTAAAATAGTGAATCAGACATAAAAGGTAACTACTTTCTCAAATGTTCCTGTCATCTTCTTTGTTGCCAATTATCCAGAAGTCCATACTTTTAAAAACCAACTTCTCTACCAGAAATGACAAAAGTGAAACAAGAAGCTCACTTGGCAGAGTAAGGGGGAATGTGTGGAGGCACGAGCAAGAAAGGAATAAAACCTAAAGAGCAAAAGGGAGCTGACCAGCAGAAAGTGGGCTGCATTTGAAAGCACTGCTGATTGATCAAAATAATACTTTAAAGCTCTCCTTGATTTAGGTTATAATATTGAGTCGCTTGTGTTCAATTCTTAACTCTCTGATGCTAATAACCAACTTTTTTTAAGTTATACATATGGTTTTTAAAAATTCAAACCCTAACAAAAAAATGTGAAAATAAAATCTACCTTTCTTCACCCTGACTCCCAATTATCTTAGAGGAGGCAGCTGTTAGCAGTTTCTCCAACATCCTTCCAGGTGTTCTGTGCATGTATAAGTACACAGATATCCTCTAAAAAAATTAAATGTACACACACTGCTCGCATCGCTGTCCATGCATGTTTCTGAACACTCGCTCACATCTGAACACAGATGATCAGCTGTTCCTGTCCTAACAAACACACATTTCTATAGGTACAGTTTTGAATACATACATATCTGGAGGATAAACTCTTAAAACTAGAATTAAGGATCAAAGAGTATATATGTGCATTTTAAATTTTCATAGAGATTTGCCAATTTTCCCTCAGAAACAGCCTGCATAGACTCCTGTCAAAAACCTAACAGTGCTTTCCTTCCTAATCGTTATCAACACAGAATATTAAGCTTTAAACTCAAAATCCTACATATGTGGCAGAATAAAAGTGGCATCAACAATAGTTTCTACATCATACTATCTTAGAACTATTAAGGCTGGGACTTCTTGAAATCAAACGCATTGCCTTCACTTTTTTGAAACCATGCCTAATCTGTAGTTGTAGAAAGAGTTCCCATCATGACAACCAGATAACAAAAGTCAAATGACAATCTGTTTAAAAATCTGTACCTTTGCAGGTAAAAGAAGCAATTTTTGTAAAGTTTGTTGTAGAAGTAGGTAGTAGTACTGGTTCAAACTGCGGAGACAGAGCATCTCTCTGTGAGAAATGGTGTATATCCTGAAATAAAAGAAAAGTCCCATGTGACTACTCTAAGCTGGGAGAGTATTTATCCAGTTTGAATCAACTGTTAGAATAAATAGCACAGACCAGCCATACATAGCAACTGCTCAACATCTGTGCCATAACCATATGGAGGGGATGCTGACAATCTTCATACAAACAGAGGTTCAAGCAAGGGCAAATGGGCTTAAATTAAAGCAAAAGAGAATAGAGATAGTGCTTCTGTCTCTGTTCCTGAAAAACCCTCATATTCTACAATTAAATGCACACTTGCAATTTTAAAATTTACTTTAGGTAAGCATTTACAATTACCTGTATCCATATAAGGCTGTTTCCTGAATGTAATATATACATATCTACTGCTGAGTCATCTGTCCAAAAGAATCAGAGTATTAAAGCAGAGTATTTAATGAAAGATTAAAACAGAGCCATCTCATTCTCACACCTTCATATAGTCATTAAAATACCACATTACACATTTCTATAAAAAATGTTAACTTGTTTTCTCAAAACTGAAATCAAAACTAGGAGGTGTTTTTTTTTTTTTTCTTTTTTAATCACAAGAAAAAAGATCCTTATAAAAATGCCTACCAACCTAAACCCTCTAAATGATGAGGAACTACCAGGAGCAAAATTCTGAGTTTAGGGTCATACAATGCTCTTCTGAATGAAATTAACCAACTGGATGACTTCAAATACAGCTATGTTCTCCTGTTGATTAGAAAGCTCCTCATTTCCTCATTTGGATAACCACATTTGGAAAGAAGAAAATCCTAAGATCTCAGGTTTCAGGCTTCCTTTTAGCCCTCACCGACAGAAATGGTCCCCATGTGTCAGGGATCTGCCCCTCATAGATGTTCACTCGGCCACTATGAGAATCACCAAGCACTGAGGACAGGAGAGCTCTCCTGCTGATCCAGCACTACCACAGCCAGCTCTGAAGACTGAAAGGTAAAGGCTGTTTAACCAATTAAGACTGCCAAGGCAGGGCACGGTGGCTCATGCTTGCAATCCCAGCACTTTGGGAGGCCAAGCGGGGAGGAATGCTTGAGCCCAGGAGTTCAAGACCATCCTGAGCAACACAGGGAGACCCTGTCTCTACAAAAAAAAAAAAAAAAAAAAGTTTACATTAGCCAGGCATAGTGGTGTGCGCCTGTGGTCCCAGCTACTTGGGAGGCAGGATCGCTTGAGCCCAGGAGGCTGAGGTTGCAATGAGCCGAGATCACATTTCTGTGCTCCCACCTGGGCTACAGAGCAAAATCCTGTCTAAAAAAAACAAAAACAGAAACAAAACCAAAAAAAAAAAAACAAAGAATAAAAACCATACTTTCTTTGAATACGAATACATATATACAGTCACATTCAGAAGAGTCTTGATAACCAAAAGATACTAGTATACTCTATGTTAGGAATTTCATGGATCACAGAATGTGTCTCTGAAAAAAGTTCTTAGGAAGTTAAACAGATGAACGCATTTATTTCTGATAAATAGGACACACATTTCCAAAGATAAAATTCATAAAACTGAACACTAAAATTCTACCTAACTTGTCAAGCATCCAGGAACAACGGCAACCTATTAGCTACTTAAAATACAAAACAGCATGATGTGGTTAAATGAGCTTAGGCAAATCATGAAAAGTGGAACAAGAAACCCAAGACTTCAAATACTTTGCAAATATTTATATTAAACTGTCCTGCCCATTTAATTTGCTTACTGTCTCCAAACATCAAGAAAAATTATTCCTAAGGAAACTCAGAATAGTTTGCAGTTGTCACTTCTCCCCAAAATAATACAGCCTTCTTAGCAGTTGTAGGTTGAGAACCAGTTACTACTACAATCGCTTAATAATTAAAGCAAAGCCTATTTGTCTTGGTTTGCTATGATACAATCTATTCATAAATGCTATAGAATGATGATGCACACTGATGAAAATACAATGAAAATTTTTAAACATTCCACCTTACCTGAGGTCTCAGATTCATCTGTAGCTACGTAAACAATAGAGAGATGATCTAACAAATCTTGTGTGTTTTCTTCAAATTCTTTCGAAAAGTTTTCCATTGTTACCATTATGCTCATTTGTAGACGCAAAACATCATCAGATTCCAGATAACAACCCTACGATTGGAAGAAGGAGGAAAAAAGGAAAAAAAAAATCATCTCAACTTTGTGGTTTCAAACTATGGAGAAAAGGAAAAGCATTTAACATAATGGCACGTGTGTGAGAACAGAATATGATTTTTATTTTATTTATTTTATTATTTTATTTTATTTTATTTTATTTTGAGACAGAGTCTCACTCTGTCACCCAGGCTGGAGGGCGATGGCGCCATCTCGGCTCACTGCAAGCTCCGCCTCCCAGGTTCACGCCATTCTCCTGCCTCAGCCTCCCAAGTAGCTGGGACTACAGGCACCCGCCAGCTCGCTCGGATAATTTTTTTGTATTTTTAGTAGAGACAGGGTTTCACCGTGTTAGCCAGGATGGTCTCAATCTCCTGACCTCGTGATCCACTCGCCTCGGCCTCCCAAAGTGCTGGGATTACAGGCATGAGCCACAGCACCCGGCCTTGTGTTTTATTTTTAAGCAAGGAGGCAGGAAGGAAAGCAGAGAGAAAACACTACATATTTTATTTTACCTTTAATTGCTGACACACTTTATTATGTAAACTGCATTCCAGTTGCACCTGCAAGAGGCTAGTATTAGTGGTTTCTGCCTAAAAGAAGAAAAAAGGAGGAAAAGAACTTTAAGTAAAAGGCTCAATCTCACACTAATAATAAACAATCTATCACGCATTCAGAAACTACACTTTTTCATTTATTCAATAAATATTTGAGTATCTGCTAAATGCTGGGCATTATTCTTTTTAGTGGATATACAACAGTAAGCTAAACAGAGAAATCTGTTCTCAAGACTGTCACTGAGCTTACATTCTAATGAAAATCATAAGTTCTCCCTCGGGCAACATGAAAATTCCTTATTACACCTATAAGCAGGTGAATATGTTCTAAATATACACAGGAACACTGGAGTTTGGTGTTTCTAATGTTTGTTGAAAATGTTTTTTTAACACAGGAGTCTATTGTTATTTTAAAGTAGGTTTACAAAGTAACAAAATTCTAAGTGTGCCTTCCATCAGTACAATGACCTAGAAACCATGACCCTCAAGTTAGACAAAAAAAAAAAAGAGAGAGATGTCCAAAATTCAATTGACTATCATTTTTAACAGGGAAGAGCTATGGATGAAAGAGACAAAAGTATATAAAAAGAATGCAAGACTCTGTCAAATTTAAAGATCTTAACAGCCCCTGGGATGATGTCAACACATATTTAAGAAAAGGAAAATGAAAAATCCAATCAAGGGATACAACCTTGGGTAGGAGGGTGGGGGCTACAGGCATGTGAATACACCAAAAAGTTACTTAGTGCAGTATGTGAATCTAAAAGACATGGGCTATGAGACTTCCTCTTTCATTAAGTTTAATGTCTCTGGCATAGTGATTCCAAAAAGGTACTCCACCCGGGAGCCACAGTCCTAACATCAAATCTTGGCAAGGTAAGAGGGCATTCTCCAAAGCCTAGGCTGGCTTAATAGTGAGTACCTATTAAAAAACCCAGGAAAGATGCATTACTAAGAAGAATCACTACAATTATGTTTGTTAGATTTATAAAACTCACCCAAGTACATTATATAAGAATACATTTTAAACTACTTCAATTGTCATTCAGGCAATTAAAATACAGAAAAAAAGAATAGGTCAGGCACAGTAGTGGTTCACGTCTGTAATCCCAGCACTTTGGGAGGCCAAGGCAGTGGATCACTGGAGCCCAGGAGTTGGAGACCAGCTAGGCGACATGGCAAAACCCCGTCTCTACTAGAAAAAATACCAAAATTAGCCAGGCGTGGTGATGTGCGCTTGTAGTCCCAGCTACTAGGAAGGCTGAGGTGGGAGGACTGATTGAGCCCAGGAGGTCAAGGCTGTAGTGAGCCGTGACTCTTTTAATCTTTTTTTAAGAAAAAGAATAAAATATATTTTTAATTCAGTAAAAATATTCAAGGAGTTTAATTAAGTTTGTAAATGGGACCAAACATTAAACACTCTTTTAAAGAAATCATTGTTCATATCTGCTAGTATTCTTAAATAGAATAATATGACTTGTAAAATGAATCTAAAATCTTAAACTAGATTTTTTTGTTTTGTTTTTTGAGACAGGGTCTCACTCTGTTGCCCAGGCTGGAGTCGGGTAGTGCAGTCTCAGCTCATGCAACCTCCACCTCCCAGGCTCAAGCCAACTTCCCACCTCAGCCTCCCAAGTAGCTGGGACTATAGGCGCACACCACCACACATGGCTAATTTGTGTATTTTTTATAGAGACGGAGCTTCACCATATTGCCCAGGCTGGTTTTGAACTCCTGGGCTCAAGCAATCCATCCACCTCAGCCTCCCAAAGTGCTAGGATTACAGGTGTGCACCAATACACCAGCCTGAAGAACTAGATTTTTAAATTTGTCTATGAACAAATCCCAACATCAAACAGAAAAAGCCCACTTTCTGAAACTGATTTTTAATTTTTAAAATTTATTTTTAAAATTAAAAGAGACTTGTTAGGCTGGGCACAGTGGCTCATGCCTGTAATCCCAGCACTTTGGGAGGCCGAGGTGGGTGGATCATCTGAGGTCAGCAGTTCGAGACTAGCCTGGCCAAAATGGTGAAACCCCGTCTCTACGAAAAATACAAAAAAAAAAATGGCCAGGCATTGTGGCTCACGCCTGTAATCCCAGCACTTTGGGAGGCCGAGGCAGATGGATCACAGGGTCAGGAGATCAAGACCATCCTGGATAACATGGTGAAACCCCGTCTCTACTAAAAATACAAAAAATTAGCCGGGCATGGAAGCGGGCACCTGTAGTCTCAGCTACTCGAGAGGCTGAGGCAGGAGAATGGTGCGAACCTGAGAGGCAGAGCTTGCAGTGAGCTGAGATCGCACCACTGCACTCCAGCCTGGGCAACAGAGCGAGACTCCGTCAAAAAAAAATAAAATAAAAACTAGCTGGGCATAGTGATGCACACCTGTAGTCCCAGCTACATGGGAGGCTAAGGCAGGAGAATCACTTGAACCCAGGAGGTGGAGGTTTCAGTGAGCTGAGATCATGCCATTGCACTCCAGCCTGGGTGACAAGAGTGAAACTCCGTCTCAAAAAAAAATAAAATACTTGTTATACTGCCCAGGCTGAAGCATAGTGGCAATTCACAGGCACAATCATAGTGCAATGCAGCCTCAAACTCCTGGCCTCAAGCGATCTTCCCACCTCAGCCTCCTGAGTAGCTGGGACTACAAGCGTGCACTACCATGCCCAGCTCTGAAACTGCTTTAACCAAGGTTACAAATGATCTTCACGTGGCCAAATCCAACAGAAACTTCTCCTTTTGTTCACCACTCTCCCTGCTGCCACCAGCCCCCTGTCCTGTTACAGCCTGAACCACTTGTCCCTCTTGGTTTTTCTTTCTCTCTGGTTCCTCTGTCAGCTGTTGCTCCTTTAACCATCAGACACTGAGTTATGCTGGATGCCACCTATGCCCTCTTCACTCTCTCCCAAGGGGAGCTTGCTGGCATGCTGAACCCTCCCACATCGATTCCTCTAGCTTAGTCCTCTCCATACCTATATGTCCAACCAGTGACTGGGCATCCACCTGAATCCTCACACACCCCAAACTGACCACCTTTGCAGTGTGCCTCATCTTAGCACCATTATTCATCAACCCTATCATTATTTATCCAGTTGTTTAAGCCGGAAACCTGAAAACCACTTTCACTTCAGCTTCTCATACTCTCCTCAAACAAATCCATAACCAAGTCATACTGATTGTACCTCCTTCATGAGCCCTTAAACCCACTCACTTCTCCTCTTTCTTAATACCCGAGATATCAGGGGTTGGCCAACTATGCCCACAGGTTAAATCCAGTTTGCTGCTTGTTTTTGTAAGCAAAGTTTTATTGGAACACAGCCATGCCCATTCCTTTATGGACTGTCTATTATTGCCTTCGTGCTACGATAGCAGAGTTGAGTACTTGCAACAGAGACTGTACAGCCTACAAAGTCAAAATAAATACTCTAACAACACGAAACTACACAAAAAAATTATGGTGCAGTAACTTCCTCCTAGTTTCCCTGCATCCACCTCTGCCCTTTCCACTCCATTCTCCACACTGCATCAAGAGTGAATTTACCCATATACAAATCTGGTCATGCCACTATTTGCTTAAAACTCTTCAAAGACTTCTCACTTGGCAAAAGTCCCAAATCCTCTGCTGTCACTATAAAACTCCGGCACCTGCCTAGTCTCGACCTCCCGGCGCATGCTCCAACCTCACTGGTCTCGTTTCTGCTCTGCTTGCCTCACCACCTGGGAATTTTCTGTCCCTTTGCCTTGCACCCACCCCCCCAACCCACCCACCTCTCCACCTAACTAAATCTGATTTATGCTTCATGTCCTGGCTTAAATATTCCTTTCAGACATCACAGCAACTTCTACCTGACCTTTCGTAACACTTCTCACAACAACATGGTCAAGGTCTATCTTCCCCAGGAGATTCTAAGCATCTTGTGCTTCGAATGCACAATGACTGTCACTTCATCAGCACTCAATAGTTTATTAACAGCTGGTGAGTGGATAGAGGTGGGCATACAGCCACAGATGCTACGGAATCAGCTTGAAAAGGGCAAGAGAAGCTTGAAAAGGGCAAGAAACAGAAAACAGTAAACGGTGCCTACAAAATAAAAGAATAAAAACCTGATACTCAGTGTGTATTTCTGATCTGAAACTTTCAAAAAACATTTAAAGAAAAAAATCATATTAACACACTTTTAAAGTACACATTTATAACTAAGTTTTTTTTTTAAAGAAATCTACAACAATTTAACTATGTTAAGGTCTTAACCTGACAAAGCAATTCTCTACCCTACAATATTTATTCAAATGAAAAGATGTTAAAAGTTCACAATCATATTAACAGTTTTTGACACAATTAACAACCCTATTTTGCAGAGTAATTTGCTATGATTTAAAGCCCAATATTTTGTCATTCTTAGTAAATCTCTGGACGGATATATTTATAACTTGCCATTTTAATTAAGATTCTTCTATTAGCGAGAGGCATTTTAAAAATCACTATTTTGTTTCTTTTGCTGTAGGACATATTTCAGAATCCCACAAGGGGGAGTTCTAGCACCTCCAAACTGCCCTTCAGAAGTATGCTAATTTTTCTAAAAGAAAAAGTTTCAAGTTCATATCTTTCTCAAAAGAACAAAACAATTGGGCCAGGAGCGGTGGCAACGCCTGTAATCCCAGCACTCTGGGAGGCCGAGGCGGGCGGATCACAAGGTCAGGAGATCAAGACCATCCTGGCTAACATGGTGAAACCCTGTCTCTACTAAAAAATACAAAAAATCAGCCGGGCATGGTGGCGGGCGCCTGTAGTCCCAGCTACTAGGGAGGCTGAGGCAGGAGAATGATGTGAACCCGGGAGGCAAAGCTTGCAGTGAGCCGAGATAGGGCCCACTGCACTCCAACCTGGGCAACAGTGTGAGACTTCATCTCAAAAAAAAAAAAAAAAAAAAAAAAAGAACAAAACAACAGCAATGTTAACTTGATAAAAAAGAAACTCTAACCAAAATGTTAGCCAGGGGGCAACCACACACTAGGGTTACAAGTTCCCCAACTGTCCCCAACTGAGCACACTGTGTAACAACAGGACACGCCCTCATCCAGAGTGAGCCTGGGCTGATTAGACAGGAAAAACAAATAAAAACCTAATTGTCTAGTTTTGAAACCTCCCATACTCCTTTAACAAATCAGATCAGACATTTTATAGAAAAAAGAAAAAGTAACGCTATAAACAACTTTTTCTTAAGTAGTCTTCATTGAAAGTATTAATGTAGTTTATATATTTCATATTATTTCATATAAAGTATTATCCCCTTTTAGAAGATGGGGGAAATTGTGGCTTGGAGAGGTTAAAAAACTTATCAAAGATCTTGGGGCTAGGTAGTAGAAAAACGGAAAAAAAAAATATCAGGTTTTTCAACTGCAGTCAGTACTTTTTTAACAAATCAAAATAGATCAAATCTGTTTCTCCTAGGTACCTAAAGGCCTAAAAATCCATCAACACAGGGATATATATTAGAAAACCATACCAAGATAAAATGCAAAGGTCAAGAAAATAGAAATGTTAAAACTCCTTTTGTATGTCATGTATTTCCATACATGGTGAAGAAGTTTTGTGGTGAAGAAGTATGAATTTAGGGAACTGGATACTAGAGAGAAAGTAATCATCTCCCTTCACTTGCTAAGGAATTGCTAGTTCCCTGGGCCACAAGAACGGTGTGATTTGGGGGGACTGTGTGCAATTAAACAGGAAAGGAAATAACAGACAAAGTATTAAGTCATTTTGATGACTTATCAACAAGAGTAAAGCACAGCCTAATAAATATATTTGAGAATCTATATTAATCCGGACAGAATGAACAAGAGGCTTGATGTTCCTGGTAATAACCACATGAAACCTTTTTATTTAAGGACTATAACTTACGAAATATGAAATAATTACTTAGACAAATCCCAATCTTAGATTCTATTTTTCTCAGATATCTTTCTCCCCTTTCACAATTTTGAATGCTAAATATTAGAAGTCATTACAAAAGTAAATCTCAGCCGGGCGCAGTGGCTCACACCTGTGATCTCGGCACTTTGGGAGGCCAAGGAGGGCGGATCACTTGAGGTCAGGAATTTGAGACCAGCCTGTCCAACATGGTGAAACCCTGTCTCTAGAAAAAATACAAAAATTTGCTGGGCATGGTGGCACACGCCTATAATCTCAGCTTCTCGGGAGGCTGAAGCCGGAGAATTGCTTTAACCCAGGAGGCGGAGCTGCAATTGCACCATTGCACTCCAGCCTGGGTAACACAGTCCATCTCAAAAAAACAAGAAAAAGTAAATCTCTTATGCCAACATATGCATCTGGAACACTGATTCTGTATAAGCCATCTGACTGCTCCAGCAGGTGGCCCTCACACACAGTATTATGTACATGGCAAATGATCTTGTATAAAATGAGAGCTATCTTGGATGCCTTCCACATAACACTCAGATTCTATAACCAAACTCCTAATTTAGTGTTTCCTGCATAACAGCAGGCTCAGCTGAGTTATTAATAAGTACTGTACAGCTATTTTTCCCTGATATTAAATAGCAATTGTGTTTCAACCCCCACCACCACCACTACCTTTTATTCCTCAGATATTAACCACTAAAACAAAATCTAACTATACTGCCAGACCCACTCATGCAAACATTTGCAAAAACCTAGGAAGTGGCTGAAATTAGTTTGCTTTGAGGAAAAAAGAGGCTACTGCATATGGATAGCATTTTCCCCTATCCACATCATTTTAGAAAAGGCAGTGTTGCCAGGTGCCTTAGCCAACACAGATTTGAGATCAAACCCCAGCCATAAAAGCCTGGGGACATTCCCCACCCACTCTAAGACTCAGCTTCCTCTTCTATAAAATCAAGTTATTGAATTCACAGCAATATTATGGGTGCTAAATGAGATACATATGCAAACCACTGGGTACACAGTAGGCCTCAAAGGGGAGATTATATTGATTTGCTCATTCACAATTAATAGATTTATTTAATAAAATTCCACAACAAATAATTTAGGTGCTTGGGGGAAGCATTTTTCCCACATTAAAGCTTTTAGAAGAAAACTCTTTACCACTCCTTTGGTCTCTAAGAGATTTTTTTTCCCCTAAAACCCTTCAAGTTCTTTTTATTTCATGATTGGAACAGAACTCAAGAAAAAAAGAAGTGTCATTTACTGGACACTACCTCCCACCCCCTGAAATATGCCAGAAACCCTGAAAGACAGACAAGAAGCAATTGGGAGACTAAGATAACCCCTGTACTATCTAAACTTTTGGTTTGGCCAAGTGGAAGTCATCTGTGTTGGGCAACACCCTGGTTTTTACACCTGGATAACTAGCTTTTAACTATCACAACCTGGGCTGGCAGCTTCAGTAGAGCCATGTGGGATTTTCACCTTGATAGGTCAGGCAGCGTATGTTGGCTCTGTCCAAAGGCAAGTAACTATTTTTATACAATTGGATGATGCTGGGCCTCAAACAAATGACAAGTAGGCCCTGCATGTCTGGCACAGGCCCTGAAACAAGATCCAGGCTCGGCAAAAGTTTAAGCTTTGTGATGCAGGCTGCCGTCGCTTGACCTTGAGTAGCATGGGCACAGCTTATACTTAAGTAGGCACCGCTGTGGTGAGAATTAGGCTATAAAAGAAAGGAAGCCATGGTGGTTCCTCAAAAAACTTGAACAGAATTACCAATTCCATTTCTAGGTATACACTCAAAAGTGAAAGCAGGGACTCAGATACTTATATACCCATGCTCATAGCAAGACTACTCATAAACGCCACAAGATGGATAAACAAAACACGATATATATATGCAACAGAAAATTATTCAGCCTTAAAAAGGAATAAAATTCTGATACATGCTATATAACATGGGTGAACCTTGAAGACATTATGCTAAATGAAATAAACCAAACACAAAGGGACAAATACTGTATAATCCCACTTCTGTGAGGGACCTAGAATAGTCCAATTCATAGAGACAGAAAGTAGAATAGTGGTTGCCAGGGAGAATAATGGTGGCTGAGGGAAGGAGTTTAATGGGTATGGAGTTTCCCCTTGGGGTGATGGAAGGGTCCTGGAGACGGATGGTGGTGATGACTGTACAACACTGTGAATGTACTTACTGCCAGTGAACTGTACGCATACAAATGGTGAAAATGGTAAATTTTGTGTTAAGTATATTTTACCCCATATATATAGGGAAAGGGGAAGGCAAGAGCTGGACACAGCTGAAATGGTTTGAAATAACCAAACTGGGCCGGGTGCAGTGGCTCATGCCTAAAATACCAGCACTTTGGGAGGCTGAGGCGGGTGGATTACCTGAGTTCAGGAGTTCAAGACCAGCCTGACCAACATGGTGAAACCCCATCTCTACTAAAAATACAAAAATTAGCCGGACATGGTCATGGGCACCTGTAATCCCAGCTACTTGGGAGGCTGAAGCAGGGGAATCACTTGAACCCGGGAGGCAGAGGTTGCAGTGAGCCGAGATCATGCCACTGCACTCCAGCCTGGGCAACAAGAGCGAAACTCTGCCTCAAAAAAACAAAACAAAACAAAAAAAGAAATAACCAAACCTTGCTGGGTAACCAATACAAAGTTACAGCTAGACAGACAGAATGAGTTCTGGTGTTCTACAGCACTACAGGGTGACTGCAGTTGACTACAATAAAGCCAGAAGGGAGGATTTTGAATGTTCACAACACAATGAAATGATAAATGTCTGAGGTGATGATACGCTAATTACCCTGAGTGGATTGTTACACATTGTATACAGTATCAAAATAGCACTCTCTATCCCATACCTAAGTACAATTATTACATGCCAACTAAAAAGGAAAAAAAAAGAAAACAACATCTAGAAAGTCAGGTTAAAAAGATATAAAAAGAGAAGTGGAGATACTTTGAGATCTCATTGTGCAGGTATTCAAAATGAAATATATCTTTGTGCTAAATGGAGCCTTTAAAAGAATCTAATAAAGGAAGACAGGCAAGATCTCAGCAGACTGGAATTGTTCCTCAAAAAACAGGCCAGGCATGGTGGCTCACACCTGTCATCCTAGCACTCTGGGAGACCGAAGCAGGTGGATCACTCGAGCTCAGGAGTTTGAAACCAGCCTGGGCAACATGGTGAAACCCTGTCTCCACAAAAAAATATAAAACTTAGCTGGGTGTGGTGGTACATGCCTGTAGTCCCAGCTACTCAGGAGGCTGAGGAGGGAGGATCACCTGAGCTCAGGAGGCCAAGGCTGTAATGAACCGTGACTGCACCACTGCACTCTAGTTTGGGCAACAGAGCAAGACCCTGTCTTAAAACAAAAGTAAAAATAAAAATAATTAAGAAACCACGATTGAGTTCTAGGAACTGTGAAGAAATACACTTAAATCCCCCATAGTAAACAATTAAGGAGCTCTACCATCAAAGACTGAGGCAGCTACACCAAGCCTTACACGAACCCGGACAGGTGAGAGGAAACCAGGAAGGTGAGTGTGGAATGCTCAGTGCATTTTTCGATGGAAATACAATTACTGCTTGTGCCCTGGAGGGAATATGCTTGAGAAGTTTATGGCATTTAGGACTCATCAAAAGAATACACAGCAAAGAGGAAACCATTAAAGGGGAACCAGGCAGGACAAGATAAACCGAGCCTGGGCCTGACTGGGATGCTGGGCTGACAGGAGAGTATCTCTTATGTAAGATTATGCAATGCAACAAACAGAAAAAAGATTTGTTTGAACTATAGATGTTTTTAGTAGACCCAGAACTTGATTTTATCTCTTTTGCTTTGGGAGAACACACTGAAAAAAATCTAGAGAAAGATCTAAAGGGAAAATAAATATCTAGACCAAAAAGTTAAAAAAAAAAAAAAAAAGAATTAAAGGAATGCACTAATTTAAAAAGAAAGAGACCAACACAAAAAGCTGGTTAAATTGAATAGTGGAGAACAAGCAAGTCCTGGGGGCACAGCCGACTAACACAGAAAAAGAAGGAACTATCCCACTAGGCCCTGATGGACTCACACTTCCGAAGTGTCAACAACCGCTCACCTCAGGGCATCTGCTGAGAACACCACTCCAGTTGAAATAAGTGGACAAAAAGGAAACAACCTTCCCTAAGAAGCAGGTTTCAGAAGCCCCCGCAAGTCCACAGTGAGAGGCAATGGAAACCACCCTGTGCACAGATCTCAACGTCCCTGCCCACAGACTGCAGAAGCTCTGCTCCTAACACAGCTTCCACACCACTAGCACAAAAGTGCCGGGAAATGCCAGAAACAAGAGCCCAAGGAAGAAACAGAAATCCACACACGGAAAACAGAAGGCAGGCAGGCCGAGTATCTGGGCTACCACCAGGCAAATTTATAAACTCTGAGGGAAGGCCAGAGCATCTCAGGTGCCCCTTCCTGAGCAGAGCGGTCGTATGCACAGGTGGCTCCTCTCTAACCCCCAAAGTACCCAGATTAGCCTCCTGACTAATGGTGATCTCTCCCTGCCAAGTGTTAAGTGCAAAGATCTGAGACTCCACAACCAGCATGAATTCAAGCAGAAACCAAGGTGAGGCTCTCTCCAACTTCCTTCCCTCTCTTTGGTAAATATGAAGTACTGGGGACGATTCTGCTTAAAATTAGTGCTTGGAGGGCTGGGGGGTGGGGGAACACGTTTTCAAATTTTTTTCGATGTGAAGTTAATAATCTGTTATTCTTGTGTGTTTCATTAAGATTGCAGATTCAAGTGAGGCTCAAATGACTTACTATTGAACCACTATAAATTCTGAAACCTTGGGGAAACCATGCACATTCTAGCAAGAACAAATCCAGCCTGTAGCTACTAAAAGTTGCCCAACTGCACAGAGGCATGGAGAACTTCTGATTGAAATAACAAAATAAAATAAAATAAAAACAAGAAATTGAAGAGGACTTCAAATTCTTCGAATGTTAACTCACAGGCCAAGATAACTGGATACACTACCATAGCCTTGAACTTTCATGTCCCGTGGGGGGTTTGAATCTCTGAATATTAAAGTTCTCCCGGAGTTTCATAATAGGAGAGGGTTTATATTCAGAAGCTTCTTTTTAAAAGTGATTAAGGCATTTCAGCTATGTGCCAGAGACTAGTTCTAAGCTCTTTACATAAATTGATTGATTCAATAGCTACACCAACCCTATCCGAAAGGGCTATTATTACATATTTTACAGATAAACTGAGACACAGGGAGATTAGGTAACTTGGCTACGGTCACTCAGAACCAAGATTTTTAGCCAGGTGGTCTGGTTTGGAATTCACCCTCTTATTCACTCCCACTATGCATCTCTATGACAGGCATTTTATATGGCTGATTATTTTCTACTGCCATATTTTAACACTGTTATTTAATCTCATCACAAAAGCTCTGATAAACTGTACTGGATATTGCAGTTGAAAAGAATTTGGGATGCGGAAACAGAGGAAGACGTGAACTTTCAACCCTGGTTACAGTGTGGCCTTGGGGCAGATTATTAGTGAATTCATCTAATCCATCTCAAAGCTGTCTAGGGGCAAACTCAACAGCAGACCCCAGCAGTCCGAGGAGGGTCAACAAAGAAATCAGGGGAGGGGTTGGCTCTCAGGGGAGGAGGAACAGGTCCAAGAAGGTGAAAGCACAGGGCTGGAAGTCGGCTGATCTCGGGCTTAACTGGTAATTCCAAAGGGTCAAGAGCACAGAAACCAAGGATGTCACAATGAAAGGCTTCTCTTTCCCTAAACACTACTGTCCTTTTATCCCAAGCCTTCCTCTCTCCTTGGAGGTCGAGGAATTAACTAATTGGTGGGCAACAGACAAGCATCCTGTGCTGTAGGAAGGGGTGAGCGGGGCGGGGGCTCTTGGAAGAGTTGGTTTCTTTCCTCCTCCTCTCTACACTTTGGGAAGCATCTGTCCTTCAGACCCAAACTTCCCCTCCAGTGGGCCACCCCAAAGTCCACCCTACAGGAGAAGGAGTTAGTAACCCCTGGCTCTCTTACCCTAGCTGATACAGGAGAATATGTCTTATCAGTAATACAAAGCCGATTTTAGTGCTCTAACTGCAGATTCTTAAATATCCAATGATTCAGAACTTGGTCAGGAAGAGAGGTGTTATTTATTAGGTATGTATCTGTAAGTCTTCTAACAAAAGTTTCTAAAGTACTCTAATAGAATAAATGAAGGAAGTCAAAGGAAAGTCTGTGTGTCATATCTTCATAAATAGCTTATTATGATGTTTTCCTTTTTAAGATTCATTTATCCAATTGTCAGTCATTTATTTACTACATGTTATATTGCCAGACTCTGTGCTAGGTAATAGGAAAACAAAGATTAGGGCATAATTCTTGCTCTTAAGGGGTTAAATCTAGTACAGAAAAATTCATAAAAACAAAAGCTTTTGAGTATTATAGCTGCTACAACAGGGATCTCTTTGGGTTTTCAGTAAGGAACTAGTCAATTCTCCTGGGAGGCAAAAAAATAAAAGAAGACAAGGTAAACATTGAGTTAAAAGAGGGACCGGGAAACTGTGTCCTCACAGTAGCCAAGAAAGCCGAGATTTTAAAGCAGCAAACAAGGAGGAAGATGGAGCGTGAAGAGACTCCACTGAGTCTGAAACAAAAGTGAGGGGAGGGAGAACACCCCTACTCACACATCTTGGTATTCTTTCTAGAGTCTTCACGACGCGCCCCTCCTTTCTTCCAGTCACCAACCCTCCTCTACCTCTCCCCTTCCCAAGTTCCCATTCCACAGAAGCATTCTCACTTGAAATTTAAGAAAATTTTTAGAAGTTTAAGCAATTCCTTTAAAAAAAAAAAAAAAAAAGCTATATTCAGAAGTAGGTAGATAAGTAAACGTATAACATCACTTACTTTCCCCTTAACATATAATCATTTTCCAGAGATTGACAGTCTATCATTTTTATGTAAAAAAGATCAAACAACTTTTATCACTCAAAGAAACTGAAAGGAGTGCTAGCTTGCCTTAGGTAGATAGCAAGGGAAGGATTTCCAGAGAGGCCCCAGTTCAAGGGTTAGTGCCTTATTCCCACATAACATAAAAAGCAGCCTGGGGGCCAGGCATGGTGGCTCACACCTGTAATCCCAGCACTTTGGGAGGCCCAGGCAGTAGGATCACCTGAGGTCAGAAGTTCAAGACCAGCCAAGCCAACGTGGTGAAACCCCATCTCTACTAAAAATACAAAAATTAACTGGGTGTGGTGGCACGTGCCTGTAATCCCAGCTACTTGAGAAGCTGAGGCAGGAGAATCGCTTGAACCCTGGAGGCGGAGGTTGCAGTGAGCCGAGATTGTGCCATTGCACTCCAGCCTGGGTGACAAGAGCAAAAGTCTGTCTCAAAAAAAAAAAAAACAGCCTGGGGGAAAAAAAAATCTAGCTTTCTTCTTTCACTTACTAAACTTTCACTCTAACCTCACCTTCATGCGGTGCTCCTTAATCCTCTTGGAGGTAGGACAAAAAACTCCAGGTGTTATCTCAAACAACAAAAAACAGTTACATCTTGGTGCACTGCTAAAACTACAACAAAATGTTACTAAATACACTATGTTTACACAGGTATTTGTAGGAATTCTCAGCTATCACAACACTGTTGATTCCATTTAACTAATTATGTAAGACTATCAGGAAAATGGGACAGCTCTAAAGACCCTTAACCTTTCTCTGTTCTTTTTCCATCTTCAAATCCTAGATCAGGTATTTTGTAACTTGTTAGTAAGAAATGTGCCCCTTTCCATTTCCTCATCAAACTGTGATTGAAAGGCTTTCCACGTTCTCCTCCTTACCCTGATTTTACAGCTTCCCTTCTAGATTGCCATGTTAATTGACAGGGATCAGCACCTTAGAAGGCAAGTAGCAGGTAACAACTTGGGGCACACACCCCCAGGCCAAATCTGGCAGGCACCACACGCAGGCAGCCTGGGACCGCAACCTTTGCCCAGCACCTGTCCCTGGCAGGCGGGCATGAGGGTTTGACACCACACACTGAAAGCAAGGGCTGTGCCAGTTTTAAAAGGTTAGGAACTCCTGGTCTGAAATGTATCAGATATCACACAGAATATCCAGAGATAATCTCTCCTGTACACAATCCAGCAACATGTTGCCATGGTAGGGGAGAAAATCCCTCATCCACACATAAACTTAGAAAAAATACTGCAAGGAGACAACCAACTATTAATTACGATGATCATTGCCAAGTATGACTGTGGTCTTAAGGTTTATTTCTAATGTTTCATTTCTCTGGGTTTCCCATGTTTTCTTATAATCACATTATACCTTCTGATCATCCCAGAATATCCTTAAGAGAAAATCTCTTAGACAATTCAATAATTTGATACCATGTTGAGACACACACACACACACACACTCACTCACACACAAAGACAAAACTACCTTTACTTGGCAGAACTCTGTGTCAGGGTTTTCCTCTAACTTTAAAACCAAGTTTCGGCCATGCACGGTGGCTCACACCTGTAATCCCGGCACTTTGGGAGGCTGAGGCGGGCGGATCACGAGGTCAGGAGATCAAGACCATCCTGGCTAACATGGTGAAACCACGTCTCTACTAAAAATACAAAAAATTATCCAGGCGTGCTGGCGGGCGCCTGTGGTCCCAGCTACTCAGGAGGCTGAGGCAGGAGAATGGTGTGAACCCGGGAGGCGGAGCTTGCAGTGAGCCAAGATTGCGCCACTGCACTCCAGCCTGGGAGACAGAGTGAGACTCTGTCTCAAAAAAAAAAAAAAAAAGTTTCCCACATTGTCTTATAATCACATTTTTAACAACAACATTATTTACAATGATTCCAATAATAATAATTTAAGTTCTTTTCAATCTTTCAGACAAAGTATATGGCTAATGATCCTTAATGCCAGATTCTGAGACAATGCCAATTTCAAATATTCTGTTTTGCCCAAATAAGTCACTGAAACACTCCCCAAATCTCAATGGCTTGAATCCAATACACTACTGGAGAAAACATTTAAACAATAAAATTTCTTGCCTTCTCATGAGCCTAATACAACACAAACCCCACCATATATTTAGTTACAATCGTAGTCTAATTTTAATACTTGTCACACATTCCCAAATAGGTATCATAATTATAATTCAAAGAACTACTTAATATTCTACTATGTTGATATATGTAAATTTATCAAATCCTTTTTCTACTGTTGGGACTTTAAGTTGCATCTTTTTTGCCATAATAAAAATGCTTCAGAGAACACTGTATTTGCATTTATCTTTTCTGGATCAGGGATTACTAAAGCAATAGATATGAAAATCAATACAGCATTTACTATATTTGGGAAAAATTTAAAGCATACTGAGCTGGCATTGCCAAGGACCAAAATGTGCCCTTATTACAAAAATTACAAAAAGTTAATAATTATTCACTGGCTCTACTCTCAACCTTCACCAAGTAACTTAAACTCTAAGTCCATTCTATAATTTCTAAAATAAGAATAATACCACCTGCCCTGGTAGTAAATCTGCTGAAGGTCAAACTGGTTGATGTGGTGAAAAGGTGAAGTTATACAAATCTTAGATGTTATGACTAGTAGATATGCTATTTGGGGATCTCAACTCAGATGCCCATTGACTCATTTATCTATTAAAAACTCTGGGAGTCCTCAATGCACTAAACACGAAACTGATAGAGATTATAATAATGAAAAAGCAGGCCCTGTCCCTCCTGCAGAGCTTCATGGAAGAGCAGGGGAGAGACATCTGAGACTCTAAGCATTAAGGCAGGGCGTGGACCAAGTGGCATGCAGACCTCGAGCACAGGCTGCCTAGGAACCTGGAGAGGTGCCAGAGAGGCGATATCTGAACTGGGTCTTGAAGGATGGAATTAGAAGAATAATTAGAATGGGATAAAAGCTTATGAGGCTAAGAGAGCTTGTGGAAAAGGGATGGCATGTTCTGGGAATGATGAAAGGTCTGTGAGGCCAGAGTTCAGAAAAGAGGGGTAAAAGCTCTGAGCCTGGAGGGAGAAGCTGGTCTCAGGTTATCAAGGACCTTGTATGCCAAGCAAAGGAGCTTGGACTTTATCCTGTAAACAAGAGAGGGCTTAGCTAATCCAGTGGCCAGGGAATTAACAACCAGTTTTGTGTAAGATGACATCACCAGCAGCAGAGTGACATGTGAACTGGAGCAGAAAGAGAATGACTGGAAGAAAACCCAAGTGACAAATAACAAGAAGAATGCAACAAAAGAAGGAGAGCCTCAGCCTGTCATTCAGACCCCCCACGACAGTGACTTTCATCACTAGGAATTCTCTCTGCATGAAGGTCAAAACAATAAAAAAGAAGGACCAAATGAAAAGGTTTAAAAAAGCAATCTTAACTCCATGTTTTCCTACTGTCTTGGTCCACATGGTCAACCATAAAGAAATGCCTCAAACTAGGTAGTTTATAAACAACAGAAATTTATTGCTCACAGTTCTGGGAAGTCCAGGATCAAGGTACCAAGAGATTCTAGTGAGGGCTGGTTCCTCCTAGATGGCACCTGCTATGTGCCATCTATGTCCTCAAATGGCAGAAGGGGCAAACAAGCTCCCTTGGGCCTTTTTTTTTTTGAGACGGAGTTTTGCTCTTGTCTCCCAGGCTGGAGTGCAATAAGATGATCTCAGTTGACTGCAACCTCCGCCTCCCGGGCTCAAGCAATTCTCCTGCCTCACCCTCCCCAGTAGCTAGGATAAGAGGCACACATCACCACACACAGCTAATTTTTGTATTTTTAGTAGAGACGGGGTTTCACCATGTTGGCCAGGCTGGTCTTGAACTCCTGACCTCAGGTGATCTGCCCACCTTGGCCTCCCAAAGTGCTGGGATTACAGGTGTGAGCTACCGCATCTGGCTGGGCCTCTTTTATTAAAGGTACCAATCCTATTCATGAAGGCCCCTTCCTCACGACCTTGGTCACCTCGCAAGGGCCCCACCTCTTAATACTATTGCACTGAGGAGTCAACTCAGCATATGAATTGAGAGCAATAAGAAAAACTAAATGCATACCTTTGTGTGCAGTGTCGTAATAAATGTGAGGAGAAATACCACACGTGGTTTCCGTATATCACAACGCTGCACACAAAATCGCACATCCAGGCCAGGCGTGGTGGTGTACACCTGTAATCCCAGCACTTTGAAAAGCCAAGGTGGGTGGATCAATGAGTCCAAGAGTTTGAGACCAGGCAGGGCAACATGGCGAAACCTTGTCTCTACAAAAAATACAAAAATTAGCCGGGCATGGTAGCATGCGCCTGTGATCTCATGCGCCTGTGATCTCACCTACTCAGGAGGCTGAGGCAGGAGGATGGCTCAAGCCCAGGAGGCTGAAGTCACAGTGAGCTGAGACAGTACCACTGTACTCCAGCCTGGGTGACAGAGCGAGACCCTGTCTCAAAAAAAAAAAAAAAAAAAGGGTACATATCCGTTTTCTCACTGCTTTCCTTTCTCATGATTGAATTTTGCTAAGTTTGCAGCAGCAAAATATCTGTTATCTTCTGAGATTATTCTGGCAACCCAAATTTCAAGTTTTGCAACAGATAACTCATAACGATCTTTTAAATGCCATTTGAATTTTGTGTCCTCAACATACTACATCAAGCACATCTCCCATTTTACAATCCATGCTCCACAGTTTTATAAAATATTCCTGCTGTTTTTCCTTCTCTGATAAGCATTTCACAGATGGACGAGTCAAGCAGTACCTGCAAATTTTGGAACCTTCACCTTCCAGACTATCTATGTTCAGGGATCCTTGGGTACATGCCTTTCTACCCTCTGCCTATGCTGAAGCCAGATAATTTTTTAAATATTCAATGAAGTATACTAAAATCCATATTGACCCATATGTAAGGCAGACTCAAACATATAATCAGCCTGTACTTTTTACCCACTCACATACAAAAATCTAAAAATTATATGGCCCTATTGTTTCAGTGAAAATACTTTTAAATTACTACTATCATCTTCGTCTCAGTTTTCTTTTTCATAATGATTCAATTGACATACATAAAACAACTGTATTTCTTCTCTCAATTTCAAATTTTATTCCTAAACCAAACAGAGTTATTTTCTCTTCACGTGGCACTAAGGGAACAAGTTAAAGAAAAGCTGATGACATATTTCTGTCTAAACCTTCTTGCTTAGCTTTCTATCAGATATACTTTCTAGCTCTATACTGGAGAAGAGGCAATTATGCCTTTGGTACCTTCCACACCCTCTTATCCTCTTTGAGGGAGTCTGACCTCCTGAATCCACTAACTCCCTAACCCTGGACAATGGGCTCTTGACAACAGGCAAAGAGTAAAAAACGTAAAACCGGTAGAATATCAAAATAAAGACATTCCTTTCTAAGAACAGTTGACAACTTTACAGCCACTTAAAATACAACAAATAACTCACATAATGTATGCAATTTAGATGCAGAAATATTATAGTCAAGATTTTTTTCTTCTAGAGGAATGCCACAATTATTTCTTAGGTTTAAATTTTTTAAGTTTTTGTTTTTAGGTATAGCAAGCCTTAAAAAATACTTTAGGCTGGGTGCGGTGGCTCACGGCTGTAATTCCAACACTTTAGGAGGCCAAGGTGGGCGGATCACGAGGTCAGGAGTTCGAGACCAGCCTGATCAACATGGTGAAACCCTGTCTCTACTAAAAATACAAAAATTAGCTGGGCTTGGTGGTGTATGCCTGCAGTCCCAGCTACTCAGGAGGCTGAGGCAGCAGAATTGCCTGAACCCAGGAGACAGAGGTTGCAGTGAGCTGAGATCGCACCACTGCACTCCAGCCTAGGCAACAGAGCAAGACTCTGTCTCAAAAGAAAAAAAAAAAACTTTAAAATTTATTTTCCTAAATCACAGTAAAAGTGAAAGAAATTAAAATAACTGCCTTTTAAGAGGGTTTTTTTTTTATATTCAGATTTTTTAATACTGGTTTCTAACAAAAGACCAGCCAAAAAAAATAAGTTTCATCTCAAACTCTGAAGTATTTTATACCATAACACCACAAGAGTAGGGACACTGTGTGTGTTCATGGCCCTATCATTTACTGGAACACTCAATAAATAATGTTCAATAACTATTTTTGACTAATGGGAGAGAACTATGGGCAAAAGGAGCAGCCTTAGAAAGTGACTTAACTAAACTCACAGATCCTAGGATAAATGAAAAATGAAGGAGAGAATCTACAGCCAGGAATGGGGCCACAGATAGAGGTCAACAAGGATACCAAGACAATTCAATGTACAAAGAACTGTCTTTTCAACAAATGGTACTGGAACTACCAGACATCTACATGCAAAAGAATGAAAATGAATCCCTTCCTCACACCATATGGTAAAAGTTAAAGTCAGGATGGGTCATAAACCTAAATGTAAACTATAAAACTTTAGAAGAAAACATAGGAGTAAAGCTTCATAACATTAGGCCTTTTTAGATATAATATTAAAATCATAAAGTGAAAAAAGAAAAACAGAAAAACGTGACTTCACCAAAATTTAAATCCTTTGTACTTCAAAGGGCATCATCAAGAAAATGAAAAGACAACCTATAGAAAGGGAGAAAATATTTGCAAACCATGTACCTGATAAAGGTCCAATGTCCAGAATTTAATACATTTACTACTCAACAATAAAAAGACAAACACAATTTTAAAATGTGCAAAGGATATGAACAGCCACTTCCCCAAAGATGGTATACAAATGGCCACTGAGCACATGAAAAGATGCTCAATGTCATTAGTCATTACAAAAATGCAAATCAAAACCACATGAGATACCACTGCATGCTCAGTAAGATAGCTATTTAAAAAAAGAAACAAAAATGGAAGACAAGTGTTGGCAAAGTTGTAGAAGACTGGAATCCTCATTGCTAGTGGGATTGTAAAATGATGCAACCACTTCAGAAAACAGTTTTACAGTTCCTCAAAATGTTAAACATGGAATTACCATATGACCCAGCAAAATTCCACTCCTAAGTATACACCTAAGAGAAAAGATATGAAAGATATGTCCACACAAACTTACACAAGAATGTTCATAGCAACATTATTCATAATAGCCAGAGTAGAAACAACACAAATGTCCACCAATTGATGAATGGTTACGCAAAATGTGGCATGTCCTACAATGTGTATTATTTGCAATAAAAAGGAATGAAATACATGGATGAAACTGAAAACATGCTAAGGGAAAGATGGCAATCACAAAAGACCATATATTTCATTTATATAAGATGTTCAAAATAGACAAATCTTTAGAGACAGAAAATAAGAGACTGAGACAATGAAAATGTTCTAAAATTAGACAGCGATCGTGAGGGCTGCACAACTTTGGATATACTAAAACCCACTGAATGGTACACTTTAAGTGGGCAGATTTTGTGGTATGTGAATTACATTTCGTTTACAAAATACATTTTAAAAATACAAAAAAGAAAAGAAACAGAGTTTGGTATCTTCTGAAGCAGAAACAAAGACCAAGAAAAGCCAAGGCACTGCCAAGGTAGGCTACAGTGCAGGGAGAGACAGAGACGTGGCCTGTGAGGACAGCCCCAGAGCTACCTTGGGCCAAAACTCCACTCAACCACTGCTTCCCAGGTGAGGTGCAGGGATTACAACGGGAAGCCCAATCAGACGGTCCCTGTTTTCATGGAGCCTCCATTCCATGGGTGATGGAAAGAATGGTGAAGCAATTACATCATGTGGGCATGTGATTATTTAATGGATGTAAGTATGGGAGCGGAAGTGTAGATAAGTATGGGAGCAGAAATTAGGATGGGGAGAGAGGCAAAAGTCCCTGAAGAGCTCAAGCATGAGTTGAAAAAGGAAGGATGAAATAAGGGTTAATCTGGAGAAAAGTTGGAGGTAGAGGTTGAGAACACTGCAGACACAAGGGACCTGTGGCAGGAGGGAAAATGGCATTGCACAAGTGAGCAGGGGAAGGCTCTTGTGGCCATGAGCTAGAGACCAAGAACAAGTGGTGACCAGTGGGGCTGAAGAGAGACAGCAGCCAGACCACGCAGGCCTTACAGCCATAAGCGGGATTTGGTTTAAATTCTAAGACCTACGGGAATGCACTGAAGGGTTTCAAGCAGGGGACTACTGTGATCCAACTTGAATTTTTGGGAAAGAGGTAGGAAGGGACTAAAGTAGATTCTGGCAGTTAATGGGATACTATCAGTTGGCCATCAGAGAGATGACGATGCCCTGGGTGTGGTAAAGGGCAGTGGGAGTCATGAGAAGTAAGCAGGATCTGCCAGGCCAGGTGGATGAGAGAACGGGTATGCCGTTCTAGCTCTCTAGGAGGCCTGCAGAGTCAGTTTCCTCTCTCCCTTCATTCCACTTATCCTTACATTAACCCCCAATAACTAAGGTATTCTGAATACCTGTCTCTATTCCAATATTTAGATCTCTACTGATAAGGCATCTGGCCCTCCAAAAATGCAAGCCACAGCACATCAGTATCAGTCTCCTGCTTAAAACCTTTCAACACATCCCCCCTGGTTTTAGGATTTAAACCAAATATAAATTTGCAAATTAAAAGAAGTCTTCCTTAAAATTCTGCAAGGAGGGGCTTCTCGGTTTTATAAAAATAAAAATACTATTTAAAATCCCTAAGAATTATGTACTTGGTGATAAAGATCCCAGATATAACCCTAGAGGTAAATTAATTTGGTTTTTCTCCCCAGTTGGAATGTAGGCTCT
The DNA here is from genome assembly GCF_028885625.2 of Pongo pygmaeus. Lineage (NCBI taxonomy): Eukaryota > Metazoa > Chordata > Mammalia > Primates > Hominidae > Pongo > Pongo pygmaeus. The sequence continues at coordinate 166,506,180 of NC_072376.2, read as the reverse complement.
ATGCAGATACAAATTCTAGAAATCAAAGGGAAAAAGTAGCCAACCCTATAAAATGATTCATGAAATGTATATTAAAAGAATTTAAACTTATCATTATACATCTACTACAACATCAGAAATAGTTCTTCCCACCAAGCCCCATCCAGGCAAGGCTAGAAGCAGGACATCCTTAGGGGCCTGTTATTACTCGTGACCATGGGGGCTGCCTCCCTGAAAAGCTAGCTGGTAAGATTTAACAAGCTCTACAAAATGGTTCACAGTCTTTAACTAAAGTATCTCTCCTCTTTATGAAACATGCCCCAAGGAAACAGAGGATTCAGAAGGAAAATTAAAGAAACTTATAAAATAGGTATATGGCCTAACGGTAATAACAGTGAAAAACAGGAAACATTTCAAAAGACCAACAATAAGATTAAGCAAACTCTGGAATATCAACATTGTGAACTCCACAGCCATTAAAAAGAAGTTATGTGGAATCCACTGATACTTTATATATGTATATTATTTCTATAAAATTTTTTCAAAAAGCAGAAAATAGTAAAATAACCAATTCTGAGAAGGTTACAAAGTTTGGTGGCCACCAGCATTCAAAGTAAATCTATTAAAATGACCTGCATTTGAGACAGCTGAATGCTCTGGACCTTTGGAAGCAGAAAATAAGCATTTGGTAGTTGCTTTGCAGACCCTTCTGTAGAGATTCTACGAGTGCCAATTCCAGATACCTGCAGAAAAAGAGAGAGAGAATTGCTCCTCTGTTAGAGTTTTAAAACACATTTGCCACAACACTAAAGCACGTCTCCAAAGGAAATCTGTATTCATCAGCATGGCCTTCCAGACTCTACTAATCCAATTATTTTATTTATCTTTGTCTACAAAAAACACAATGAATGTTTCAGAAATACAGAATGCTGGCTGAGCACGGTGGCTCACGCCTGTAATCCCAACACTTTGGGAGGCCCAGGGAGGTGGATCATTTGAGGACAGGAGTTTGAGACCAGCCTGGCCAACATGGTGAAAGCCTGTTTCTGCTAAAAATACAAAAATTAGCCAGGCAGTGGTGGGAGGCTGAGGCAGGAGAATCGCTTGTGCCTGGGAGGTGGCTGCAGTGAGCCTGATCACACCACTGCACTCCAGCCTGGGCAACAAAGTGAGATCCTGTCTCAAAAAATAAAAAATAAAAAATGAAACAGATTAGAATGCTGTATTTAAGCTGAATGTTCCTCACTATAGCAAATCTGTTCACAAGTAGGCAACTCTTCTGATATGGGACCTCTTTAATGGAATCCAGTAAGAAATAACCACAAAAATTACTGATCTTGGAACTTAAATTACTTGATGCCACATCTTGTTAAATGCCATATCAGGTACCATTTAAGGTAAAGATTCCTATTTCTGAGACTAGCAACAAGATTCTTCAAGCTCCCTTCCTGGTACCTTGATATGAACAGTGAGCTCCCTTGGAACCAGCCTCCAAGCGCACAATGAATGTCTCCTAATCAGAAATATTCCTGAGCCAAGGAGGGAAGGAGGCAAAATCACTCGAGACTGTCCTTAGAACACCTTCTGAATGCCTGTGAGGTGAGAGCCATGAGTTTTGAAAGCCTTCTGTATTTTATGATGGGAAACTGTGTGACAGATTGCTTTGCTTTGTTCTAGTATCCTCCAAAGATCCACAGTAGGACTATAGCTCTGTCAACAGTAGGAAAGCCAGCCAACTGTGGCATGTCAGGCAGAAAAGGGTGAACGCTGATGATTTTAACATCAATAACAGTCTTGTATTTTAACGACATAAACCAGGTGACAACATTTCCAAAAGTCTTTTTAAAAATATATACACACACCCCTACAAGTTAAGTCACCAACCAAAGCATATGACAAAAGGAAAAAGTTACTCACATGATAGGAAAGGACTCCATACGAAGAGGTATTAATAAATAAGGAACTTTCAATGCTTCCTTCTTCAGTAGGTAAGAAAATAATTCTGAAGGAAGTTTTCCCCATTGCTGGAATTACCTGAAAGAAAGGTCCCCAATCAGCCATTTGGAATGGCCTCCTTTGATAAACTGTCTTTCACAGACTTTCTTTTTTTGACAATTTCTGTTAACAGACATTTGTATATTGTGCACCCTTGATTTATCAGTATCATGAATCCATAAGAATCCCCAAACTGATCAGCATCCAATTATCTGCTCTTAGATATTTGCTATATCTAAGAGGATACAGCAAATATTACCACTGACTTAGGATGAATTCTTTCGCTTCAGACTGGAGCTGTGAGTCTCACATCTTTCCTTCCCCTCCTCTTCCACCCACACAGGTCCAACTGTCTTTAGCTAACACAGTTCTATCTCTACTTAAATATAGACAATAACCAACATGCAAACATGTTGATATGTAATAAAAATCAGGAACAACGTTTACCCAGACAGACTGTCATAAACCAAATATTGGGCTTCCCCTTACAACACATCCTTACTCCCAGTTTTTTTTTTTTAAGTACATAATATCAGGCAGACATAGTAAGCAAAATAAATAAAAGCCTACTAGCAATTAGGATCTTCACTAAATGTTAAAGACCACTGAAATTAAAACTATTAGAAGACTAAGTTTGAGCTCTGTATTATGGTGCCAATCAGCTTTACAAGGAGCCATTCACTATACCTTGCAGTTCTACATTTAGAAAGGAGACCTAACTTTCCTAGTAGGCTTGAGAGATGGAAGAGGTCTCAACTATAAACTTGTATTAGTTACTAAATGCCTCAGAGTTTGTAGTCATTTCAAGACAAGTAATATAAACTTTCTTTAGTCACAATAGAGCCATGTTAAATATACATACATTACTACACAGCTGAGAGTCTTCAAACTCCCCCCCAACCCCCCACCTCCCCCGGCCCCAGTAGATATCAAGAGCCACCAAAATTAAAAAAATGAGCAACTGGAAAAGTAAATGCTACTTTTACTGGAAAAGTAAAACACACAGAAGGAAAAGGTTTGGGTAGCAGAAAAAGGGAGAGACAGGGAGCAGAAAGTAAAAACTTCAGGCCAAAGAAAGCAAGAAAACCTGGCAGCCTGCCACGGCATAGTTTCCAGGAGTCCATCAACACCCACCCTGCAGGGAACGGGCGGCACATGGAAATGTCCAGCAGCTGCAAACACTGAATTCACCACAACCTCGCTGTCCCTACTAGGATTGTAAGCATGGAGAATCTTTGCTGCAGGATGTCCCAGGAACCTAGGAAGAGAAACAAAGAGAAAAATCAATGTATTGTGTGGTTATAAATAATACTATACATATAAGTATTATTATATATACATACACACACACATATTTTTAAATATGAAATATTTAAAATATGAAAGCTGTTGCTGTTCATCACAAAGTTAAATTATCCAATCATGTTGGTAATAAAGCATTCAATTCACAACCGTCAAAAGTCATAAAACAAAAAACAACTTTATTTTATAAGGCTTAGGCCAACCCACAGTGGCACTCCATTGGTTTCAGTGTTAGAAAAATTTAACCCATCTAGGCCATTAAAATGCTTGCAAAAAAACAAAACAAAACACATGTAGGCACTCACTGGCACTTCTCAGACCTGGGTCTCTAATTCAAATGAAAATATGTTTAGGTAAGAAACTGTACTCATAGAAAAACCCAATTTTTCTTCAGGTTATGTTTTCTGAGTAAAAGAGACTTTTTGGGGAGGTATGTATTTTCAACTCACAAAGAGATGTTATTTTATTAGGGCTTATAAAAGGAAAACTTAATTATGGCTAAAGGCCATTCTTTTGAGAAAACTGAAAATCCTGCAGCACTTTGCAGCAGAGGTTTTCATCCATTTAAATTATGAGCCTTTCCAAAAACTCTGATGAAAGCTCTGGCTCCTCCCTCCACAAACATACACTTACGAAAAGTTTCATACACAGCTTCAAAACCTTTCACAAACCTCAGAGTAAGAATCCCTGCTCCATGGCAAATACACTTAACTCATGAAAGGCTTGATACCAATTCTTTTTTTTTTTTTTTTTTGAGACAGAGTTTCGCTCTTGTTGCCCAGGCTGGAGTGCAATGACACAATCTCGGCTCACCACAACCTCCGCCTCTGAGGTTCAAGCAATTCTCCTGCCTCAGCCTCCCGAGTAGCTGGGATTACGGGCATGCACCACCAGGCCTGGCTAATTTTGTATTTTTAGTAGAGACAGGGTTTCTCCATGTTGAGGCTGGTCTCAAACTCCTGACCTCAGGTGATCCGCCCGCCTCGGCCTCCCAAAGTGCTGGGATTACAGGCGTGAGCTACTGCGCCTGGCCGGCTTGATACCAATTCTTTTCGGCAGCACTCTCCACCTACAATGTCTCAGCTCTGATAAAGGAATTGCCAAGAGGAAAGGAGCTGGGCTCAGGCCCACCTACCTGGAGCCACCTACAATGCTCCCTCTGATCACTTAACTCTGATTCCTACTGCTCAAGACCAAATTCAGTCTCATTCAATTATGTTGCAATGAACAGGGAGCCAGCAAAAATTTCACTAAAGTCATTTCTTCAGTTTTAATAGCCTCAGTGGCAGAGAGAGCCAAATATACAGCTGTCATTCGGATGGCCTAGAAATAACATTATATTCTAATTTAAGCTGAATGAATTACATCTATAATTGGAATAAAATTAGAAAAATATCAGCATAATGAATGAATTAGGTAAAATTAGGTAAAATCTTGGATATTAAAAATGTATCCTTTAGGAAAAATGAAATGGATGTTGCTTCTCTTATATACAATGAGATTTCCAAAATACTATATTACTACCATCAAATCCTTGGAATTTTTCTTTTGGCTTTCACCCTTACTTTTAATCACTAGTCTTAATGAAAAGTTTAATATATCCAATGTGTATTTCAAAACGTAGTTCTTCACATCCCATTACAAATAAAATACCACATCAATGTGATTAAAATCCTGATTTTTCAAATGTTCTTAAGTAATACCATTTTTTAAAAAAATGTTCAACACTACCAGACACATAAAGGGTCACTTCAGAAAAGCCTTACCTCAGAGCAGTGGGCTCGTATCTGCCTTTCTTCCCACAATTAAAATTAAATAAATAAGGACTTCTGAGGTTTGGGGTTTCAAGTAAATAATATCAATCATCAAAGTTATTAATACTTATCCTCAAAGCTTTATATCCCATTTACATAATTGAAATACAAGGTTTCTAAGAATACAAATGTCTACCAGAGAAATACATAGAAAATAAGAACGCAAAACAGCAATGCTACAGAGCCAGTGACTGCACCACCAGAAATCTCTCCAGACCTAACAGAGAATGCCAGCTGAAGCCTAGTCACCACTGTGCTATTTTTATTCTATTTTTTAGATTCTATTTTTAAAAGTGTTATGAGGATATAAATTTCCTTCACCAGGGACAACTGGAAGATACTCTGTTAATTTAACACTACAAAAGAATGATTAAAATCTCTATGAATGATTAGCACTTTTTATCTTAGGACCAGCAGAATATTAACCCTTCACATAAGCCCTAAGAAGTAGGCAGAAGGCAACCAAGTAACAAGATCCCGACTTTACATCCCCCCAGGAAAATCAAAGCTATGAAGAGGGTTGGGATTTGCTCAAGGCCAACATCGAAATAAACCATAGCAAAAGCTGAACTGGGACAGTGAAGAAATGAGGAGGAGAACCCTCAGGCTAAAGTTTTACTCTAATGTCTATAAATTAAACCCTTTGTCAGACATAAGGTAAAACTCAACTAATCTTAAACATGTTCTAATTTAAGCTAAAGTTTGTTCTGAGTTTTTTTTTTTAACTTCAGCAAAATGACTAATTCTCATAATCATATTCCAGATCTCACTAACAAGAAAAATAGCATTATGAGAGCTCTTAGAAATCAGAAGATTTATTCTATCACTTCTAGTGAAATGACCTTGAGCAAACTGCATTCCTTCTCAGCAACAAATGTATGAACACATTTGTAGTACATGCTCAAACAAAGAGATATTTAAAAACGATACACACAGACTCAGATAATGCCTGTCTTCACTGGACTGATATAAAACTCAAATGACAACGGACATGATTACACTTTGAGAACCATAAAGTATTATATAAACGTAACTAAGTCCTCCAAAGGTAATTCCATCTAAAAATCAGAAATCCTTTCAAATCAAAGACTTTCAGCATTCTCTCAGCATGCATCTAGCTATTAGGACCAGAGATTAATGTATACTGCTAATTAACAAAAGTGTATCATATACAGTTGGCTCACCATATCTGCAGATTCAACCAACCTTGATTGAAAGTATTTGAGGGGAAAAAAAAAACAAAAAATAACAACACACAAAAAACAGAGATACAGTATAACAACTATTTACATAGTAGTTATACTGTATTAGTCATTATAAGTAAACTAGAGTTTTTTTGTTTGTTTTTGTTTTTTTGAAACAGGGTGTCACTCTGTCATCTAGACTGGAGTGCAGTGGCATTATCATAGCTCACAGTAACCTTGAACTCCTGGACTCAAGTGATCCTCCTGCTTCAGCCTCATGAGTAGCTGGAAGTATAGGTGTGAACCACCATGCTTAGCTAATTTTTATAAAAATTTTTATAGAGAGAGGGTCTCACAGTGTTGCCCAGGCTGGTCTTGAACTCCTGGCCTCAAGTGATCCTTCTGCCTCAGTCTCCCGAAGTGCTGGGATTACAGGCATAAACCACCGTGCCTGGCCTCTAGAGATAATCTAAAGTATATGGGAAGTTGTATGTAAATACTATGCCAAGGACTTGAGCATCCTTAGCTTTTGGTATCCATGGGGGTCCTGGATCCAATCCCATGTGGATAATGAGGGACAACTGTAAACATACCCCCACGTGCATCGACTATACGATTTTTTTATGTTACTGAAGAGTAAATATTTTAGACAGCCAGGATCCTATGAACTGGAATTATTATCCTAATAGCTATACCTACTGCTACTATTATTCTATCTACCAATCTATAACATATATTCTTTTAAAGTAGGTCCTGAATCAAAATTTCTTTTCACAATAAAGACTTTTTTTTTTTTTTTTTTTGAGACAGAGTCTCCCTCTGTCGCCCAGGCTGGAACTCGGTGGCATGATGATCTTGGCTCACTGCAACCTCTGCCTCTCAGGCTTAAGCAACTCTTGTGCCTCAACCTCCCAAGTAACTGGGATTACAGACACTCACCACCATGTCTGGCTAATTTTTGTATTTTTATTAGAGTCAGGGGTTTTGCCATGTTGGCCAGGCTGGTCTCGAACTCCTGAACTCAAGTGATCCGCCCACCCCGGGCTCCCAGAGTGCGGGGATTACAGGTGTGAGCCACCGCGCTCAGCCTCACAATAAAGATTTTTCACAAAAGTACAGCACCCTCTCAGAATTTAAAATCAATGAGGTTATGATAAATTCAGCTTATTTATATTATCAACTAAACTACTAACCATTCAGCTTCTATTAAACTTTCTTTACATAAGGGAAAAAATATAAAAAATCAAAAAAGCAGACACCTAGAATTTTAAAAAGTCGGCAAACTCCCAGTTTTCTCTTCTTCCCTTTATAGAATCTTTTTCTAAAAAGCTTAACATGGTCCTTTTAAATTCCAAGTTCAGGCTGGGTGCAGTGGCTCATGCCTGTAATCCCAGCACTCTGGGAGGCCAAGGAGGGTGTATCACTTGAGGTCAGGAGTTTGAGACTAGCCTGGCCAACATGGCAAAACACTGTCTCTACTAAAAATACAAAAATTATAGGCATGGTGGCGGGCACCCGTAGTCCCAGCTATTCAGGAGGCTGAGGCAGGAGAATCGTTTGAACCCAACAGGCGGAGGCTGCAGTGAGCCGAGACTGAGCCCCTGCACTCTAGCCTAGGTGACAGTACCTAAGACTCCGTCTCAAAAAAAAAAAAAAAAAAAAAAAAAAAATTCCAAGTTCATTCTCCTTCACTGCAGCTCTAACATTTTGATGATTAGAAGGGAATGTAAAGCAAGTAATCCAGATGCATAAAGGAGGGCACACCAGGAGCCCACCCTAACCCAGCCCAGATGCTCTCCTACGGCCGTGGTTATTTCATTCACAAAACTCTGCTTGTCACTCAAAAGGCTCTTCTTCATGAAATTGAAGTGTTGTTTGCCAGCCCCGGAAACAAGCAGCGCTTTTACCTCTCGCTCTTGAAACTACTAATTAGAAGTTCTATCTTTTCAATGCAGCTATATTCTGCATCCAGGAAGCTTAACACTTGAAGATTCAAACTTTATCACAGACAACAAGAGTCCTTATGTTGCCTTCTCTCCACAGCATCACCCCCTTCCTTAATTTTTCCAGGTTCCCAAGTTAGGCCCTCAACTGACACTCAAATCATACTGTCTTCATCTTGTGGTTCTTTACATGATACTGTAAAGTCATTACAGTTTATGCACTGCCTTCCCCATCTTGAGTCTCCAAAGTCTTCATCCTAACAACTGTAAGCATGGTGCAATTTTGAATCCAGAAGGCACAGCAAGAAGTAAAACCAAGTGAGTAAATGAATCTAGTGTACAAAAATTCAGAGACCATCAATATTTAGAGTTTTTCATTATAAAATAACCGGATTTGTTTTGGAAAAACAACATTGACTTCTTATTAAATTCCAATCACTATAAAATATTAAAAGATATACTTATTAAAAATTAAAGAAGGCCAGGTGTGGTGGCTCACGCCTGTAATCCCAACACTTTGGGAGGCCGAGGCGGGCGGATCACGAGGTCAGGAGATCAAGACCACCCTGGTGAACACGGTGAAACCCCGTCTCTACTAAAAATAGAAAAAACTAGCCGGGCGTGGTGGTGGGCGCCTGTAGTCCCAGCTACTCGGGAGGCTGAGGCAGAAGAATGGCGTGAACCCGGGAGGCGGAGCTTGCAGTGAGCAGAGATCACGCCACTGCACTCCAGCCTGACAGACACAGCAAGACTCTGTCTCAAAAAAAAAAAAAAAAAATTAAAGAAAGGGCTGAAACAATTCTTGTACTCTCCTTTTCACAAAAATATTTCTCTTAAGTCCCAGGATCAATATCCCTTCATATTATCAATATACCTAAAATTTAACATTGTACATATATGTAAAAAAATCCTGAAAATAAATAGTATAAATAAAATGAGTTTTAATTATAAAGAAAAGATACTTACTGTATTCCAAAATCTAAAACTGATGGCTGAAAATGTAAGCCTTTTCCACTAAATAGTTTGTCCGAGAAGCTAAAAAAAGAAAAGAGAGATTGATTTTTTTGTAGTTTTAACATTTAAATGCTACTTAGATATGATGTACTTAGACTAATATATAGTACTTAGACTATATAATGTACTTAGATATAATGTACTTAGACTAATGACTCTCAATGCATGACATATAATTTTACTCCCTTACAGATTTTAAATGATAAAATTGAACTATTAGATGTCTGGTATAATTCTAGAGTTGTAAAACTTAAGATAATTTAAGATTATGGTTAGTAGAACTTCATATCAAATGTACAGATTTTTTAAGCATTCAGACAGAAATAGAGATGGATTTAATTTGTAATAGCCTTCATTTCTGGGTGAATTTGGATGACATGGCTATTTTCATAAACCCTAAATCAGGAAATGACATACAAGTAAAGTTGGCCTGAGGGAGGGGACTGTGGCCTCTGACTTTGTTAAGACTTCTTGTAACAAGGCAAGGACAGTGTTCCATAGCTGGTGAGGCTACCATCATCACAAGCCTGCATAAGAATAACAATCATACAGAATCTCACATAGCAGGTCACATTTCAGTTATTAATCATCACTATGATTTCATTTTCCTTCATAGTCAAAAGGCACAAATCAACATAGCAGAAAAACATATCAAAACATATCTTTAAAAACATGTAAAAGAAAACCATAATAAAGATACATGACATACAAACATACTTAAAAACATAAAATACAAAATATACATATGAGTATGAAAAACTATCAACTTCCATATGACATTTTAAAAGCTGTGTTACTCTAAAGAGGTTTAACTGAAGAAGCTCCTAAAGGTAATACGAACAACTGTTTTCAAAACTGGAACAAGCTTTCCAAAATAGAATCTTTTTGGCCGAAGGCAGTGGCTCATGCCTGTAATTCCAGCACTTTGAGAGGCCAAGGCAGGCAGATCACTTGAGCCCAGGAGTTTGAGAGCAGCCTGGACAACACAGTGAGACCCTATCTCTACTAAAAAATTTTAAAAATTAGCCAGGCATGGTAGCATACGCCTGTAATCCCAGCTACTCTGGAGGCTGAGGCAGGAGGATTGCTTGAGCCCAGGAGTTCAAGCTTGCAGTAAGCTATGATAGCATCACTGCACTCCAGACTGGGCAACAGAGTAAGACCATTTTTGAGACCTGACTCAAAAATAAATAAGTAAATAGAATCTTTCCATTTTCTCCTCCCACCCAGCAGCCATCGACCAAGCTGGTTCAAAGGCTGGTCCAGGAGTGGAAATTTGACTTTTAAACCTGCTGGCCAACAGGCTTTGTGACCTTTCAGCAACTCCCTCTCCAAGGCCCCATTTTTCTTGAAGGTACAAACAATGCAGAGACCCGAGAACCCTTCCAAAGTCCTTGTCTCACAGGAAGAATCTAGTTGCAATCTTTTCTTCCTCCCTCCACTTTCTGCCTTTATCTAAGCTTCTCTTTCTCTATCCTCTCTCCATTATAGTCTGTTTGTACCTCCTTTATTCTATCTCCAGCACCAGCTGTATTAATAATAAAGTGATGCCGCTGGATGTGGTGGCTCACGCCTGTAATCCCAACACTTTGGGAGGCCGAGGCGGGCGGATCACAAGGTCAGGAGATCAAGACCATCCTGGCTAACATGGTGAAACCCCGTCTCTACTAAAAATACAAAAAATTAGCCGGGCATGGTGGCGGGCGCCTGTAGTCCTAGCTACTCGGGAGGCTGAGGCAGGAGAATAGCATGAACCCGGGACACGGAGCTTGCAGTGAGCCAAGATCGCGCCACTGCACTCCATCCAGCCTTGGCGACAAAGCGAGATTCCGTCTCAAAAAATTAAAAAAAAAATTTGAAAAAAAATAAAGTGATGCCTTGGGCTCCATCTGCCTAATTCTTGTCAATCTCTTCACTTGTTTTGAACACGGTCAGAGAAGAGGTATGCTATTTACTCAAACCCTAAAAGGCCAGCACTAATTCTACAACTGGCTTGCAGAGAGGTTGCCTCTGGAAATTATGTGAAGAACCACAGGTGGTAACGAAGGTGAAGAGGTGCCCACAGCAGGTCCACCACAAGGACCCCACTCCAGACGGAGCTGGTCAGGCTCAGTATTTCAGAAGAAGGAAAAAAAAATACAGGCAACTTCATGTACCAAAAATAATCTTGAGAAAAGTCAGGCTACTGCATAGGATAAAGTAATTAATGACAGTCTTCTTCCTGTCTTGTGCACTGAAAAGTGAATTTGCCATCAGATTTTACACAACTTCCACATGAACGGACGAGGTTTGGAGGATTTAAGTAATTCACCCAAGGTCACATAGCTACTAAAAGGCAGAGCCCAAATTCCAATCCAGATCTGTGGAAGTGGGAAACATGAGCCCTGTGTCAAGTTCAGGCATTGTATGACCTATCCAAGGAACCAGTGCAATCTGGCCTGCTGATGAGGGCTTGGGAAGCAGAGCACTCCAGGCCCATGGCCATCACCTTTCAGCCCTGAGAGTATCAGTCACTTAACCTCTCTCAAGTCCTCACCTTATTCTCTGTAAAATGGAAACGCTCTATCCCATAGTTATCATGAGAATAAAATGAAATAATAGGATGAGATAAAATGATGTGCCAGATATGAAGCAAAGGCTTCATTAAGGTCAATAAATATTAGCTCATATTACTAAGAGGATGACCCTCATCTAATAAGAAAAGCAAAGAGAACAGATGGAGAAGCTGATTGAGCTTAAAGTCAACATCGACCTCTGGAATTAAAAGCCCCAAACGGGATGGTAATAATTAGCTCTGAATATTATAGAATAAATGAAATATAAACTTGGGCTGTCTCATATTCTGATAGAGTTTTTAAATTCCACAATTAGAAAGTTTTACATACCCAATAAAAATCAGACATTTAGGGCCAAACCTAGAGTAATATGGTAGAAATAGCCAGAGTGTCTCTAACTTCAAAGAAAACTCTATTTTGATCCCAAATAGAGAAATAAAACCATGCCAATTTTTTTTTTCTCTAAGAGTCATAAAATAAGTTATTTTTCTCATTGGCTGATTTCAGCTTAATTGACTTTACAGCTTGAAAAATACTATATTAAGTTATAAGGAGTTTTAACGTCAGTATATAAATTTAAAAGCGCTTGCAGGTAAAACTATTTCAGACATAGGCAATGATCTGGAGAGTACTTACACGTGCATATGTTTCAAATATCTGTTTGTTTTTTGAGACAGAGTTTCGCTCTTGTTGCCCAGGCTGGAGTGCAATGGCGTGATCTCGGCTCACTGCAACCTCCACCTCCCGGGTTCAAGTGATTCCCCTGCCTCAGCCCCGCGAGTAGCTGGGTTTACAGGCATGCGCCATTAGGTCTGGCTAATTTTGTATTTCTAACAGAGATGAGGTTTCTCCATGTTGGTCAGGCTGGTCTCAAACTCCCAACCTCAGGTGATCCGCCCGCCTCGGCCTCCCAGAGTGCTGGGATTACAGGCAAGAGCCACTGCGCCTGGCTCAAATATTTGTTAAAAAACTGGGGGAGGGTGGGAGAGAACAAACTGCTAAAATTTAGTCAGCTACAGACATGAACAATTATCCTCAAATATCAGTGCCAAGAAATTATATCCTGTTTGAAATGCCAAAGTTCACTTCAAAGAAATAACTTAAATCTCAAGAACTATAGCAATAAAAGATAAAATTTCCTCCTTTTTCCCCCTTTCTTGTGAAAGTCAGCATTTCACATTTCACCCTTCTCACATTTCACCCTTAATAATAATGATTCATTTATGTCAAAGACCACCTGGCCTCTTTTAGGAGTCCCCACAACTTGGCATCAAATAATTACATGCATCTTGTAGAAATCAATTATAAATTTATGCCACATATTTCTAATTTTCACCCCTTCTCCTTCTGTAAGATAATTGTTAAAAAAAAAAAAAAAAAAAAAAAAAAAAAAAAAAAAAAGCTCCTAGTTAAAAGAGAAAAACGGACCAGGTGCAGTGGCTCACACCTGTAATCCCAGCACTTTAAGAGGACAAGGTGGGAGGATTGCTCAAGCCTAGGAGTTCGAGACCTCATCTCTATTACTATATATATAATATATATTAAGGGCTCAGTGGCACACGCTGGTAGTCCCAACTACTGGGAAGGCTGAGGTGGAAGATCCCTTGAGCCCAGGAGTTCAAAGCTGCAGGGAGCAATGACTGCACCACTGCACTCCAGCCTGGGCAACACATAAAAGGGGCCATTTTGCTTCTATAACAGGAGAAAGGCATGAGGATAAGAAATAAAAGCAAGAGCCATCTGCAGTGTCTAAGCTCTTGTTGATACAGATCCTGTTCCACACACTCTTAGTCCTTATTTTAAAGACCTTCTGCAAAGAGCTGAGCTTTCTCAGCAGCAGGACCTGTAGACAAGGATTTCCACATGCCTTCTTTTGAAAAAACATTGATCTTTGCCTAAGATTTTACCTGGCTTTTTATCTCTGAAAAGAAAAAAAATCTTTTTAAAAACTTTGGCCACATTTTTTTCTACAGACATAAAAAGAAACAGTTTGAGCCGGGCATGGTGGCTCATGCCTGTAATCGCAGCACTTTGGGAAGCCAAGGTGGGCAGATCACAAGGTCAGGAGATCGAGACCATCTTGGCTAATATGGTGAAACCCCATCTCTACTAAAAATACAAAAAATTAGCTGGGTGTGGTGGTGGGCGCCTGTAGTCCCAGCTACTCAGAAGGCTGAGGCAGGAGAATGGCGTAAACCTGGGAGGCGGAGCTTTCAGTGAGTCAAGATCGTACCACTGCACTCCAACCTGGGTGACAGAGCGAGACTCCATCTCAAAAAAAAAAAAAAAAAGAAACGGTTTGAAAAAGTGGCTGATACAAGAGAAATTTCACTGGAAATGAGAAGATGCTGGGTCAGGTCCTAGTGTGACATGAACGCCAGTGTGACACAGGGATTCAGTTTCTTCTTCGGCAAAATGAGCAAGCTGCATTGGATGACTCCAAGATCCTTCAAAAGCATGTAGATGCCCAGATTTCTTATTCCTAGGAAAATTAAATCTGTCTGCTGATATCAGACACACTTTAAAAAATGAGTCCAGTAACTTAGACATGGAAATGAGTTGGCTGTAACCAACTGTTCCAGCTGTTCACAAATGTTATCCAACCAAAACACGTCATTTCAAAGACAAAGCTTCATCTCCCCAGAGAGGAAGGGCCAGAGACTGCTGACCCCACCTCAAAGCTCTTGGCAATTTAATAAGGCTCAGCTGCATGGAGGCAGGTGGTCAGCTCCAGGAAGACGCTCCCCTCAGGCTTACCATCCAGGAGACTGGACTGCCTCATACGCCCATGATCAAAACCCAGAGATCAGGAGAGTCCAAAAACAGAAGAGGGAAAACCCACTGGAGAAACTCAGCAAAGCCTTTGGAGAATGGGGCTATCTGAGTGGGCCTCAATGAGCAGCTACCATGGAGGGACACTGAACAGAGGCTGCTTCCAGTAAGGCCAATGGCAGGAGTGAAGATAGCGTGGACCGCCTTGGAGAACTGAGCACAGAAAGTGCACTCGCAAGCTGGCCTGCTGGCTCCAGGGGTGGAGTGAGGAGAGTGAGGCAGGGAAGCCAGTGTGAGGCGTAAGGGAAGAGGGCCAGCCCAAGGCAGAGGGCAGCCTGGCCCCCATAGCAGCTACCTAGGAAGGCTTGGCTGGCCCATGAGGAGGGAAGCGAGGGAAACTCAGCAGACGCTTCCCCAGATGACGTGCTGTAGATGTGTGCTGGCCTTATTCCTAAGGGTTTACTCAGCTCCTGGAGAACATCACAGTGTTTCAGAAGAGGGCCTGTCCTTTCGAACAAGTGAAAAATAGCTTCACCTCCTAACAGGGATCTGAGACACAACAGTGAGCACCCACAGCGAGGCCTGAACTGTCTGAGTTTCCATATTCCTCAGTGAACTGGGTTTCATCCATCTCTTGATGCCCTCACATCTAGCTAGCTGTCTTTGAGGTGTAAACTCTTCCAACACCTGAAAGGACAGCGGGTGTTTCAAAAACAAAAACCTCATGGCCACAGCAACAATGGCTTTAGCCGCTGGATGTCGGCAAAAGGTTGCATGGACAAGAGGAAAGGTTTCCCATCCATTTCACAAACCACCTCTGCCTCAAGAAAGGTAACTAAGTAGACCACGGTAACCAGAATAATGTTATTGTGTCAAGACTCTGAAGTGCTCAAGGAATGACACGTTATGCTAACGAGACACTTATGCTAACGAGAACAGCTAATGGGCTGTTCTCATTATTCACAGGAATGAGAGATCCCACAGCTGGAAATGCTGGAAGAGACCTGGAGACTCCATAATGGCAAAGATCCCTGCATTAATCTCCTTGATCCCTTTCTTCTAAACAGTGTGTCTGATGGGATACTTAGCCAACCACCATCTTCCTCTGAGCAGGAGACAGGTATTTCTAAGACTCAGCTGCTACCTCCTGGGACCTTAGAGGAATTCAGTACTTTTCCATTATGCAACTGGACTTCAAATTGATCCCTGCACAGATATAAAATGTCCCAGCCTGGGGGGTGTCTATACCAATGCATGCCAACAATCTGATTGGTTACTCCAGGCGGTGACCTTCCCCAGGTTCTCACGCCTGGAAACGCCTATGAACTGAGGCAAGGCACTGAGCTTTAGGGCCTTCCTTGAAAAACAAATGGCCTAAGCTGCACAATTTATTAAATGGGTTACATAACTACATAGTTATAAAATTCTACATCATGATCTTAGTACAAGTCGTTTTTTCTGTTTTTATTTTTAATTTAAAAAATACTTCTCCCCAGAAGTTTACTGATAGGAAAAAAACATAAAAGACACAGGCACTGCTACTTAAGTTGGAACTGCCATTCTTACCAGTTAATTGACTAATTGCAAAGAACCATTTAACAATGGAGGCAGAAACCAGTATTTTTCTCCATTAAAATCCCACCAATAAGAAAAAGTTTTTTGGTAGGACATGATTTTCCTAGTTTTCACTGTAGAAAGCTTCAGGCTTCAAGGTCAAAGCAATTATTAAACCAAAAGAGAGGAATCAAAAAGTCCTTGGAGCAATACCAAGAGTGGTCTGTTGGAGGCGCTCTTGCTAATAACAGGACCTGGGGATGTACAGCAGCCCAGCATGCTGATGGCCGGCTTTCCTAAGACAGTGACAAAAGTCATCCACACTAATCTGTCCCTCACATTGCTGATGACCTATGCATCCACACTATCCAAGGAGGAGACGTTGCATCTGTCAGACTAACCCCACAGTTGCTCTTTCTGGATGCATCCCAGGCTCACAGCCCCCTGTCCTGCCCTCTCCAGGATTTCCATCTCCCTCCCAGCTCTGTCTCCTCCACTTACTTACATGAAAAGAATCATGCCCTGCTCACTTAAGATCCTTCTCCACCTTCCCTAGCCGCTTCAAGCCCTCCTCTTCCCTTCGAAGCCAAACCATACGTGATGTAACAATGACAGCAAGTAAATTTACTGAGTACTTGTAGTATACCAGACACTGTGCCAAGCACTTTATTATATATAATCCTAAGAACCCTATGTGGGTGCCAATCACCATCCATCCCATTTTCGCACACAAAGATGCTTTGGGGATTTAAACAACTTGCCGAAGCGCACTCGGCTGTGGGGTGGCTGAACGGGAATGTGATCGTGTATTCACAGCCCCTTCACTACACTGCCTCCACCTGACTGCTCTCTGGCCCCGGCCCTCTCTGCAACAACGCGGCCCTTGCTGAGGTCATAAATGATCACAGCCTGCGAAATCAAGTACTGAGCTGACTTGGCCTCTCCACTGGCTACCCTCTCTTGAATGTCTCTCCCTCGGTTTTCAGGAAACCTCCCCACTACCTCTTACCTCTGTGGTTGCTCCTTCTCCCTTTCAAACTCCTCTTCCTCTGCCTATCTCTTCCATGCTGTCATTTCCAAAGCTCTTCCTCTACTCTTTTCTCATTCTAGCCTACTGTACCCATCCAGTGGGTTTGCCTATCACCCACAGATTAATGCTTCCTTCACTGACATTTGTGATTTCTGTAGCTGTTCAGCATCTTCCTTTACTGCACTGGTACATTTTCCATGGTCATCCCTCCTGGATTCGGAAAGGGCCAGATACTAGTTTTACTTAGCCCCACTAACAGCTGGGGTGCTAGCCCATTACCCAGACTTCTCCAGATTTACCCGCCTGAGGCAGAGCCTCCTCAAGCTGATGCCACAAGGAAGCAAAGAAGTTGAATAATTTGTCCTGGGGGACCACAGCAGTACTGCAGCAGGGTAAGTGATGGGGTGGGGTTCTCAGCAGTCTATTTCCATGGAATACTTTTGGCTGTGACTCTAGCTGCTAATTCCTCTTTTTGCCGGCTTGTTTTCTGGGCCTGGTTCTTTGGTCTTACTAGAGATTCTGTCAGCTGCCCAACATCTTTTCAATAAATTCCTTTTCAGCTCAAATCAGCCAGAGTTTGGTTTCTGTGGTTTGACTGATTCATTTCCCAAGCCTGTGTATCTGTGGCCTAGACTTTGCTGAGCTCCTGATTCGTGTTTCCATCTGTACCAGGCCTCATCCCGTGGATGGCCCACAGGCACCTCCCAAAGGAATAAAAGATGCAGTTCACCATCTTGCTTGCAACGCCCCTCAGCTGGCTGTACTATATTCCCACGCTGGTGAGTGCCTTGGCCTACCTGCCCAGCTGAAAGCTTTGTTGATACCTTGACTCCTGTGTCTTCCTTAACTCCATGTGCAACCAAAGAAATCTGTCCCTCACCCCCACATTCTATGAGGACCAAAAGGCATTTTCTCTCCAATTCAAAGAATTTTAAAATACATTATTATATTTACATATTTACTCTTACCACATTCCACATACTATAAAGATCTACTTTAGCCAAGTAGTTAAAGGACTTTGCAAAACCCTATTAAAGAACAGGCCAGCAATTAAGCTCACATTTCCCCAACTCCCATTGCAACTTTCTCCTTACTTTCATGGCGTCTCCTCTGTGGTTTAAAGATTTGACATCTTTCCTAGACGCTAGGGTAGGTCACTCTACTGTATGTTAAAATAATGAAATGTGATTATAAAATCTGCAAAATACAAAATCCATTTGGCATTACCTTTCAGCTCTAGGACAAGTCAGCATGAACATTCAGTATCAGATACCTCCAGCATTAACAGAGTTTGCCAGACACTATACATAAAAAAAAGAAGCCAAAGCAGAAATTCACACAAACCCTAAGCAGATAAGGGAGTCTAGGGATGAAGGACTTTTTCCTCTTTGATCATGGGTGGACAATGCAAGTTCATGCATTACTGTGCATGTTATTTTTAGAAAACCAACTATGAGTTCTAAAAGTGTCCATAAAAATTTAAGTATTAGTTCCCTAATGGTGCACTAGCCATGTTTTAAAGCTCATGTATAACACTTTAAGCAACTTGGTAGCTGAACTTATTCATACTGTAAAGGCAGACATGCCAAATCCCACCGACATTCATTTCTTCTATCTACCCAAGGCAGTTAGATTCAGAAATCCAAAGGCAAATAAAAACAGGCTGCCTAACTTTCAGAGGCTCACAGTATTATGTATGTATCACATATCTCCTACAATACATAACACATATGATACAAGGGAGAGCACAGTCACAGTACTTTAAGTGTCCACAAGAGGAAGAGATCACCCGGCGTGGAGTAGGTTAGGAAATGCCTTTTGGAAAAGGCGGCATTTGAGTAGGATCTAGAAGCCTGAACATGCTGTCTTCAGGTAAGGTTAGAGGAAGAGTTTTAACGAAGTGAAAAACACAAGTTAAGGCATACAGATCACAGAAAGGCTGATAAGATAAAAAGTGAAGTACAAAAGATAATTAATTTCTAGAGTTTCTCAGTAGGACCGAAGAACAATCCTATATAACTTTATGACCCAGAATAATATTTTACTAAAATATACTGAACTGACACATGTTTTTTGTTTGTTTTGGGGGTTGTTTTTTTTGTTTGTTTTTTTGGTTTTATTTTTGAGACAAAGTTTCGCTCTTGTTGCCCAGGCTGGAGGGCAGTGGCGCGATCTCGGCTCACTGCAACCTCCGCCTCCCGGATTCAAGCAATTCTCCTGCCTCAGCCTTCCTGAGTAGCTGGGATTACAGGCGCCTGCCACCATGCCCAGCTAATTTTGTATTTTTAGTAGAGACAGGGTTTCTCCATGTTGGTCAGGCTGGTCTGGAACTCCCAACCTCAGGTGATCCGCCTGCCTCGGCCTTCCAAAGTGCTGAAATTACAGGCATGAGCCACCACGCCCGGCCCTGACAGGTGTTTTTTTAAAGTCCCAATATGAGCAAATATCTCAAAATGATCTTCAGACAAATACAAAGAATGTTAACAAGATTGCCAGAAAAATCTAATGAAAAATTTCTAACTGTTCTTTGAAGGACCAGCCTCATGAGTAAAGGAGCTAGCATGAGCGAGGGAGCCCCCTGCTTCACAGCAGCTGTTATAGTCGAGCACAATACTAACATGTATATCAGTGTTTCACTCCACCAGGGCCCAGTCCCATCTCTCAGAATACCTAGACAATATGTCATTATTCAAAAAGTTAAGTCTTCTCTCCTCAAAAAAAAAAAAAAAAAATCTAGCCTCTGAACATAATGTTTTTAAAATGGAATGCAGCAGAAACTCTTTTAATTGAAGTTTCATGCTGTCCATTCAGCAGACTAGCACAGACCACACACTTGCCCATAAAGTATAATTTACTATCACCAAGCTCACTTACATAATATAACCCCACTGTCAGAGAAGGGCTTTAAAAATGATTTTTCTTATGTGAAACCCAACAAACACTGGCACTAGAGAAACCAGTCTAGAGTGTGCCCAGAAAAACAAGGACTCCTTAACACAAGTCAGAGGGCTGCTGGGTGTTTGTTTTGTTGGGTTTTTTTCTGCCTCCCCACCTTTCGGGGGAGGTATGTGACTTAAACATATGTTGTATGAAAAGCAATTTTTCCTTGAGAAATAATGGTAAAGATCTCATTGTTTCTTTCCCAAGGTTCTGTGATAGACGTTGCTCTTTGGCCCCTAATATCCCCCCTTCTCATCTTCTTTCACATAATGGAATTTTTAAGTGGGCATATTTCCAAGGCTCCTTTGCATCTGGGTACGGCCACAGGACTAAGTTCCAGCAAATGGGGTGGAAGCCGAAGTATCGCGCTGGCAGTTTCCAAACTGCTGCCAGGAAAACAAACGTCTCCACCTTGTCCCACGAGTAGGAGATCCCAGTACCCTGGGGAAGGCAACGTGGGGTCCCTAAAGACTTCCTGGAGCCAGCGGCTGCATATCTGCAGACTCTCAGGAGAGAGAAAACGCTCTCTTGTTTAAGATGTAAGCTTTAATTCTAACTAGAACAGCTTCCCATTCTTTTCCAACACCAGAAATTGCCAGTGGCAGCTGCTCAGCGGAACTAATACTACATGGCCTCATCGCTCCAGCCCCTGCTTGCCCTGAGGGAGGCGGGTTTTTCAGCAGTTTCAGCCTTTCAGGGCGGCCAGAACCAGAGCATCCCAATAAACCAGAAAGCTAAGTAGCTGAAGCAATAAAAGTCACTCAAACATAACCCAAATCTGATGGTAAAACAAAGAAAATCCTAAGTATGGAAAGGATGGTTCCTGCTGTCTTTCACTGGGAAAAGCCATTGGTTCTGGTGGGTGCCTAGTGTGGCTTTGGCCCTGCACTGATGTAAACTGGGAAGTGCCTGCATGTGACTGGTTCAGAGCCTATCCTTCTGCTTCATAACTAGACCTGCAGGGATGTGCAAGGACCTCCATGAGATGCTTCAGGGAACCAAAGGTGGGAGGGTATTCCAGACTGATGTGGCCACACCAGAAAGAAAAGAGGTGCTAGAAGGAGCACACAGGTGACATCCCCACCTGGAAGGAACAAAGTCCTGGAAGGAGCATAGTCAATAAGAACCACTGCCATTTACATTTCAGGGAAGGCAAGGGGTAAGAATTATCCTACTCTTTGAAGACTGCTTAAAGCATCCTCAAGTACTGATACACATTACCTCCTTCCTGTGGGGTGGCTGGCAGGAACCTTACAAGGGAAAATACTTGTGTTCCTGCTCTACTTAAAGTTGTTCACTGTTGTGTGCAACTGCAGAGTTCTTGCAAAATCAGAAGAGAAAAAATCAGGGAAAGTTGCATCTTGCTTCCCAGTTAGTCTAGGGAGAAAGGAGTCCATCAGATATAACACAGCAGTAGCAGAAAGAATGTGGCTAAATTCCCACAGGTTTGTCAGAGGCTTTTGAACCACAGCAACTCCATCTTAAATAGGAGCTGGGTAAAACGAGGCTGAAACCTACTGGGCTGCATTCCCAGACAGTTAAGGCATTCTAAGTCTTGGATGAGATAAGAGGTCGGCACAAGATACAGGTCATAAAGGCCTTGCTGATGAAACAGGTTGCAGTAAAGAAGCCGGCCCAAACCCACCAAAACCAAGATGGCCACAAGAGCAACCTCTGGTTGTCCTCACTGCTACACTCCACCAGCGCCATGACAGTTTACAAATACCATGGCAACATCAGTATGTTACCCTATACGGTCAAAAAAGGGAAGGCATAAATAATCCACCCCTTATTTAGCATATCATCAAGAAATAACCATGAAAATGGGCAACCATCAGCCCTCAGGGCTGTTCTGACTATGGAGTAGCCATTCTTTATTCGTTTACTTTCTTAATAAACCTGCTTTTGCTTTGCACTGTGGACTTGCCTTGAATTCTTTCTTGTGTGAGATTCAAGAACCCTCTCTTGGGGTCTAGGTCAGATCCTCTTTCCTGTAACAAGTTCACTGGGTCCCAATCAGGAACAATCTACAAAGGTGGAGTTAACCATAAAGATAAGTACAAGAGATCATCTAACGCTCTTGTGATCAGAAGTTCAGTTTCCACTATTAAAAAATTAAGGTAAGACCCTGTGATGGTTAATACTGAGTATCAACTTGATTGAAGGATGCAAAGTATTGATCCTGGGTGTGTCGGTGAGGGCGTTGCCAAAGGAGATTAACATTTGAGTCAGTGGGCTGGGAAAGGCAGACCCACCCTTAATCTGGGTGGGCACCACCTAATCAGCTGCCAGCGCAGCCACGATATAAAGCAGGCATAAAAGCATGAAAAGACTAGACTGGCTTAGCCTCCCAGCCAACATCTTTTTCCCATGCTTTCTCCCATGCTGGATGCTTCCTGCCCTGGAACATCAGACTCCCAAGTTCTTCAGCTTTGGGACTCGGACTGGCTTCCTTGCTCCTCAGCTTGCCCACAACCTATTGGACCTTGTGATTGGGTGAGTTTAATACTTTGTAATAAACTCCCCTTTATATACATACATAGGAGGGAGGGAGGGAGGGAGGGAGGGAGGGAGATAGATAGATAGATAGATAGATAGATAGATAGATAGATAGACAGGCAGACAGACAGACAGACAGATAGCTAGATCGATCGATCGATCCTGTTAGTTCTGTCCCTCTAGAGAATGTGACTGACATAGACCCCCTAAATCCATTGTGAGGATTAAATGAAATGTGTTTGTAAAGAGTTTTGCCAAGCACCCAGCAAAGTGTTTCAGGATTTCTTTTATTAGAGGTTGTGGGGAGGTGGGCAGAATGCCTCCAACAGAACTCCAGTGCCCTGACAGCTACAGGATGCACTGCAGGCACTGCAGCAACTGAAGCAGGAGCCTCCCTTTCAATTCAGCTCAGGGAATTTAATTGTTCTTAATTATACAGATGCCACTCATATGCAAATCATACACGAAGAGTTTTCCTTTTAAATTGTAATTTTTCTTTCAAATCCTTGAGGCACTGAAGTGTTATTGCTGAAGATGTCTGCAAAAGAAAGAATGGCCCTGCGTGGTCCCTCAAGCCCAGGAGTCCCTCTCCACAGGCCCTCACTCCCTCTGCCCCATCAGCAGCTTGTTAACCCCCCCAGTGGCCAGGTCTGCCCCAGTCTTGCTCCTGGATTTTCAGCCCAGATCCTAACAACTTCCCCTGTCTTTCCAGCATTCTCCATCCCTAGACAAAGCACTGTATGAATCCTATGCAGATGTGCAGGAAGGCAGGGAAAAGCAAAGATCAGCTGGTAGCAACGTGGTTTTGTCTATTCAATCCTTCTATCAATAAACACCCATTCCAAAAGAAGCAGAGTGCTCCAACAAAAATTGTGTTTTGAAGATTGTAAACAGCAACATGAAAAAAGTGCTGCCGTTGCCGTGACAAGTAAACAAAAGGAAACAAAGCTGTTGTGTGCAACAAGATTACAACTAAAAAAATATACAAAGGAAAATGAGAAGGCAAATACCAAAATATTAACAGCAATGTTAGGATGAGTAGAATATCAGACACTTTCCTTTTGCCTGACTCTCCAAAATGGTTCCCAACCTGTGAGAATATTAAAGATGTTCAGAACGATGTGCTTTTTGAAAACTCAAGAGCAATAGGAAGGTACACTCTTCCTAAATACAGCTTATAATTGTTTCTTTTTTTGATTCAAACAGCATATTTCCACATTAATAAATTATTTAAAAGCTAACAAAAGTTTCACCTCCAAAACACTTGGTTTTGTTATGTTGCTTCACTTCCCCTAACTCGCTGGCCACCTCTCAGTCTCCTCTACGACCCTTCTGAATGCAGAGACACCCCAGGCTCCAGACCCTGGTCCTCTTTTCTAAGCAATCTAAAATGACTCAATGCTTATCTGATCCAACGTGAAGGCTGTAAACACCACCCCAAATTTACATCTCTAACCCAGCACCCTTCCCAACTGCCCATCCACATGTGCTCTGGAATGTGGAAGAGACATCCCAAACTCAACAGGTGTGAAACTGAGCTCCTGATCTTACCCCCAAACCCAATTGCCCACAGCCATCTCTGCTCAGTTGTTCAAGCCAATAACCTTGGAGTCATCCCTAACTGTTCTCTTTCTCACACCCCTCATCCCACCCATCAGAAATCCCATGAGCTCCGCTTTCACCAGGCCCACTGCCACACCTGATCCAAGCACCATCATGTCTCTCCATCTCTTGCTTCCTGGCTGTAAGGGCCTCACTGGTTTCCCTGACGCCCAGGATCAGCACTGCCAGCATGGCCTCTTTAAACCTAATTCAAATGGCATCACTGCTCTGCTCAAAATCCCCACAAGAACTCTGCATTTCCAAGGCCTCACACTGTGCTCTCCCCGTGACGTCACCAACTCCACACCCCTCTCCAGGTCTGTACCCATGGTGCTCTCACCACAAGGGTCTTCTGGCTAAACTGGGAATACCCCAAGTATATGGTCCTCCTACCTTAAAGTCCTTTGCAGTGGCTGTTCTCTCTATCTGGAACATTCTTCACCCAGACAGCCTCATGGCAAACTCCCCCATCTCCATCAAATCCTCCAACTCCTGGCCAGGCGCCGTGGCTCACGCCTGTAATCCTAGCACATTGGGAGGCCGAGGCGGGTGTATCATGAGGTCAGGAGATAGAGACCATCCTGGCTAACATGGTGGAATCCCATCTCTACTAAAAATACAAAAAATTAGCCGGGCGTGGTAGCACGCGCCTGTAGTCCCAGCTACTAGGGAGGCTGAGGCAGGAGAATCGCTTGAACCCAGGAGGCGAAGGTTACAGTGAGCCGAGATTGCGCCACTGTACTCCAGCCTGGGCGACAGAGCAAGACTGTCTCAAAAAAAATAAAAAATAAAAATAAATCCTCCACCTCCTTCAAATCCTTGTAAAATCTCACCCTCTTAATAAGCTTCAACCTCCTGTTTATAGCTGCAGCCCCCACCACAATCCTCATCCTCTTTTCCCTTGACCGGTTGTTTCAACTTTTTCCATACCACATATCACCTCATAACATCCATAAAATTTAGTTTTGCAGTTTTCTCTTTCTCACATCCTATTAAACTGCAAGGTCCACTAGATTTTGGTCTATTTGGTTTGCTGTTTTGTATTTACAGAACACTCACTCAGTAACATTTGTTGAGTGAAAGAAAACCTTCCCAAACTGGTGTCATTGATTTATAAAATCACAATTCAGGCCTCAGAATATTTCTTTTTAATTACTCAGTATAAAGCTAGCTTCATCCTAGCATGTCAGAAACTGCAGAATCATAAAAAACGTTTCCCAAACTTCAACCAAAACCTTCACCAAATCTAATTTACCAAAACAATAAAAGTATGTATAGAATATTTTTAAAAACCAATGTCAGGTTGGTTATATTTCTTACTCAGCTTAAAAAATATATCGTGTCTATTCATGCCAATCACAAATACAACATTTAGTGATTTACTAAATTACGAATGCTGTAAATGTTAAGAGGCAAGACAACTAAGAAACTTAAAAATGCAAAAAACATAGGATCCTACTAAGGAAAAAAAGGTACTGAACCAGGCAATGAAAAGTTTAGAAAGAGATTAAGCTAGAATTGCGTGATCAGGTGGCTCATGCTCAAACAGGACTGTAAGAGAAGGTCCAAGTTGGTAGCCCTTGGCTTGGGGAGAATCTTTTAGAAAGTAGCACCCACAGCCTGGGCCTGGTTCAAATGCTTTGACTAAGCATCTGAATCAGCAACATTGGTTATTGCAGCATGCCTGAGATGGTTCTTTTAGTTCCACTGCTTGAATGAATAGATCTGTAATCCCAGAATGAAGAAATAAATCAAAACCTAGAGTAATTTATAAGCCAGTGACACAAAATATAGGCAAGCTGAGGTGAGGCTCAGCACCTGATTCGCAGCCTCCCCTCTGCCACTGCTGCTGCAGATGTGCGCCCCACTCCCACACCCAGTCCCCCCTAGCTATAAAATGGGGTGAACGTGGCCAATGTGGAAATGAAAGAATTCAGAAAGAGGCTGGGTGTGGTAGCTTACGCCTGTAATCCCAGCACTTTGGGAGGCCAAGGCAGGCGGATTACCTGAGGTTGGGAGTTCGAGACCAGCCTGACCAACATGGAGAAACCCCATCTCTACGAAAATACAAAATTAGCCGGGTGTGGTGGTGCATGCCTGTAATCCCAGCTACTTGGGAAGCTGAGGCAGGAAAATTGCTTGAACCTGGGAGGCAGAGGTTGTGGTGAGCCAAGATCGCAACACTGCACTCCAGCCTGGGCAACAAGAGCAAAACTCCATCTCAAAAAAAAAAAAAAAAAAAAAGAATTGAGAAAGAGAGAGAATCCCTAAATCCACCTGTGCCTAAAGCTAATACCCCTGGCTTCTTCCAGGTTACCAGGGCCAATGAGTTCCTTTAATGCGTCAGCTAGCTGAGTGAAATCTGTCACTTGAAGCTGAAAAGATTCCAACTAGTAGGTACATGAACCCAGCAACTAAAACATAATTCATGAGGTTGTGTCCAAAAGTCAGGAAAGCAGGTAACCTTTGGAACGTTAAGAAACATTTTATGACTATTTATAAAAACAAATGCTTTCCGAGAAACAGTATAATTTTGCAAAAGGCTGAAGATGATCTGAAATTCCCACTTCAAAAAAAAAGAAAAAGTGTCCATCAAAAAGTGCAAACTACATTTTCTTTATAAAAGAATCAACAGGTTATGTTAGGAAGGATAAAAGTGTTCTAAAATTAGAGTGTGTTGCTGGTTGCAAAACCCCACAAATACACTAAAAAATATTGAGTTGCACTCTTTAAGTGGGCAAATTGTATGCCATGTGAATTGTATCTCAATAAAGCGGTTTTTTAAAAAAAAGCACTAATAGCAAGTAAGCACACACACCAGACTCCTAATTCAATCATTCTGTCAGGATTCCATGTAGGAAAGAGGAGGCCATTTCTGCAGATGCATCTTCTCACACATGTACCCATACAAGCTCTACACAAGCTCATTCCCCTTCTGTGCACACATACGCCTCCTGTACATAATGAAAATGCCATATGCAGATGCATTTGATTAGCACCATCCACATTTCCCATAATTATGCAGTGCTTTGTAAGCTGCAGTTAATTCCTGACTATTATCCAAGTGCAAAATCATTCTGCCTAATTTCAAGCAGCCTGGCAGCTGCAGAGGAAGAACAGCTTTGGCCTTCAGTGGAGATGCATTTGACATATAATCCCTGCTGCTACAAGGACTCCAATCATCTAGAGCTAATCAATTTCAATCAAGCAGGCTCTACTAGACTGGAGAACAATGGTGATTTCCTTCTTTATCTGTTAGCATGCACCTTAAAAGGGCCAGAAGATGAAGAGAAGACTGGGGTTTGGTGGGGAGGGTGGAGAGAGGTGGGGAAATTGAATAAGAGAAGAACAAGTGCTTACACCAGACATGTGATCCTTAAAACACCTGGCTTCCAGAGCTCAGCAAACTCTAACACTACAAAATTATCCTAAATTGGCCAGTTCTCCAAATAACCCCTTGACCTCTCTTCTTAGGAGGCATTTCCGGATTTTAAATAACTTCTATTGTCTTTTTCCTTTAACTATAAACAGAGATAAGAAAATATACTAACAGCACTTTATACAATAAAATAGCGTATTATCCTGTAAAATGCCATGTTTATATAATAAAATACTGTATAATAAGGTACTCACATGAATTTTTAACTCTCATTACAAACAACTCAATTTTTATTCCGGATTCAGTAACATTTTTGAAATATATTCCTTTCCTCCAGTAATAACAAAACAGGGAAATCCTGTAGAGTTCACATTCTGACAGTATTTACAGTATTAATCTCTTTATATCCAAGAAAAGGTATATCCTCTGTAGTGGAATCTTTAAAAATGTGCAGCTCCTAAACACTTCCTCCCTTTTAAAAAGAACTCTCATGGGCACTGGCTCCTAGAGTCAAGAAATAATTTAGTCCAGTAATAGCCAATGTGGCCATCTCTCAGAGATAATATGGATTCAAGGGTTCCAGCACTTCCCCCGAATCAGAACTTCTAGGGATAGAGCCTAGGAATCTGTGTTTGAGGAATAGCTCTCTCAGACAATTCCAGTGTACATGCATCCACTAGGGGAGCAGAAGGAATCTGAGTATATGCATTTGGGAACCACTGATCCATTTATCCATCTATCTGCTGCGCATTCCAGGATACTTGCAGTGACACTTCTGTTTCCAATGCAGCTCATTCCCATTATAAAATTCTTCAGCCTCAGCCAGAGTCAGGCTGCAGGAAATGAGCTAGCTATTTTAAGCAGAAAGGGATTTAATATAGAGAATTACGTGCTTATAAAATCACTGAAGAGTTCAAGGGAGCAGGCTCTATGCTGGGTCTCCAGGAAAGACTCCCAGAATCACATGGAACTGGCCCACGAGGGGTGCTGGTGCCTCTGCCACATCAGGAAAGTGAGGGGCCTCAGGAAGCTGTCTTGGAACTACTGAGTCAGCCACATCCTGTCAGCTGCGATCCTAAGACCTAAGAGCTACCTCTGTCACTGCCACTGGTCCAATGTCAGATATCAACTCAGTCAAACAGTGGGACGAATCACTCACTTTTTGCTACGCTCCAGAGGTCGAACTTGCATGAGTAAAATGTGCTTCTGAAAACACCCAATGAATACCTTTTAAAGGTACTTGCCAGAACCAAGTACAGCAAGCTAGCCTACCCTGAACAGAAGATCCTCAACTTTAATCTACACCTATGCAGCATTCTCTTTTCAAGCAGTCTCTAACAACCCTCAAGTCTCTCTCACCTACAGTACTTCCTTTGGGCGTTCTTCTATTTCCCCTTCCTGTGGGGAAACTGCTCATTCATGTCCCAGAACTGTACCATACCTAATAATATCTTTTGAATTTATTCTTTGATTCAGCTCATAATGCAGCCTGTCTAGATCAGGGTCCTGATTTAGCATCCAATAAACCGGCTCTTTTCCCCAAAATGCCACCATCCACCAAATTAATGACACTTAAACTATCAGTTTAAGTATACTAATGCCACCTCCCCTGGAATATCCTGATAATCACATTATCAAGATCTGCCAAAATTCAACCAGCAATTTTTACACAGTATTTCCCGGACCTGATATCCAACACAGCATCAGGTGTAGTGAATGGATAAAAGTATAAAACACAGACCCTGACTACAAGGAGTTTGTATTCTCCAGGAAGCAGCAGAGACCTAAGAAAAAAGGACAACAGAGACGGCAAGAATTTTAGAGGCTGCAAATGGAATATTTGACACAAATATGAACTATAAACGACTTAGATTTGAAATAACGATGGTCCTTAAAGCATGTGTGAGGTCTCGTGAAATGAACATATGGTAACATCTTGCGTAACAGCCTATTTTAACAGAGACCATTTTTGCAATCGGATCTTACTTAATACACTGTGTGACTTCAAAACATGGGCATATGCCAAATACAGAAAATCTCCCACAGGTTATGTGAAGGGGGTAGGGGAGAAAAAGGGAGGTGTTCGAAGCAAATGAAATCATTCCTCTCACAAGGATTCAGACCAAAGAGTACACCACAGTGAGACATAAAATGTACACGTACCCTTAAATTTTAAAATTTATTTTCCCTCGTGCTCAAACTACTTTTCCTCCTAGATTTAATTTGGTGTTATATTTGTGCTTGCATTAAGATTTTCCCCCCAAGGATTCAGTTTTCTCTTCTCTTTAGTTTTTCAACTCTTTCAATCCACTCCCTTCCAAAGTAACAGTATCTATTTCTAAATAAAGAGTCCACTATAGGTTTAGTTACTTTACATACTCACTTTCAGTAAGTGGAAACATATACACTGACTAAAGTTCCTCTTCAAGTCATGCTGAAGATGAAAGAGGTACACCCACAAAAGCTTGCCAATTTTAGTGGAAATTTTACTTTCATTTCTTTTGTAAAAAGGATTCCATCCCATCTACATTTTAGAAGTATGCTGTG